>NC_041738.1:31207998-31516132 GCF_004115215.2 Ornithorhynchus anatinus | reverse complement strand
TGATTCCCCTATGTCTACCCGAGCGCTTAGAACAGTGCTCGGCATATAGTAAGCCCTTAACAAATACCAACATTATTGTTACAGATTACTCAGGTTGCACCCAATCCACTTCCTACATGGGGCTCACAGTCTTAATCACCATTTTACAAATAGAGGTAACTGAGGCATTGAGAAATTGAAGCGACTTGCCCAAGGTCACACATCAGACAAGCGGTGGAATTGGGATTAGAACCCAGGTCCTTCGTATTCCCAGGTCTGCGTTGAATCCACTAGGCCATGCTACTTCTGAAAAATCATTTATAAATCAAATGGTCGCATGGACTGAAGTTGCTATTTTGAATGATCCATAAACTTTACACACTGGCTGTGTTTATTCTGTGTATTTAGTGTTTTAAAAAAAAAACCAACCAACTTTTTTTCAGTGAAGTATGTAAATCTGCAAGTGTGGAAGGGACTTGGCTGTTGCTGGCTGGCTTACTGGGACCACACAAAGCCCAGCACGGGGAAGGAGTGCGATAGCATCGTTCTTTGTGAGGGCCATGGGCAGGAGCCTGAATGGTGTTTTTGATTGAAGAGGGAAATGTCAGTCTCTTCTATGGCGTGAAATTCTATTCCCTCAGTCATTACATTCACAGTAACTTAAGATTGATACTCGGGTATTATAAACTACATCTTAAGAAAATAGATTGGAAAACTTCTCAGCATCAGCAAGTTCAGTTTCAAAACTTTCAAGTAATCATTACTCTCTGCAAGCGTTTTGGTTTTTTTTTTAATTTTATTTTTATGGACTCTAGATCACATTTTTATATCTCCTTGGATCATGGATTATTGTGCTCCACTGACTTCTCCAGCAGAGTCAAATGTTGCTTATATTTTTGTGATGGAAGGTGTGCGTATGTATTCATTCTGATTCAGTCTCTAGTTTTTTTTTTGTGCGTGTGGGTTAAATGGGTCTCTCTGTTGCTGATTTTACTTAGGGCCCCATTAATCCTCAACATGGCTGGCCAAGAAAAGGCTAGTACTGAAGGAAGGCGCGGGTTGGGGCTGGGGGAAGTGGACCAGAGGGACCACAGGGGCAGGGGAGAGGCAGGGCCTGGGGCATATCTGGTGGTATGGGGGTGGGACCAAGAGGTGTGAGGGTGGGGCCAAGGGCCTCCATCACTGACATCCCCATCACGCTGCCCCAGAGAAGCAACATGGGCTAGTGGATAGAGCACGGTCCTGGGAGTCAGAAGACGGTGGGTTCTCATCCTGCCTCTGCTATTTGACCTTGGGCAAGTGACTTTTCTGTGCCTCAGTTCCCGCATCTGTAAAATGGGAATTAAAACTGTGAGCCCCATGTAGGACTTGGACTGTGTCCAACCTGATTACCTGAAATTCACCCCAGTGCTTAGTACAGCACCTGGCACATAATAAGCACTTAACAAGTACCATTACGGAAAAGAAAAGTGTGCTCTCTATTAAAAGCAGATTGGCCTTTATTTTAAGAATTGATGAGGGAAAAACTCCATCACTATGTATTGATCACCAACTATATGAAGTCCTTAAGAGCACTTTGTTAATAATGATGATGATGGTATTTGTTAAGCGCTTACTATGTGCAAAGCACTGTTCTAAGCGCTGGTGGGGAAACAAGGTTATCAGGTTGTCCCACGTGGGGCTCCCAGTCTTAATTCCCATTTTACAGATCAGGTAACTGAGACACAGAGAAGTTAAGTGGCTTGCCCAAAGTCACACAGCTGACAAGTGGTGGAGCCGGGATTAGAACTCATGACATCTGACTCCCAAGCCCATGCTCTTTCCATTGAGCCATGCTGCTTCTCTATTTGTTTAGAATTAATCCTTGCTATTTATTGAGTGCTTATTTTGTGCAGAGCACTGTACTACGTGCTTGAAGACCCAGTCCCTAAACTCAAGTAGCTCTGTCGATTTGGAAAGATACAAACCATTATACACATAATGAGAATTAATCAATTGTATTTACTGAGCACTTACTGTGTGCAGAGCACTGTATAACAGTATAACATAACTGGTAGACAAGTTCCCTGCCCATAAAGAGCATTGTCTAGGAGGATGAGAAGTGGCATAGGTATGACTGCTAATAAGTTAGCAAAAAATGGAAAAAGTAATCTAAATCTAATCTTAAAACTCTGCCACTTGTCTGCTGTGTGATTTGGGGCAAGTCCATTCAGTTCTCTGTGCCTGTTACCTCATCTGTAAAATGGGGAATCAGACTGTGAGCCCCATGTGAGTCAGGGACTGCGTCCAACCTGATTTGATTGTATCCACCCCAATGTTTAGTATAGTGCCTGGCACATAGTAAGCACTTAACAAATACCAAAGTTGTTGTTATTATAATAATAATAAATATTATGAATAATAAGTGGTCCAAATAAACCGACATACACTTAAGAGCTTAACTACTTAACTGCTACTTTTGCTCCTTTCCCCATATCAGTTTCTGCAGGCTCCAAAGTTAGTTGATTGCCCCAAGCTGAGAATTCATGTTTTCAGAGCCTAAAATTTTGGGGGTTGTGAATAGGATTATCCCTGCATCCTCTTCTTCCCCCTCCACCCCACCACCACTTTTCACACAGTAAGCTCTCAGTAAATGCCATTGGTTGATTGATACTCATTATTCTCCTTCTAGTGTCTCTGAGCATTCCAGCAAAAGCAGATAATGTTTCTCATCCTATTTGCAAATAATCTAAAGCCCCATGAAAGGATTAGCCATGGAGCATGTATTAAAGCATCTTAAGGCAAGCATTGGAACACCAAGCATGTGTGCCAGAAGGTGGTACATCAGGCTCCCAGGCATGCCGGCTACTTGCCCAGTGCTACTCAGAAGTGTCCAGTGTTGTATGTGTTTCTCTGCAACTGTCCTGGCAACACTGTCTCCCTGCTCCCTGCTGTCAAAATAGTTCAGTTAGGTGGTATCTGTGACTAAAGAAGGGTCATGACTAAAGCATGTGCCTCTCCCAGATCCTCCAACTAGCATGGCAAAGTAAAATCATTTTCCTTTGTCCTTTCTTTGTCTTGTTCCTCTTCTCCTTCATCGTTCCTTCTCTGAGGCTGAGAACTGTTTTTTAGGTGCCTAACCTAATTGCTCTTCATTTTGGTTTTCCATGTCTTCCTTCCATGTACTTCCTGTGCCAGTGACCCCAGGTCTCTTCAGGCTCATGATGGCTTTTTTTACTTTCTCTTCCTCCCTTGTAATGCCCAGAGCCTCCAATGGTGAACACTCTGTCCGTTGCCCCAAGGTAGGTTTAGTTCCTTCTTCAGTCATGTTAAACAGGCTTGGGTAGAAGTTCTTTGCCTCACATCAAAATTCTTCTCTTTACTCTCTGACAAGCTAATAGGATATCAAAATGGTTGCCGGCTTCCATTCAGAGGATTTCGCTGATCCTTTCTCAAGGTAAAGTAAATGAAAGACAGGAGTATTATTTTTTAGCTGAAGACAGATTTCAGCCATTAGAAATTGATGGTGACTATTGTAATTTGGCCCTATTACTTATTCATTAACTGCGTGCAGGTGGTCAGACAGCCTGGAAGATCTGCCATTTGAAATTTCATTTTCAAGAGGCTTCAGTTCTGTCTGTGGGGTATGGCATCCACTTAATGTCTCCCTTTCATGGGAGATTATCTGATGTTTGCGCTCCCTGTGTACAGTGTGCAGACAGCTCCGCTTTGGCTTTCCTTTGGCCTTTAAGGAAATGCATTCTTTCTGCAGAGAGGATGGTTCAGGGAAAGGAGTGGAGTTGGCTATGTGGGCTGAAATGAGGCGAGACAAAAATGTCAGGCATCTCTCTAAATGACGGGAATCCTCTCTGCGCACTGCTAGGTTTGTTTCTCATCCCTGTTCATTTTCCTCCTGCTCTGTCCCAAGAGAATATCAACCTTGCTTTGTCTTCCTTGTGCTTCTAATGGGCTTGGTTATCCCTCTTCCCCTGCACTGTGATCTCCCTGTCTTTCCCTCTGTTCCATTGGTGGGTGTTTCTGGAGGGGGGAATGGTAGATTCCTGTGAGGGTGTGGGAGCAGCTGGGGAACTTCCTCCCCATGAACCATCTGTGTAGATGGCAGAAATCAATCAGTCAACTGTGAGCAGAGATTGCTTGTCCAGAGGATTGAAAAAGCAACTTATATTTGATTCCCTTAGGTTATAAACAGATCCCCAAAAGCAAAACTGAATGATGTGCCTGGATTCCAGTTGGATTTTCTGGCATCCCTGACATGGGATCAGAGGCTAGCTCCTTCTAATCACCACCACTCTGAGGGTTGATTTCAAAGCCAGTATTGGCTTGATTTCAAGTACAGTTGAGTGGACAAGTGAAGAAAGCACAGACCTGCAAGTTTAGACTTGGATTCTAATGCTGGCACTGCCACTTGCTTGCTGTCTGGCCTTGGGCAAGTCACTTGACTTCTCTATGCCTCAGTTACTTCAACTGAAAGTAGAGATTCAATACCTGTTCTCCCTCCTATAAAGACTGTGAGCCCCATTTGGGACAGGGACTCTATCCAACTTGATTATCTTGGATCTACCCCAGTGCTTAAGGCAGTGCTTGACACAGTAAGCACTTAAGTTCCATAAAAAAAAGTGGTGACCTTTAGAGATCATTGGTGACCTTAGACAACTTACTCAAGGAGTTTTGAGATAGTAGGAGGGTGATGGGGTGATAACTGGAGAGCTCTGCCACTTATCAGCAGTGTGACTGTGGGCAAGTCACTTAACTTCTCTGTGCCTCAGTTCCCTCATCTGTAAAATGGGGATTAAGACTGTGAGCCCCACGTGGGACAACCTGATTCCCCTGTGTCTACCCCAGCGCTTAGAACAGTGCTCTGCACATAGTAAGCGCTTAACAAATACCAACATTATTATTATTATCAAGGGATTTTTTTTTTCTTTTTCCATTTTTTAAGATAGGGGATATGTGAGCGTGTTTCAAAGCAACGGAGAAGCCATCAGAGAGTCAACAGTTTAAGATGGCAATGAGGGAGTGGAAAAGAAAGAAGGGGCAAGTGTCTTTTGTTACGGTGTGAAGGGATGCAGTCGGAGGCGCAGGTAGAGGGGTTGGATTTCGAGAGTAGGCGGGAGATCACCTTCTGAGATATTGCTGGGAAAGATGGGAGAGTTGAAGGGGCAGGAAGAGAGAGAGCCTGGAGATGAGCAGGGGAGGTTTTAAGGATCTTTGGGGGGATCAAAAAAAGCTTACTCAGCACTCAAGGCCATGACCACTAGATGTTGCATATCTATAACCCTGAGACACCCATTAGACAAACCACCATTCTCCCTTCCTTCAAAGTCTTACTAAAATCCCAACCCTTCCAAGAGGCCTCTCCCAAGCTCTGCACACAGTAAAAGCTAAATAAACTTGATTGGTTGAGATCTTCCCCAACTAAGCCCTCAGAGAAGCAGCATGGCCTAGTGGATAGAGCACAGGCCTGGGAGTCAGAAGGACCTAGGTTCTAATCCTGGCTCTGCCGCTTGTCTGCTGTGTGACATGGGGCAAGCTACTTAACTTTTCTGTGCCACCTCCATTCCCTCCTCACTAAAATGGGGATTAAGACTGTGAGCCCTAATGTGGGACAGCGATAGTGTCCAACTCGATTATCTTGTATCTTCCCCAGGTTAGAACAGTGCCTGGCACATAGTAAGCACATAATAAAAATTATGGTATTTAAGTGATTACTATGTGCCAAACTCTGTTCTAAGCACTGGGTAGATACAAGGTAATCAGGTTGTCCCACATGGGGCTCACAATCTTAATCCCAGTTTTCCAGATGAGGTAACTGAGGCACAGAGAAGTTAAGTGGCTTGCCCAAGGTCACATAGCAGACAAGTGGAGGAGCCAAAATTAGAACCCATGTCCTCTGACTCCTAAGCCTGTGCTTTTTCCACTAAACCATGCTGCTTCTCACGTTGCCTAATAAATACCACAGATTATTATTATTATTCTCCTACTCCCTGTCCCTTCTGCATCACCTGTGCACTTAGATCTGTACCCTTTAGACACTTGACAGTCACCTCAGTCCCACCTATGGTCATATCCATAATGTATTTTAATGTTTGTTTCCCCCTGTAGAGTGTAAACTCCTTGTGGACAGAGATCACGTCTGACAAACTGTATTGTACTCATCCAGACACTGGCATGAGGGTTGTGTGGGGGCTGAGATGACGGTTTTTGCCAGGCATGCCTGTTGCGCCTCTCCCATTTCCCCCCTTCACAAGCAGCTCTGACTTTTGGACAGGTTTCATGGTGACAAGACAGGCCCTCCTGGCTTAGCCCACGGTGGGCAGCCTGACGCAAACTGAGGGGTTGAAACAATAGAGAAGCAGTGTGGACTAGTATCAAGAGCTTTGGCCTGGGAGTCAGAGGACCTGGGTTCCAATCTTACTCTGTCACTTGTCAGCTGTGTAACCTTGGGAAAGTCCACTTAATTTCTTCAATACCTGTTCTCCCTTCTACTTAAATTCCAAGCGCTTAGTACAGTGCTCTGCACATAGTAAGCGCTCAATAAATACTATTGAATGAATGAATGAAACCCCTATGGGATAGGGACTGGTTCCGACCTGATTATCTTGGACCTTCCCCAGTGCTTGACACGTAGGAAACGCTTAATAAATACCACAGTTATTATTGGTAGCACAGGGGCTAGGTAGGATAGAAGGCTTCCAGAAGAAATGGAGGCAGAATACGTCATCTTTACCCAATGGTGGTGACTCTGCCTTTTTTCCCCGAGACTCTATCCTTCTGCTTTCACCCAGTGGACAGTGCTGCCTGTCCTCCCTTCCCTCTAAAGTCCCCTGCAACAGGAGTAGACTCTTTCCCAATCTGTGACTGTCCCTGAGCCACATGTGAGACTTAAAAAAAAAAAAAAAAAAAAATGAGGCTTCAGGAAATTGCCCTTATCCTCCTACTCTCTCTTTCTTTTTGGCCCTGATTCCAGTGATACCATGGTAGGATCTTTGGATAAAGTACAAATGCTTGCTCACATTAACACCAAAGTTCCATTTCTTTTTTGGATCTTGCAGCTGAGGTGTTCCCTTTATAGCTTGATTTTTATGTTGGCTGCCCTAGCACATTCATCTGATAAGGTGACATTTAGATGATTTTACTATAATTAGCGCTAAAACCAAGAAAAATAACTACTATTCAAGCTTAATTATCTCTGCCCTTTTAGAAATAACTGGATTCAAAATGCCAGAAGAAATGCTAACAGCTTTTCAGACTTTATTTATAAAATTATTGTTATTTTTTTAAAATAATCAGACCTTTGCGTAGAAATGCTATTTCTTGGCTCTCTGAAATGGAGGGCCAGTTTTAATGATTTGCCCAACTTAAAGAAATAGCTGTAGTGAAAAGAAATTGAAGGCCAGCCTTACTGAACATTACTGTTGAAAGTGAGGTTTTAAAATCTGATTTGTAGTGGAAGTACTTGATTCTTCCAGAAATAGCAACAGGGAATTTTCTCCCAAATTAAAATTGGTTCTCGCAGCCTAGGTTGACTCATTGTGGTTGTGACAAGTTGTTAATTCCCCAGCAGGTATCTTGTGACCTGTGTAATGACTATCAGCTACATTAGCATTTATTTGAACACCTAATGTGTGCAGAGCACTGTACTAAGTGCCTGGAAGACTTCACTAGAACTAAAGTACATGGTCCCTGCACTCAAGGGACTTACAACCCTGTGGGGGAGATTGATGCTATAGTACGCTGCAGAGTGGAGAAAGTAATAGAGCATGAAGATATGGGTGTAAGTGCTACAGGGGGATGGGTGAGTGCTTAAGTGTTTAGGTGCTGTGGTAGTGCTATGTAGTGGAGGGGGAATGTGGGAGCCAGGAATGCCAACGGTCTATAAAATCACAGACAGCCAGTAAAAAAATCACTAAATTTGGCTACGCACATGAAGCTCTTACAAAGATTTGGATGTCCAAAAAGGCAGTCAAGTTAGTCACGCGCATGAAGCTCGTACAAAGATTTGGATGTCCATGACCAAGGGTTGCTGCTTTTTTAAATGATGAGGAGGTTGGAGGATCCTGAGAGCATCCAGGCCTCCATCTTCTCTAGCAGAGTGGCAGCTGCTTGGATGTGGCCGCTTCTGAATGGTTTTCCTGGCTCTTCCCTTCCTGTCCCTCTTGTTCTGGGGTTGTCTCCCTAAGATAAGATAAGCACACAAACACCAAGCCAAAGCTTTTCCATCAGGCAAAATGTCCACCTGCAGCCCCACACTGTTCACACCCACATGTCTTTTGCAGCACCAAGACTTATGAAGCAGTATAGCTTAGTGGAAGGAACACAGACCTGAGAATCAGAAGGCCTATCCCTCAAGGCTCAGGTCTGGATCCCGTTCTTTTGGGAAAACTCATTTGCTCCCTGGCTTCAATTGCTATCTCTATGCAAATGATTCCCAACTTTCTCCTTTTCTGCAGGCTCATATTTTTCTCCTGCCTTTGGGACATCTCTACTTGAATGTCCTGCCAACCCCTCAAAACTTATCATGTCCAAAACGGGACTTTTCATCTTCCCACCCAAACTGTGTCCTCCCCCTCACTTTTCATCGCTATGGACAGTTCCACCAGGCTTCCTATTTCACAGTCCCCATTATTTTAGAATTATTTGTCTCATTCAACTCACTTATTCAACCCGTCACCAAATCCTGCCAGTTTTACCTCCTCAACCTTGCTAAAATCCACCCTTTCCTATCCCTCCAAGTTGCTATCATGTTAATTGGAGTCTTGATTACTCAGCCTCCTTACTGACTGCACTCCCTCCAATGGTTACCCATCCATCCATCTCCACATTAAATAGAAACTCATTATTATTTTCACCTCCGACCTTGCATCTCTGATTTCAAGCTATAACCCACCATGCTCAGTTCCTTTCTCTAATGCCAGTCTTCTAACTGTAACTTCTCACTGTAACAGAGCTCTATCCCATCTCTGACCCCTCATCAACATCCTGCCTCTGGCCATGAACTCCCTCCATATTTGGCAGATGTTCACTCTTCCCCATCTTCCCAACCTTATTAAAATCCCATCTCCTCCAAGATGCCTTCCCTGACTAAGCCCTCACTTCCTCCCCTTCATCTCCCTTCTGCACAGTCCTTGCACTTAGATGTGCACCTTTAATCTCCCCATAGCACATGTTCACATCTGACTACCAACTCTGTCCCAGGTGCTTAGTACTGTGCTTTGGACCGAAAAAATAGTGTGACCTAATGGATGAAGGCAGGCCTGGGAGTCGGAAGGACTTGGGTTCTAATCCCTGCTCCACCACGTGTCTGCTCTGAGACCTTGGACAAGTCAACTTTTCTATGCCTCAATTACCCTATCTGTAAAATGGGGAAAGAGACTGTGAGCCCTTCATGGGATAGGGACTGTGACCAACCCTATTTGTATCCATCCCAGTGCTTAGTAATAATAATAATGATATTTATTAAGTGCTTACTATGTGCCAAGCACTGTTCTGAGCACTGGGGTAGATACAAGGTAATCAGGTTGTCCCACAAGGGGCTCACAGTCTTCATCCCCATTTTCCAGATGAGGTAACTGAGGCACAGAGATGTGAAGTGACTCGCCCAAAGTCACACAGCTGACAAGTGGCAGAGCTGGGATTAGAACCCACGACCTCTGACTCCCAAGCCCATGCTCTTTCCACTAAGCCACGCTGCTTCTCTAGTATATAGTAAGCACTTAAATATCATTATTGTTATTAGTGTTATTATTATTACTCTTCCAAGTGCTTAGTTCAGTGCTGTGCATACAGTAAGAACTCAATAAATATAACTAATGGATTGACCTTGCCCAGGCTTTGAGCCCTGCATTTAGAGGTTGAATTTCCCTTCCCCACTTGTTCCTTGAATTGCATGCTAATTTTCCAGTCAGAAGCATTTCACTTATGCTGGAGAACTCTTCCCACACATACTCTTCTGCCCAAGGCTCCTGACCAGTTCTTTTAGGGCCCACACAAGATGGCTTACCCAGCTCCTCTTCTCTGCTGCTGCTCCTAGCCCTTCAACGGGCTGCCAGTTTGTCATCTTCGCTATTTACCACCCCCATCTTCAATGTCATTTAGCAAGTAGACATTGGCAGTAAATCTCTGGAAAAAAAAACCACACACACCAAAAAGCCTCTTAAACCAGTGGAAGGCGGGATCTTTTGTAATTAAGAATGAGTAATGCATTTTACTGGAAATAGGGTGTTTTTTGTCATGTGCCACTGAGTCCCTGGGTTGAAAAAACCTCTGGCCTCTGAATTGCTGCCTCAAAATGCACCTGAGGTGGGTGTCATTAATTAAGGTCCTGTAGCAGTTCACTACTGTATTAATAGATGTCAGGTGTTTGCTATTTCACTTTGGAATTGTGTCTTGAACAGAAAAATAATGGAATGGAGATGTGCAAATGAATTAATACCCAGGCATTGGCAAGCAGTCACCACTTCCTGTGGAAAAGAGGGAGTTGCATGTGGATCCTTACTAATTATGGCTTCTGAGCTCAATCTTGATGTGAAGCAGTCTAAGCTAATACCAAAGGGAATGGAGAGGGAGGAGGAATATTTTGGCTAGAAAATTTCGTCACCCTGAACTTGCAGAGAATTCTGGGTATAGTCTGTTGTTCTGTAGTCCCCTTCCTCTTCCTGCCATGTTGACAGCACTATTCTTATCCCCATGCTTAGTTTTTGCTTTTTTCCTGTTTTTGCCCTTCTCTTACAAAAGTACAAACATTGCCATGGATGATCTATTACCCTATTTATTTTGTTAATGAGGTGTACATCCCCTTGATTCTATTTATTGCTACTAAGTTGTCTTGTTTTTGTCCATCTCCCCTGATTAGACTGTAACCCCGTCAGTGGGCGGGGATTGTCTCATCTGTTGCCAAATTGTACATTCCAAGCGCTTAGTACATTGCTCTGCACATAGTAAGCACTCAATACTATTGAATGAATGAATGATCTCTTGGAAGCTCTTACCTTGTTTTATGGCATTTGTAAAGTGCTTACTATGCATAAGCACTGTTCTAAGTACTGGAGTAGATATAAGTTTATCAGGTTGGACACAGTCCCTTTCCCACAGTCCAAGTAAGAGGGAGTAGGATTTAATCTCCATTTTACAATTGAGGAAATTGAGGCACAGAGAAGTTAAGTAACTTGCCAAAGGTCACACAGCAAGCAGTTAGCAGAGCCAAGATTAGAACCCAAGTGTTCTGATTCCCAGGCCCGTGATCTTTCCACTAGGCCATCCTGTTTCTCAGCATTAGAAAAATACCAGCTGGTCATTTGGAGTGTGTGAGGGTTAGGAAGGTAGTGTATTACCTCAGAACACTTATGTACATATCTGTAATTTATTTAAATTAATTTGTCTCCCCTTCCAGACTGTAAGCTCATTGAAGGCTTAGTATGTGTCTACCCACTCTTACATTGTACTCTCCCAAGCGTTTAATATACTACTATGCATACAGTAAATACAACTGATTGACCTCACTTGTGGGGCTTGAACTAATCACTGTAAAGTGGTTATTATCAAATAAAAGCTGGAAATGAATAGGCCAGGATAATAGTGCAAAAATCAGGGGATCACAGTAAATTCTAGAACTCCCCCTTCCTGGAAGTTCCAAAGATGAGCCACTTCCCCCACACCTGGAAACGAGAGAAAGAAAAGATTAGGGCTAGTCCCTTGCTTTCTAACATTCTTTCTTGACTGATCAATTGACTTATTTACTAACCTTGAAAAATGATAATCTCTGAAGGAAAGTGAAGAGCTGATGAGTCAGGTAGCCCAACATCCCTGGATGCACCACATTTTGTCTAGATAGCATCAGTGAATTATCTCCTCACTAGCAACAACTTGATAAAAAGGATCCCTTCCTGTTTTCCTCCCAACTAAGAATGTAATTATTAAATATTCATGTACAAAAGTGCTGCTTAGCAGTGAGTTTGTTATGCTAAACAGTATGGGTTTCTTGCTCACTAGAGAGGGAACAAAGCTTCTGATTTAAACTGCTGAATTACCTGGAGAGAGATGTCAAAAAGTTATGCATCCCACTAATTTAAGGAAAGGTGACTTTTTTAGTGTTTTTTTTGTTTGTGGGTTTTTTGTGTTGTTTTTTTTTTAAGGAAGGTTGAAATACAAAAAAATAACTACTCCTTTACTTTTTGACCGTGTTCTGATTGTGTAATACCATTCTCTACGATACTTTTATTCCTAATGAATAGTAACCGATTTGAGTAGGTAATATCTCTTTATGGCAAGAAAATGTTACAGCCTCACTTGGATTTGTTTCAGTATTGTAAATGACAAGGGAGCTAACTTAGAAGCCAGGAATTCTCTCAAGGCAGGCTTGGAGCAGGGAGGGAGAAGGGTGGTGAAGAGGAGGGAAGAGTTAGAGCTCCCTTAAATTTAAGGAAGCTTTCCATTATTACCTTTATGAATAAGGCTAGTCCTATGGCTTAAGCTCAGTGTGGGTCTCAAGTTGTGTCTCGGTTCATTGACTTTTTATTGTTTTTCAAACCCAGCAATATTTATTAGCTTAAGGTTTTTGTTACAGTAAGCAATCAAGTGTTTATTTCAATGGAGCTTTAAATAAGTTTCTTTTTTAAAGCACAACCACAATAATTGATGGGTGAAGGTTAGTTCTGTGTCCCAGAGGAAAGTTTTAGAGGAAGCCAAGATTGCTCCTATCCAGTGTGTCATTCTTCTGAGGGAGTTCATGTGGATTGAAATGAAAGCTGAGAGAATACATTAGCAGCAGCTGACTGCAGACCACAGGGTGGAGGGGCAAGATAATAAGGATTTCTTAAAAATTACATTGTTAATGGGGGCGAGAGGCTGGGGAACTTGAAGCATCTCCACATTAATTGCCCTACAAGAAAGGAGCCCCTCTCAGGGTAGCACCTGGAGGGTTTCAAGTACTCTACCAGTCTTGACTATAGGAGGGAGAATCAAGCGGAGACATTTCCATTCCTAGCTTGGCCACTGGCTAGTGAGTGGAAGACAATCCGCTACAAGTCAAAACTCACCTGTTTTGGGCAGCAGTGGTGTGGGAGAGTCGAAGGAGAAGACTCAAACTTATTGCACAGAAGGAGGCAATGGTGAACCACTTCTGTATTTTTACCAAGAAAACTCTATGGATACACTACTAGAATAATTGCAGGTGAAGATGGGGCATTCTGGGAGAGATGTGTCCATGGCGTCGCTATGGGTCGGAGACAGCTTGACAGCAGATCAGACTACCGAGGCTGCCATTTTACGGATGAGGCAACAGTTACAGAGTTGTGAAGTGACTTGCTCAAGGTCACACAGCAGACAAGTGTTCGAGCTGGGATTAGAATCCAGTCCCTTCTGACTGCCAAGTCAGTGCTGTACCCACTAGACCATATAGGGCTGATTCTGGCTCATGTTGGTTGGAGAGGAATTCACTTTGACCACTGTCGCGTTGGACTTCTGTGACCTGAAGCCCTTCAACGGGGGGACAGGCTTTCAGTGAACACTGAGCTATCTGATCAAGCAGTCAATTGTTTTTACTGAGCGCTTACAGTGTGCTAAGCATTGTGCTAAGTGTTTGGGAGAGTTCCATAGAATGGAGTTGGGGGACTTTACCAATAGAATAAAGTTGGTTGAGTTGTGTTCCCTGCCCACAAAGAACACAGTCTGGAAGTGGAGAAAGACATTAATATGAATAGATTATGGCTATGTACATGAGTACCGTGGGGCTGAAGGAGGCATTACTATCAAGTGCTTAAAGGATGCATAGGTGACACAGAATGGAGAGGGAGTAGGAAACAAGATAGCTTAAATGGGGGAAGGCCTCTTGGAGGATTTGTGATTTCAGTAAGGTTGCACCTTGCAGGCAGGCAGGCACTACTTTTTTTCCCCAAATACTGGAATGTGGAGAAAAATTGATTTCACATCAATAGCATATTTCAGTATTATATTTTTGTCTCTCTTACTGCAGGTGCGGTGGATGTGTGAGCATGCATTTGGGCCAGTAACATTTATTAATTCATCAATCCCCTTGGAAAGGTCCCTCTAACCATCTCTCTGTCCTCTGCCACCAGGGAGCACTGATCTAAAACTATCTAACTATAATTTGTTAATTTAAAATGATCAGATATCACATTATGGCTGTGCTATTCAGCAGAGGGTTCAGATGAGTAAAGTCCTGATGAAGCTACATGGCCTAGGGGAAAGAACACTAGCCTGGAAATCAGAGGGCCTGAGTTCTAATTCCACTACTTGTCTGCTGGGTGATGTTGGGCAAGTCACCTAACTTCTCCCTGCCTGTTACCTCACCTGTAAAACAGGGATTAAGACCGTGAGCCCTATGGAGGACTTGAGCTGTGTCCAACCTAATTATCTTATATGTACCCCAGTGCTTAATACAATGCCTACTACGTAGTAAGCACTTAGATACTATTAAAAAAAACTACCAAAATACCATGGCTCAGTAGTTTCTGTAATCTTTATTGTTCAGGTGATGCTCATGGTATAAATATAACCATTGGTTTCCATTGTATGTCTTAAAGGATTCATCCTCGGGAACACTTCAAGGAGAAGTATGCAGTGGATGAAGTGCAGTATTCCGATGATGTAAGTGATGGTTTTTCCTCAATCAGTAGTGAAGCTCAGAGAGAGGGCAGTTCTCCCAAATAGTAGCTGTCTAGATTCATTTAATCTTATTTCAGTTCATAAATTTCTCTTTAATACTGCAAACTTGGCTTCAATTTTGTATGAGTCAATTCACGTTTTTACTCTACATTCCCCCAGAGGGCTGGGGAGAAAGAATTCCCTCCTGCAGCTACACATGCCACAATTCGCCATTCCTCAGTGCATGAGCAGAGGGTCTTCTGGGTTCATATGGGTGGGTGGGACTGGGGGAAGAGAGATCTTGGGATCCTTTTTCTTTCTTTCTCCTTTCTTCCTCCTCCTTACCTGGGTTCTAATCCCAGTTCCACCACTTACCTGCTTTGTGACCTTGGGCAAATCATCTAACTTTTGTGCCTCAGTTTCCTCATCCGATAAAAGGAGATGACATCCTTCTTATGCGGTATTCATTAAGCATTTACTGTGTGCCAGGCACTGTACTAAGCACTGGGGTAGATACAAGCTAATCAGGTTGGATGCAGTCTATATCCCATGTGGATATGTCTGAAGCCATCCCATGTCTAAACCCCCATTTTAAAGATGAGGAAACTGAGGCATAGAAAGGTAGTGATTTAAGATCACAGAGCAGACAAGTGGCAGAGTCGGGTTTAGAACCCAGCCCCTTCTGACTCTCAGTGCTCTATCTACTAGGCCATGATACTTCTCCCTGTTCTCTCTCCTCCTTAGATTGTGAGCCCCTTGTAGGACAGGGACTGTGTCTGATCTGATTATCTTGCATCTATCCCAGCACTTCATTAAGTAGTATTTATTGAACGCTTACTATGTGCAGAGCACTGCACTAAATGCTTGGAGTGTACAATTCGGCAGCAAAGACAATCCCTGACCAATAATGGGCTCACAACCTAAACACTTAGTGTAATGCTTGGCCCATAGTAACTGCTCAATAAATTTTGTTATGATAACAGTGATGGAGATCTAAGGCTGAGTTTTGGCATGTTTAATTTAGTGTCTTACTGGACATTCACATTTTTAACATATAAAAAAGACTCCAGTAGCCAAATTTAAAATCTTTAATTTCTTCCTGGAATGATGAACTCCACCTTGTGAGCAGAGAATGTGTCTCTTTATTGTTATACTCTCCCAAGCTCTTGATACAGTGGTCTGTGCACAGTAAGTGCTCAAGAATGGCTGAATGAATGAATGAACCAAATGTCCCTTATTGTATAGCTGAACCTAACCTATTGTATTATCCTACTGAGTCATCAAACTTTCAGGTTGTTACCTAACCTGTTGTCAGTTACTTTAAAACTCCAGCGCTGTCATCCAAATCCTGCAGAAATACATGCGTTCCCAGAAATATCTACCATCACCCAGCTGTGTTTCTCTCTTCAAATCCCTCATTGAGCAGATGTTCTATGTGGGCTCATGCACCTGGCCAACTGTATAAAAAGAGGAAAGGCACAAACCTCAGCAGCATTTCTGCCCAGAACAACAGATGATTTGTTTGAGGAGCTGCTGGAGGAAAGAGGGAGAGTTGGGATGCTTTATTCTGTCCATTTTCCCCCTGCAGAATGTTGATCCTCATTTGCCAAAGTTAGAATCTCACTTGATTTAGCCAGAGAAACATTTTATCTTCCAAATGCTCCAAGGATGGAGCTGTGCTATTCCCTGGCGTCAAGATGGGTTAGCTGCTCCGATTGTGCTTGGCTGAAGTTCTGGACCACATACTTAAATCAGCAGTGCCAGAACCCTTGGAGAAAGGATGGCTAGAGAATACATTCCAAAAGGATGGTTGGGTTTACAAGCAGCATGTGCCCTGATGGTATGAAATGTTACTCTATCACCCATGGGCCATATCTGGTCCTTTATCCAACAGTCAGTTAATCCTATTCATTGAGTGATTGCTATATGCAGAGCACTGTACTTAGCGCTTGAGAGGCTACAGTATAAAACAGACACAGTCCCTGCTCACAACAAACTTACAGTCTAGGTGGTGTGGGTGCTTGATTTTTTTAAATTTTATTTGCCCCTGATGTTTTACTTTTTGGAATGGATTTCCAATAATAATAATTGTGGTATTTTAAGTGCATATTGTTTGGCAAGCACCATACTGAGCACTGTGGTAGATACCAGATCATCAGATCACATACGGTCCCTTTCCCATATGGGGCCCACAGTGTAAGAAGGAGGGAGAAATGGTATATAGCACCCTTTTTAAAGATGAGGAAACTGAGGCACAGAGAAGTTAAGCCATTTTCCCAAGATTACTCAACAGGAAAATGGCTGAATTCCAGATCAGAACTCAGGTCCTCTGACTCCCAGACCTGTGTTCTTTCCACTAGACCATGCTGCTTTCCAAGTAAAGGGTCTCACTGATAGCCTGCTCCAGGGTGGTTGTAGCAGGACATCTTGCTTGAGTAACATGGAGTAAAACGTGGCCTGTCTTTCAAAGATAACTGGATAATGGCAGACTAAGACCTGGTGGTATCCTGAATATTTAATGGCCAACCGAACCTCCATAGCTGGATCAAATCGCCTCTCTAGATTCTTGGCATGTGGCCCTACACATGCGGCTATTGGCGATCAGGAGTGAATTACAAAAGGAAAATAGGCTGGATTTCTTCCCTTATGTGAAATCCGGGTATTGCTAGGCACTGCTACGGTTTGGGTTTCTCCCTGGGGAATTTGTCTAGCTCTTCTGCTTTCATTATCAAACCGGGACTTTCCGCCACTTGTGACTCTGGATCATAAAAGTGTGAGTTAGTGAGTCCAATAAACCAAGAACTTTTCTCTGTATAAATGTGTCAGTGGTTTCCAACTACTATATTTTTTGGAAAGGTAAGAGAAAATAAGAAGGAGGTTCCCTGAATACTAACTTGTCTGCTGGGTGACCTTAGGCAAGTCACTTCACTGGGCCTCAGTCTCCTCATCTGTCACATGGAGATTGAGACTGTGAGCCCCACGTAGAACAGAGACTGTGTCCAACCTGATTTGCTTGTATCCATCCCAGAGCCTAGTAAAGTGCCTGGCACATTGTAAGCGCTTAAGTAGAAATAAGTGCCAGGACTAAGTGCTGGGGTACATAAGATCTAATCAGTTTGGACACAGTCCCTGTCTCACATAGGGTTCACAGTTTGATTCTCCAGTCTGAACATTTCTGCCACCTCTGTTGTATTCTCCCAAGCTCTGCATAGTCAGTGCTCAATAAATATCATTGATTGATTGACAAGAAAATTCCTCTTTGCTTTAAACACCTGCCCAAGAGCAGATGAATTTTCCATTTCTTTTGGCTGCCCCAATGTAGTATTCAACTGGAGTCTTGATGGCACCAGCCCAATTACCAGCCCCCCCCCCCTTTTTTTTTTGAGGATGGGGAGTTGATTTTTCCCAAGTTTGGAGAAGGTATTGAGGGAGCACCAACAGAGAAGCTGGGTTCTAAGGAACCAGACTCCACAGACACTCTCTCTACCCATTATTCACAACTCCTCTATTATTCCAGATTGGATAGGGGAAAGGCACTGGCTGGCCAGGGGCCTGAAATGCTTTCTTTTAGGAGGGTAAAGAAAGATATTGCTGATCATTACAGAGGGCCAGCTATGGAAAGACAAAGCTGCTTAGACTTAGAGCCTGAAATCCTTGAGGTTATGCTGGCTCTCTCCGAAATTCACATCTCTAAGCAGCTGGGTGTTAGCCAGAAAAAAAAATCAAGATACTCGCAGTCTGGACATCTGAGGATTTTATGACTGGGGCTTCAAAAGAGGTTGAGGTCAAGATAATAATGCTGGTATTTGTTAAGCGCTTACTATGTGCTGAGCACTGTTCTAAGTGCTGGGGTAGACATAGGGGAATCAGGTTGTCCCACGTGGGGCTCACAGTCTTAATCCCCATTTTACAGGTGAGGGAACTGAGGCACAGACAAGTTAAGTGACTTGCCCACAGTCACACAGCTGACAGGTGGCAGAGCTGGGATTCGAACTCATGAGCCCTGACTGCAAAGCCCATGCTCTTTCCACTGAGCCACGCTGCTTCTCAAGCTTCTCAAGATCAGAATCAAAATGGGAGAGAGAAAAGAAAAAAACTCCATGGAAACAGAAAAGCCAGAACAAAATTAAAATTCAAACTCAGCATGTCACATCTTGGCTCCAGCACTTAGCGAGAACCAGATCATTGGCAAACACCTGAATGTGTGCATACAAATACTTTTGTCTTTTGGACTTGTAATCAAGTATATTAATTTGACAGGTAATATGCATATGACTTAAGTACCACAGGGAATGGATCATACACCTAAAAATAAAGGAAAAGCAGGATGAAGTTCCTAATCTATTATCCCCAGAGCTATTTATGGAGGAAAAAGGAAGCACACTCAAAATCCCCAGAAAAGAGGAGAAACCTGACACTCTGAGCTGTAACATATGACCAATGTGATCTTCACTGAAGGTTCAGAAAAGGCAGCCCCCAAAACAGGCCTGGGAATCAAAGTCTAAGTCCTCTAGTCTGTAAACTCATTGTGGGCAGGGAATGTGTTTGCTGTATTGTACTCTCCAAAGTGCTTAGTACAGTGCTCTACACACAGTAAGCATTCACTAAATATGATTGATAGCTGGAGTGACACAGTAAATTGCAAATCTGATGGTAGAAAGAGCAGAGGAAATATAAAGCCTGGGCTTCCCTTTCCTCCAAAAATTAGTCTGCTGTATTCCTCCTCACAAGCCTCAACTAAGCTAGCTTGGCAAGAGAGGCACCTAATACCATGATCACAAACTAATTACTTCAAACAGTCAGGAGAGTAATGCCCCTCCCCATCCCAGGTCCAGAAGTCATAAGTGGGAAGAAATTTTGAGTGGGTACACCTGACTCTTCAACAGTCAACAATCCACCCGTGATGGTAAACTGAGACTGATAATATGCAAAGCTTCAGAAGCCCTGGGTTTTAATCTCAGCTCTTTGACTTGCTTCCTGGGCGACCTGGGCAAGTCACTTAATTTTTCTCTGCCTCAGTTTCCTCATCTGTAAACTGGCGATTAAATTCCCATTTTCCTTCCCACTCAGAGCTCTATGGTGGAGCTTAGAGCTCCCTGTTCAAATCCGCCAGATAACTATTCTTCACCCCTTCAAAGCCTTACTGAAGGCACATCTTCTCGAAGAGGACTTCACAGACTAAGTCCCACTTTTCCTCATCTCCTACTCCCTTCTGCATTGCTCCGACTTGCTCCCTTTGCTCTTCTCCCCCTCCCTAACCCCCTCCCAGCCCCACAGCACTTATGTATGTATCTGTAATTGTATTTATTTGTATGATGTCTAGTTATTTGTTTGATGTCCTTCTCCCCCACCTCTAGACTGTGAGCTTAGAGCTCGTTTTGCGCAGGGATTGTCACTCTTTACTGTTGTATTTTCCCAAGAGCTTAGTACAGTGCTTTGCACACAGTAAGTGCTTAATAATCATGATTGAATGAATGATAGAAGAGTAGTTGATCTAATTGTATCTCCTCCAATGTATAGTGCAGGGCTTGATAAAAGCGTAAGAGTTTAGCAAAACAAAAGAAACAAAGCCGTAAGGTGTCTGAAGAACTGAATTCCATCAGAAACTGTCAAAGGAACTGGGAAATATTGTCCACCATTTGGAGCAAGGGCATGTAACAGGGTATCTTCTAGGCTATGGAAATGAGAATACTGTGTTGACATGACTGGGCTGTCACATTATGTGAAGCTGATTCAATGCTGGGTTTTCCTTTAATTTTTGTTGGGTCACACAAAGGGAAAGTGTTGATGTGTACAAGTCTTTAATGGAACTTACTGGATATGAAAGAGAACTAGCAGAGCATTGGAAAGGCTAACTAGAGGATGAGGGAGTCCATTTGAGCAGTTGTATTCAATAAAAGATGATTGATTATGAGGGGCAGCACTTATAAAACTCTCGAGTTATGTCATAAGGAAGCATGAACTTGAATTTTTTTTTAATTGGGCAGTACAGCAATGGCCAAATACTTTTTTAAAAAAACTTTTCCTCCATTGTTCTTTACTTCTGTATCCTGATAGTAATCTTCATGGAAGAGGACCCATTAGCTTGTACATTTGTCATTCTTTTCTTTCTGAGGAAAGTAGCAGATCTAATCCCAAACCACAACTCCTCCTGTTTGTCTCAACTACTCCGATGGTTGGAAACCATAATGGGGAGGTAAATTAAAATTAAAAAAAAAAAAAAAGGTTGTAACAATGCCAGAAAACATATGTTGCCAAGGGGTTATATTCAACAGCATTCTTGGGCTTTATTTCTATCTTTTTGGGGAGGGGATCTTTGTCTCAGAGAAAGGGACACACTGGTTTTCATGGACAATGTGTGATTTGGAACTGAGCTTTTAACCAGTTTCTAAGAAAGTGGTATAGGCCAGGTAACCCTTTTTGATGGATGTGAATCACTGAAAACATTTCATTCTGATTTTTCAGATAGCCGGGGTCTTGGCTTCATTGAAACCATCTGTTCTTCTTACTCTGGTAAGTGACATTTGTTTTTTCAGAGAATGTTTAGTCTCTGATATTTATCTACGGCTGAGGCGATTGTAGTTGAAAATCTCTCCCTGTGAACTAAGCACTGTACAGTAGCCACACACGATAATGCAAGAATAAATATTTAATTCCAGATTCTACCATTTGATTAAAGGTCATCAATAAAGGAAGTAACACATTTATGGTTAGTAGGCTGGTTGTCTGGAAGGGAGGATGGGTTGCACAGGCTGCTCATAGCGCTTTAAAAGCCTACAGGCTACATTGCTGCATCTTCCCTGTGTGAAATGCTTGACATACAACCTAATATTATAGGAATAAAACCACTTCAGAAAACCCAGTGAGTCTATCGTTTTTTCCTACTCTCCTACCTGGAGATCACTTGTTGAGTTTGCAATTCTACATATATCTATATATCTATATTTATATACACACACACACACACACACACATTTACAATCACCATTCATTTGGTTCATAGCAGGAAGTTGTTCTTTTGGCAACATAAAATAAAGTCTTTACTTTTGATCTGCCTTTAATCCCTCTCACAATAGTCTGCTCCTTATGGGCAACTCTTTTAAGTCCTTTTTGCATTTAGGAAAATATGGTGTGCCATAAATGTTAGTGAGAGTACTGTGCAAGATTTTAAATGAAATGGTTTCATGTTGCAACTCATTCCACAGTTGTGTTTTTTTAAGTCTATAAAGGGTAAAAAAAAAGACTTTTTACATCCTTGAGTGATCTTTCTCCTTAACAGTTTATTTTATTTTTTTGAGGAAAAACTTGCCACTACCTATTTTTAAAGCTTTTTTGGAAGGTATCTGTTCAACTTCTTGTTTTAACTGTCAAGGGAAAAATGTTTTATACTGGATGGCAGTGTAAAGGATTGTATCTTGTGTTATATTTGTGGAATGAAATTAAACATTGACAGAGATGTTCCATGAGATTAAACATTATTTTTAAATCCCTTGGGATTACATATTATTTTAAAACCTCTTGCTAATTGGTGATTCATTTTATCTCTGAATCACCTTGTCCCCTACCGTTCTCTTATGGTAGCCTTGATACCTGGATTTACTTGCAGTTACTGAGGGAGAAGGATGTGATGCAAGGTCATAGGTTCATTTAGGAAATGAATGTACTAAATCAGTTCTCTACCTGCACTTTTGTGACTATCTTTGAAAATACTCTTTGGGTTCTGGTAATAGGAGATGTGTGAGTGAATAAATAAAAAAAACACAAAAAAAGCCTGTCTTTCCAGGCTGGAAATTAAAGTTCTGAAAGTCATTCTTAGTGAATTCCTTAACTGTGGGTCCAAAAACAGCAACCCTTAGCAGCCCACAAAGGCAAGTTAGCTGTTAAAGATCAAGGGATGCTTTTTTTCTGGTGGGGGGTGGGGGTGGGGGAGAGCGGGGAGCAGTGTTTAACCTAAATTTTTTCAAACGTTAATTTAAAGAGATGAGAATATATAGACTATACTGTTACAAGAATTGCTTGGAAGTGAAGGTGGGGAGATAAAGTATGATTTTTAAAAAGTTATTTCAATCAATTGTCTCATATTGAAGAAAGCAGGAAGGATGTCTCTAATGAAAAACTAAATATTCTTGAATTACCAAGGAAGGAATCTACCGGGAGAAAGTTGTCCTGGTGGTTGAAACCACTTTCATCCATATTAATCCCGCACTTTCTGAAAGAGCTCATGTGAAAGCTCCTTTTAACAAATCCTGGAAAAGGTGAGGAAGCAGTGTGGCTTAGAGCCCAGACCTGGGAATCATAGGTCCTGGGTTCTAATCCCAGGTCCACCACTTACCTGCTTTGTGACCTTGGGCAAAGTCACTTCACTTCTCTATGCTTCAATTCCCTCACCCGTAAAATGGGATTCAATAACTTTTCTCCCTCCTACGTAGACTCTGAGCACATGTGCGACTTGATTGTATCTACCACAGCACTTAGTACAGGACTTGGCATATAGTAAGTGATTAAATATTATTGCTATTATAATAATTTGGTGGAATGTTCTCTCAAAGCTGGATCTGTTTCTTTCCCTCTTCCCAACCCCCTCCAATTGACAGCGAGGTGTCAATACCGACAGTGGGAACGTATGCAGGGAGGCTTCCTTTGAAGGAATCAGCCAGTAAGTGACTACCTGGGTGGCGGTTTTGCATTGTAATTGTTATGCTTTACTCCAATTTCTTACATTGTGTTTCCTTAACAACAAATTTAATTTATAAAACTCTTGTTGTGTATTTAACATGTAAAGAGAAAGTTTGCTTTCTTGTCTTTTAGAAATAGAAACCAGCTGCCAGAAAGCTTTGAGTTTAAGTAAAATACTTTTTGCTTTTTTCTCAATTACATGTACAATTAATTGTGTTAAGTGAACATAAGCAAGGAATGATCAGCAAAGCCTCTCATTTCCCTTGAATTTATTGACCATCAGGAGGGTGGGTGTCCTGATTTAGTAATGAGACAGAACAGAGACCCAATAGGAATTTTTTTTTTTTTGAGAGAATTAATGTGGCTTAGTGGGTAGAGCACAGGCCTGGGAATCAGAAGGATCTAGGTTCTAGACCTAACTCCTCCACTTGTCTGTTGTGTGACCTGGGGCAAGTCACCTTACTTCTCAATGCCTCATTTACCTCATCTATAAAATGGGGATTAAGACTATAAACCCCATATGGAACATGGACGGTGTCCAACCTGATTACTTTGTATCTACCTCAGTGCTTAGTGCAGTCCCTCGCACATAGTAAGTCCTTAAATACCACAGTTATTATTGTTATTATTATTTGAAAGAAGTGGCCATGCTCAGGGCTTCTATTACCATTATTGCCATTGGTTTACAGCTCTTACTGTTTAGGGAGATGCATCCTTCCCTTTTTCAATCACCACTTTCCCCACTATGGTCATTGGTTTAATGCTCAAGTGTTCAGTACAGTGTTTTGCAAACAGTAAGCACTCAATAAGATTGAATGAGTGCTTCTGTGGGCAGAGCATGGTACTAAGCATTTGGGAGAGTACAGTGCAACAGAGATGGTAGACAGGTTTTCTGCCCATAAGGAAGTCACAGTCTAGAGGGAGACAGTAAATAAATTATGGCTACGTACATAAGTGCTGTGGAGTTAAGGTTGGGGTAAATATCAAGTACTTAGAGTACAGATCCAAACGCATAGGTGACTCATAAGGGAGAGTGAGGCCCAGAAAAGAGGGCTTAATTTGGGAAGGCCTCTTGGAGGAGAAGTGACTGTAATAAGGCTTTAAAGGTGGGGAGAGTAGCCTCCTATATGGAGGGGAAAAGAACTCTAAGCCAGAAGAAGGACATAGACAAGGATTTGGTGGCATGATAGACTAACTGGAGGTGTAGTATATAAATTGTTGTCAGAGGCATGAAGTGGTAAGAGGGAGAGAGCTGATTGAGGGGGTTAAAGGCAGTGGTAAGAAGTTTCTGAATGCAGAGATGGGTGAGCAACCACTGGAGGTTTTTCAGAAGTGATGTGGACTGAACACTTTTTGGTAGAAAAATGATCTGGACAGCAGAGTGAAGTATGGATTGGAGTGGGAAGATACAGGAGCAGGGAAGTGAGTGAGAAATCTGATGCAGTAATTAAGGCTGCATATAAGATCATGGATCAATGTGGTAGCAGTCTGGAGGGGAAAGGGTAGATTTTAGTGATGTTGTGAAGATAGAAGTGAGAGAATTTGGTGACCAATTGAATATGTGGGTTGATTGAGAGAAGATAATGCCAAGGCTATGGACTTGTGAGGTAAGGAGCATACTGGTGTTGTCTGCAGTGATGAGAGACAGGTGGAGGAAAGAATCTGAGTGGGAAGATGAGTTCCCTTTTGGACATGTTTAGCTTATTGAGGTAGAGATACCTAATTACTTTTTTTTTTTAATATTCTTGGTGCCACTTTAGTTACCAAGGTATCCACTTCTGAGAAACCCCAGTTCTTGACTCCATACTTGAGTATGCTCCTTACCACTCCAAATTACCTACACTGGTTTATCCCCTGTGGAGCTCCTTCTGCCATGGCATCTACATCATGAAAGTCATCTTGATGCTCAGATCTGAATACCCAGGTCTTGTAAAGATCTAGTTTCAGTGCTCCTCATTTTTCTCCTGATTTGACTGACTTTCTTAATTCTGATCCCCAAATATAAAGTGAGTGAAGGAGATGAGGAAAGTTAATTCACATTTAAATTTATTTCTAGAGTAGTTTGTATCATCATTATAATGAACTGAGTGTTCCTACTCCATTTATCCCATTACCCTTTAATCTCTCTAACAGTTTCTGAATTTGTGAATTGAGATTCTTAATGGGAATTTAAAGACTCTTTCAAATGTACTATACATTTGTCCTTAAATATCTATTTCTAGATTTATTTATGCATTTTAAACCAAAGTGTGTGTGTGGGGTGGGGGGGGGGCTTTGTGGGAAGAGCAGCATGCAGTTGCTCAGTCATGTCTGGGGTGAGCTAAAAGTTCTCACTATTGGCTTTAAGCATGTGATGAGCCGTCTCCCAATCACAGTCATTTGTATTTATTGAGCACATTTGTGCAGCTCAAATGTGATGCAGAGTACTGTGTTAAAGTGCTTGGGAGTGTACAATATAAACGAGTTGATAGACATGTTCCATGCACACAAGGGGCTTACAGGCCAGTGGAGGAGTTGGACATTAATAAGAATAAATACACTAGGATATGTACATAAGTATTGTGGGGCAGAGGGAGGGGGTGAATAAAGGGTGCAAATAGAAGTGCAAGGGAGATGAAGAGGGAGTGGGAGAGAAAAAAAGAGGGTTTAGTTGGAGGAAAGCATCTTGGAGGAGTTGTGACTTTTACTAAAACTTTGAAGCAGGGGAAGTGATTATCAGATATGAAAGGGGGAAGAAGTTCCAAGCCAGAGTCAGGATGTAGGGTGAGGGGTCAGCAACGAGACAGATGAGATCAAGGGTACAATAAGAAGATTGGCTCAGAGGAGCAAAGTGTGAGGTGGACTGTAGTAGAAAATCAGGGATGTAAGATAGGGGGCCAAGTGATTTGATTTAAAGCCAATTGGTAAGGAGTTTCTTTTTAATATAGAGATGGAAGGGCAACCACCGGAGGGTCTTGAGAAGTAGGGAAACATGGATTGAATGTTTTTTTTTAGTAAAATGATCTAGGCAGCAGAATAAAGTATGGAATGAAGTGGGGAAGAGACAGGAGGCAGAGAAGTCGGCAAGGAGGCTAATACAGTAATCAGGGTCGGATAGGATAAATGCTTGGGTTAACATGATAGTAGTCTGCATTTCTTGTCTTCAGTTGTTTCCCACAACAAACCAGATAGTATATCTCACTTCTCACTGTGCCTTGCTCTCATCTCTCTCGTCATCAATCCTTTGCTCTCTCCTCACATCCTTTTGCTTGGAACTCCCTCCCCCATCATATCTGACAGACTCACCACTCACCTCATCTTCAAAGGCATGCCACAGTCACATCTCCAAGAATCCGTACCTGACTGATCTCATCTCCCCTCCTTATTTTACCTCCTAATCGCATCACTTAAACACCTAAGTCCATATTCACTGAAGTATTTTTCCTCCCAGGACCTTATATACATATCTGTATATTCAGTTCCTTACCCTACCAGTATTTTGCTATCTGTCTCCTCTACTACATTTAAAATTCCTTGAGGACAGGAATCATGTTTACTGCATTCTCCCAAGTGCTTAATACAGGACTCTGCACAGAGTAAGCGCTTAATAAATATTATTGATTGGTTTTGCCAAGCACAAGATTTTCAGGAACTTAATACATCAGTTTTCTAGGTGAAATGTCTTGTTAAATTCTAGTTAATTCTGGGTGAGTTAGGATCTGGCGATGCTTTATTGAGACTTGTTTTAAAGAAGTGGCATTGAGGAAAAAAAAAATCCCATTTCATCTCACACCACACAACTCACAGTCCAACAAATTCCCTGAGCAGTGTAGCTTTAAATGTCAGAAGCAGTATTTTTAGAGTGCTAGAGGTGGTGACAGAAAAATAACTTTATATGTAAAGCTCATACTTATTTAAAAAAAAAAGTCATGTGAGGAGAGGATGATTAGTAAAGGATTAGGAGTTCATGAATATGTATTCGCTTCTCTAAATTTCAGTAAGAAAATGTAAGAGTGGGAAGAAGAAAATACTAGATTTGCTGCTTTCAATCTTACAAATCTCCTTCTTCCTCTTGGGGATACAGTTTGCATTTCTCTTTACTTGATTAATCCAATTCATTGATCTGCCAGCCCAGAGCTGTCAGTATCGTTCAAACTCACAGTTTTCTCCTCGTTGCTTATTTCCCCCAACACTTGCTGGTGGGAGGAATTGTGTGAGCACAGCCGGGGCAAGCAAGTATAGTTGAACAGGGTATTTATCAAGTTCAGTTCCCAGCCATGTCCCAATCTTGAGAAGATAAAACACCCAGAATACCCCTGGTTGGGGTTTTTGTAGTGGTTGCAGGTCATTCTGTTTATTTCTGAAGAGTGTCTGGTCTTGGCAACTTGTGAACTAATGAAAGCTTCTTTCCTCAACTTGAAGTGATTTGTTAGCTGAAAAACTGATGTAGCATCTTTGAACACAGTGAGGGAGTGGGGGAGTTTCTCACATGTCTCCTCCCAAACCTGTACTGGCTGCTTTCTTTGGGGGTCTGCTGTCTTTAGTGATTGCTCTTTTTAAAGGCCGCCCCTTAGAATGAACAGCTACAAGACCCATGGAGACAGTGAAGGTCCTAACTCTTCTTCGCTATGGGGACAAAGGAAAATGAACTTTCCTCTGTGGGTTGTCTCCAGGCATTCAACCCACACTTGCTGCATTTACAGCTTTCATGGGGGGCAATAAATGGAATCCTTTAAGTAGTGAAGGCAGGAGGCAACTGTTTTCTCACTGTCAGCAAAAGCACAAGTGTAGTTCAGACAGAGACATTGTAAAGGTTAGACTGATTGTGTGTGTCTCTTCTCCCACCTCTTCTTTTCCTGTCACCCGCCTCCTTTTCCCCCACTTCCAGATGAAATTACTCATTGATTTGTTTTTCTTTGGTGGTGGTGCTCTTCTTTGTCTCTTCTGTTCTGGTGGCTCATAGTCCCTGCTTATTAGCCCCTCGCTGCCAGGTCTTCCCAGTTCTCAATCCCAGTTTTCTGATATTGTAGGCTTTTCTAGTTAAGCAGTTAGCAGCAGCTCCATCTCTCAGACCCTGAACATAGTCCCGTCCCGCCCCCCTCATCCCCCCCTGCCCAAACCCCAGTGGATGGCGTATCAGCTGAGCGAGGAGGAAATAAAAGTCGTCTTTTCAAGTCTGACCCTTTCTCAGTTGTCACTGCAGGCATTCTTCATGGGTTAAACTTGACAGGTGGAGTGGAAAGCACGTTGGAATAATAATTAAGAGACCAGGATTTCATTCCAGCCTCTCTTCCTGACTCTCAGACCTTGGTACAGGTGCTTAACTTCTCTGAGCCTCAGTTTCCCCATCTGTCAGTTGATAATCCATCCCATGCCATAGATTTGGTGTCAGGATAAAATGAGTTAATGGGTGCTAAAATGCAGAGGTAGTATTAGGATTGTAGTCAATAAATGGAGTTTAAGTACCTATTTTAAGCACTAAGAATCTTATTTCAAAAGATTCTTATTTGGTACTAAGAATCTTACTGCAAAAGAATCTTACCCCCACTTCTCCTCCCTCTCTGACTACTGTCTTCAGTCATTCACTCTGATGGTTCTATCCCATCTGCCTTCAAACACATCCATGTGTCTTTTATCCTTAGATAACTTCTGTGAAGCCCAGTGCACCCTCCAGCTATCACTTTATCTCCATCTTCCCATTCCTCCCCACTAATGGGCTGAATCCATCTGTTGCCTCTAACACCCTCCTTGACTCTCTACTATCCAGTTTTCACTGCCTTCTCTCCAGTGAGATCATTTGTCTCTGTCTCTACTGTATCTGTCTCTTGCTGGCTCTGTCTCTATTTCTGTTTGTCACTCTGTGTCTCTGTCTTTCTTTGTATGTGTGTGTGTGTGTGTGTGTGTGTGTTTGTGTTTCCCTCTTTCATCATTGACCATCTTCTTCCTAATCCAATGGACTCTACTCCATCCTAATCCTCCTTGACCTCTTACCTGCCTTTGACCTACTGGAGTACTCCTTTCTCCAGTAAACACTAATTATAGTAGTGTTTGTTAAATGTTTCTTGTGTGCCAAGCACTGTACTAAGCTCTGGGATAGGTACCAGATCATCAGGTTGGACATAGTCCCCATCCACGTGGCGTTCACAGCTTAAGTAGGTGGAAGTATTGATTTTGGTTTTTCCTGACATGCTCTTTTACTCTTGGGCTGATCCTTCACCAACTCTTTCTCTGCCTCCCACTCCCTAACTGTGGGTGTCCCTTAAGACTCTATTGTGGATCCCTTTCTTTTCTCAATTTATACTCACTCCCTTGGGGAGCTTATTCACTTACCCAGCAGCAATTACCACCTCTAGGCAGATAACTCCCTAAATCTACTTTGCTAGCCAGGAGAAACAGCTTGCCCTAATGGAAAGAGTACAGGTTTGGGACTCAGAGAACCTGGTCTTAATCCTAGTTCTGCCAATTGTCTGCTGTGTTACCTTGGGTAAGCCATCTGACTTCTTTATGTAAAATGGAGATTAAATCCTACTCCTTCCTAGATAAACTGTGAGCTCCATTTGGTACAGGGACTATGTCCTCCGATTAACTTGTATCTATCTCAGTGTTTAGTACAGTGTTTGGCACATAGTAAGCCCTTAACAAGTATCATAACAATAATAATTACCTCTTCTTTGCCCTCTTATTTCCTTCTACTTCTAGGACATCTCGGAATAAATGTGATGTTGGTTTCTCAAGGTCAACACATCTAAATCTGAATGCCTCATCTTCCTTCGCAAATCCCCTCCTCCACCTACATTTCCTATCACAGCTGACACCATCACCAGCCTCCCTGTCCCTCAATCCCAAACCTTGGCGTTATCCTTAACTCAATCCTTCTCTTTTAACTCCCATATTCAGTCTCTTGCCAAATTCTTGTTCCAAAACATTGGGAGGCAGCATGGCCTAATGGAAAGAGCACAGGCTTGGGAGTCAGACGTCCTGGGTTCTAATTCTCTGCTTGCTGTGTGACCTTGAGCAAGTCATTTAATTCCTTTGCCTCAATTTCCTCAACTATAAAGTGGGGTTTAAATGCTTGTTCATGCTTGTTCTCCCTCCTGCCTAGACTGTGAGCCCCATGCTGGAAGGGACTGTATCTGATCTAATTAACTTGGACCTACCTCAGCACTTAGAACAGTGCTTGACCCATTGTAAGTGCTTAACAGATAACGTTCAAAATAAAGGAAAAAAAGCCCAAATATTTCCAGGCCTTTCCAAGCCTTTTCTCTCCCCTCAGACTGCCACTATGCTGGTCCAGGCACTGGTCATCTCCCGACTTGACTGCTGCATTGACCTTCTTGCTGATCTTCTCTGCACTCTCTCTTCTCTCCAGGCAATAGTTACTTCACTCTGCTGTCTGGATTTTTCTCAAAACATTATTTTGTACACATCTTCTGCACTAACTAAAATCCTCCAATGGTGGTTCATTCTTCTCTGCATCAATTAAACTTCTGCCATTGGCTTTGAGCACTCAGTCCGCTCTCTCCTTTCTACTTCTTCACTCTTTTCTCTGGGTACAACCCTGCTCGTGTGCTTCGTTCCTCTCAAGCTGTTCTACTCAGTCCCTCCTTTTCCTCTCTTCCCCAGTCAACCTTTTAAGCACCCCCTCCTTCCTCACTTCACATCCAGCATACCATTGCTGTCCCCATCTACAAAGCCTTTCTGAAGTCACATCTCCAGGAAGCCTTCCCTGATCTCCCCCCCCCACCCCCCATCACCCCAGGCTGCAATTTTGGCACTTGTGTGGCACTGAAGCACTCAGTACTTGCCCTTCCTCTCTATAATACTTAGGTACATCTTTCTCTTGCCTGTGAATTTGACATCAGACTCGCTGGCTAGAATGGAAGCTGCTTGGCAATGTATTCTCCCAAACTCCACACACGGTAGGCGCTCCTTAAATACTACTGATCGATTGATTAATGGAGCTTAGGTAAAACTCTATTTTCCAGGCTCCTTTTCTTATTTAAAATGGCCATATTTTAGGGTCATAAAACTCTCTTTTGCCCCTAAAATGTGAGGCCACTTGGCAGTTTGACAGAATGTGTGGTAAAGGCTCCACCCTGTTGTTCCGTTAATGCAGACATGGTTTTGCCTCTGCTGCATTTTCCTCTTGGTTGTTTGGTTGGAGTAGAATTTGGGAGGAAGGTCCGTTGTTCCTAGTGTCGCCCATTTCCTACAGACGAGGTCATCATGGAGTTTTGTTCTTGAGCCCTCCTTCGTTTTTTATCTGGCCCTATTTGTCTTTGTTCTCCTCCGGTTCCTTTTCCTCCAGTGCCGTTTTGCTATGGATAATAATAGCCTGTTCCTTAAACAAGATGAATCTTGCTGTCTTTTTGCTTTCGGGATGCTCAACTGCTCTTGTCATCAGCTGCCTCCTTGCTGGCCTAATGATGTTAGTCACTTTCCCTGGGTTTTCAAACCTTTGAACCATTCCTGGAACATTTCTCATCTCGGACTATTTGATTAATTTTCCATTTTAACAAGGAGCTCCTCCTGTTCCCCTTAGAGACAGAAGGGTGATGACTTTTTTTTTTCTGTGTGTGTTTTGTCCCTAAAGGCTCTCCTCAGGGTCACTCTTTGTCTCCTCACATGAATGAAGAGGAATTTCATCTGGAAGAGCTGCACCCTTGAATCTGGGTTCCTAAAATATCCAGCCCTTGAGCTTCTTGTAGCTAAAGAAGCCTGACAAAAATATCCACCCGGGCCTCAACCCATGATTTTTCTTTCAGAATTCCTGGTGGTCTTGTTAATTGGCAATTAGTTGGGCTTCTGGATTTGGCTTGCCAGTGCTCATCCCCAAAGACTCTGTGGGAGCAGAACAACTAGGGTAGGAGAGTGGGACAGCTCCTCCAGCTGTAGCCCTTTAAGTAGCCAGTGGGGTTCCTTTAGAGAGAAATGAGTTTTGGGTGAGCTTGTCCCCACTGTCAGTGGTGAGGAAGACATCAATGAGGCACTGAGTGGTTTGGCATTAGAAGAGTGAAGCCTGTGGAGTGCAATGAGATAGGAGGGACTCTAGACTGTAAGCTAATGATAATAGTTATGGTACTTATTAAGCACTTACTATGTTCCAAGCACTGTTCTAAGTGCTGGGGTAAATACAAGCAAATCAGGTTGGACCCAATCCCTGTCCCACATGGGGCTCAGTCTTCATTCCCATTTTACAGGTGGAGTAACTGAGACCCAGTGAAGTGCCTTGATCAAGTTCACACTGCAGGCCTGTGGTGGACCCAGGATTAGAACCCAGGCCCATTCTCTATCCATTAAACCATGCTGCTTGTGGGCAGGGAATTCTTTTATACTGTACTCTCCCCAGCACTTAGTACAGTACTTGGCACACAGTAAGCACTCAAATACAATTGATTGATTGCCAGGTAGGGGGAGAGAGCCGTACCTTGAAGCTGAGACAGGAGTTTCTGCTTGATATGTAGAGAAACAGGCAGCCAGAGGAAGATTCTGAGGATTTGGGGTTTGTGCACAAGTGATGTTTTATGGAAACGATCTAAGTGGCAGGGTCAGTATGGCGTGGTAATAATAATGGTATTTAAGTGCTTACTATGTGTCAAGCACCGTTCTAAGTAATGGAGAGAGCCCAGTCCTGTAAATCGAAAGGTCATGGGTTCTAATCCCAGCTCTGCCACTGGTCTGTTGTGTGGCCTTGGGCAAGTCCCTTTGCTTTTCTGTGACTGCATATTTAAAATGGGGATTAAGACTGTGAGCCCTACGGAGGACAGGCATTGTGTCCTATCCAGTTTGCTTTATTCACCCCAGTACTTAGTCCAGTACCTGGCACATAGTAAGCGCTTAACAAATACCTTAATTATTAGGGTCTCACAGTATGCATGGACAGCACACAATGATCTGATCACTGTGGTGGGTTAGAGGTGCTGCATCAGGTTGGGGTCAGGGTGGGCTGCTGGACAGAGGCTGCAGTGATCCTGCTGTTCCCTCTAGACTGGAAGCTCTTAGTGGTCAGGGAACATATCTCCCAACTCTGTTATATTGTACTGTCCAAAGTATTTAGTGCTCTCCCCCAGTAAGTGCTCAATAAATAACATTAATTAATTAGGGTGCCCTGGCACAACTCTTAGATGTGGAAGCAGCAATGCTAAGTGGTTGGAGCATGAGTCTGGGAGTCAGAGGACTTGGATTATAGTCCTGGCTCTGCCACTTGCCTGCTGTGACCTTGTTCAAGTCATTTAACTTCTCTGTGCCTCAGTTACCTCATCTATACAATGGGGATTGACTGTGAGCCCCACTGGGACAGGGACTGTGTCTAACCTGATTTGCTTGTGTTCACCCAGGGCTTGGTACAGTTCCTGGTGCATAGTAAGCACTTAACAAATACCACTTATTATTAGTAGTATTATTATTGTTATCATCTTTATTCTTTGGGCCTCAGTTTCCACATCTCTAAAATGGGGATTTAATGACTGTTCTCCCTCCTACTTAGAATTTGAGCCCTGTGGGGGACAGGGACAATGTCTAACCTGATTATATCTGCCCCAGTGCTTAGTACAGTTTATATAGCGCTTAATGATTACCATTCTTTTTCTTGTTCTATTTATGTGGAGGGATGTTTACAGGAGCCTTCTGAGGTCATTACAGGGATCCTCCCAGTAAAGCAGGTACAAGTCTGGGTGAAGAACATGGGACACTTGTCCATTCTAGGTCTCCAGAGGAGAGTTGCTCTCTGTGGAACTGCCTGGGAGAACTCGGCTAACTACTAGCTCTCCTGCATACCCAAATTGATCAGGCTCTTCAATAACTTTGCTTGTCAAGTACTCTGACTCTGTTAGTACCTCTGAAGCAGCCTGAAGGAATCTTGCTTTGAAATCAGAAGCAGACAAAAATTGGTAAAATGATTTTGCTCATTTTGTTCACCCTTCTTTCAGCTCCACAGCATTTATGTCCGTATCCACAATTTATATTAATGTCTGTCTCTCTTCTCCCCAATCCCGCCCCCACCGCCCCAGTCTTTAACCTTCTTGTGGGTAGGGAATCTGTCTACCAACTCTGTTATATTGTGCTCTCTCAAGCGCTTAGTACATTGCTGTGCATGCAGGAAGCACTCAATAAATACGATTGATTAAGCAGAGGGAGGTAGTCCCAGCTGCTGTCTTATGGATTGCTGAGAGGAGGAAGTAGAGGTAGGACAGATTTTGGATTGATTGAAAAGACCAGAAGCAGTGCCAGAAGAGAGGAAACAGGGAAGATAAGAATGCGTGGAGAAAACGATCATTTTATTGATCGGATGCTCTCCCTCTCCCTACTTGAAGATTTCCCACTGAGATCAGAGTTGTAGGAGTGGATTCCAAAGGAGTTGTCAAAGGCTGAAAATCAGCTGGCAATTTGAGGAATGAAACTTTCATTCAAATATGTGTGTATGTGTGTATTCACACACATATGGTTTGTAGAATTTGGATTCTGTTCTGTGAAAAGTGGGTGGTAGCTGGGAAAACCATATTCTAATCAAAGCTGTTTTAATTCAGGTTATTTACTAAATGCAACATTTAGTGACTAAAAGCATTAGTTCCCCTCTTAAAAGAGAAGGACACTACTCCTACACAGGATGAAGGCCAAGAAGCAAGTTATACAATGCTCTTATATATGTCATTGCCTAGGAAGGAAACCTACTGGCTATTTTTATTTGAGCTGGTTATTCAATATATACATTTTTCTTATCTATTTTGACATTTTCTAAAATTGCCTTACATACTCGAAGACAATTGAGTATAAATTGATTCCATTTAAACAAGCAGCTAAATGTTAAATTGCTGATTTGGGGGTTGCAAATATGAGACTATTAATATGTGGAGAATAAGAAAATATTTGAAAATTGAATAATAAAATGTAACTGTATCCATACAAGATCTACATATGACTTTACAGCTGTGCCTGGTGCTTTTTCGGTCATTCACACTTCACTCCTGGGCTGGTGTGGGCAGATTTTTGCCAGAACTCTAGAGCTGGGGCTCTTTTTTTTTTTAAATGGCATTTGTGCCAGGCACTGTACTAAGCAATGAAGTACGTACAAGGTAATCACCTTGAACACAGTCCATGTCCCTCATGGGGATCACAATCTTACTCCCCATTTTGCAGATGAGATAGCTGAGGCACAGACAAGTTACGTGACTTGCGCAAAGTCACACAGTGGATGAGTGGTGGAACTGGTATTAATAATGTTATTTGCCAAGTGCTTACTTTGTGCCAAGCACTGTTCTAAGCGCTGGGGTAGATGTAAGGTGATCAGGTTGTCCTACGTAGGGCTCACAGTCTTCATCCCCATTTTACAGATGAGGTAACTGAGTTGCAGAGAAGCTAAGTGACTTGCCCAAGGTCACACAGTTTACAAGCGGCAGAGCTGGGATTAGAACCCAGGTCCTTCAAACTTCCAGGGCCTTGGTCTATCCGCTAGGCCAAGCTGCTCTCTCATATGTCCATTAGAACATTCTATGGGCTGGTAATCAGCTTTTCCTTTAGGTGTGCCATTTCCTAATAAAGTCCTAAAGATGTAAACTCTACATGGGCTCTTTCCTCTCTTGGGGGCTTGTCTCCCCTAGTCTAGTGGAAGGAGCATGGGACCAGGACTCGAGACATGAATTCTTCTCCCAGTCCTGCCATTGGTCTGCTGTGTGACCTTGGGCAAGTCACTTAACCTCTCTGTACCTGTTTTGTTGTCTGTAAAATGGGGATCAAATATCCACTTTTCCTCTGCATTAGATTGAGAGTCCCATGAGGGACAGCTACCCCAGACTCTAAGAACAGTGTAATGTAGCTAATGAGACAGTGTAAAGCAGCGTGATTTAGTGGAAAGCGCATGGGCTTGGGAGCCAGAGGATGTGGGTTCTAATCCTGGCTCTGCCACTTGTCTGCTGTGTGATCTTGGACAAGCTACTTAACTTTTCTGGGCCACAGTTACCTCATCTGTAAAATGGGGATTAAGACTGTGAGCCCCATGTGGGACAACCTTGACTACCCTGTATCTACTCCAGCGCTTAGAACAGTGCTTGGCACATAGCAAGTGCTTAAAAAATACCGTATTATTATTAATAACATCTCATATATTCCAGTTTTCACTATCAGTTAAAATCTTTCTTTTGTATTGTGGTTTCCTCTCAGTCAGGATGGGCAAGACCAGGCTAGAAAGAGAATGAGGATGATAAAAACTGGTATTTGTGAAGTGCATACTGTGTGCCAGGCTTTGCACTAAGCTCTGGGGTAGATACAAGATATTTAGGGTGAACACAATACCCGGATCATATGGGGCTCTCAGTTTAAATATGAGGTAGATTGGGAGGAAGCAGAGGAGGAGGAAAGAGAACTAAGGTGGCGGAGAAGGAATAATAATAATTATGGCATTAAGTGTTTATGTGCCAAGCACTGTTTTAAGTGCTGGTGTGGATATGAGCAAATCAGGTTGGACACAGTCCCTGTCCTACATGGGGCTCACGGTCTTCATCCCCATTTTACAGATGAGGTAACTGAGCCACAGAGAAGTAAAGTGACTTGCCCAAGGTCACCCAGTGCACATGAAGTGGAGCTGGGATAAAAACCTGGGATTCCCAGGCCTGTGCTCAATCCACTAGGGCAGTGAGCCCCCCCCAGGCCTAGAGTACTTCACCTGGAAAACGAGTTTGGGATGTAAGTGAGCAGAGCAATGTATCCTTAGCTTGCTTTGGAGGCTTTTACTCTGGGGTCTCTTCTAGGCAGGGGGTGGGACAGGAGGAAGTTCGAATTGCCATTTACTTTATGTGAGAACAGAATATACTTGCTATACAGAAGTGAAAGTTGTGTGCTTGCAGAACCCCTCATTTAGGAGAGCATAGAATGTGGTGCTCAATCCATGCCTAGTGCTGCAATCGCTTCTTTCCACATCAGGTTACGCTCTATGAAGACATAACGAATGTCTGAAGAACAATCTTAAATTCTGCTACTGGGTTCTAGCCAATCTACATAGTGAAAATGCATGTTCTGTCAGCCCTTATTGTTGGCCGTTTTTTCCCTTAAACCAAGCCAGACAAACGTTGAGCTAAAAAAGACAAAATCTAATTTGTTAACTTGATTTATGCCATCTGCTTTCTTTTTCTCTAAAGCACCTGCTTATCCTTCTTTTTGCTTTTTGGTATCCACTTCTATCTTGAGAGGATCTTTGACATTCCAAAGTTGAGGTTTAATTCTTCTCTTGGATTGACTCTGATTCCAGTGACCCCAACTGTGACTATAAATTCAGTGTGCACCAGGTGCCAAATCACCTCGATCTGATTTTTTGACACCAATATTCATCAGTTCTCATTTCAAAATATCTCTCTATTTGCTATATTGTAACTTGCTAGATTCCCCCTGCTTGTTTCATAGGAGGAACACCTGATTGAGGGAGATTTTTTTTTTTCCCTCCCTCACCAATACCAAAGTACCTCTCAGTTTTGTGTGTGTTTTCCTATTCCCTCAGTTCTTCTGCAGTACAGCGATTACAGTTGTAATGAACTCTGGATTAAGGAAAACTTTCATTCTCGTCCATGCACCTTGACTAATCCTGGGTGTTAAGGCACATAACTGTTCCTTCTAACACTGCATCAGCAGGACTGACTTCTGTCTTGAGGCAGGGAAAAATTTCCCATTCCCTCCTATTCCTCATCACTTCATCATGTTTCCTTACATGAATCATTTTTCTTGTTGCCCTGCGGGCATATGCAGCACTCCTTGTGACATCACTGTTATGATGCTTTTATATGTAGAGTTCCCAGGACAACCTATGAAAGCTTATTCCAGCCCCTGCAATTTACAGTATTTCTCAGGAGTGGGGGTCCTGACATGCCTCATTGCTATGTGACACTTGACTTCTCTGTGCCTGTTATTTCATCTGTGTAATGGGTATTGAGACTATGAGTCCCAAATGGGACAAGGACTGTGTCCAACCTGATTTGCTTGTATCTGCCCAGTACTTAGTAATAATAATAATAATGATGTTGGTATTTGTTAAGCGCTTACTATGTGTTGAACACTGTTCTAAGCGCTGGGGTAGATACAGGGTCATCAGATTGTCCCACGTGAGGCTCACAGTTAATCCTCATTTTACAGATAAGGTAACTGAGGCACAGAGAAGTTAAGTGACTTGCCTACGGTCACACAGCTGACGGGCGGTAGAGCCGGGATTCGAACCCATGACCTCTGGCTCCCAAGCCTGGGCTCTTTCCACTGAGCCATGCTGCTTCTCTTAGTACAGTACTAAGTACTTAGTACAGTACCTGGCATAAAGTAAGTACTTAAATGCCCCTTATTATTATTATTGTTGTTTCGGACCCATTGTCTTCCCACTCCAGATCCCCATCAACACGAGCACCACTTTCAATTTAGGCTGCACGTTTCTAAATCTTAATTCGCCCACTTATGCCAGGACCTCGACCACTCTGGATTCAAACCACCTGAGGGGGTTCCTCTCTACACCAACCATTTGAAACACAGTATTAGAAGAACATTCTCTAATTCCCTAATAGTATCATCTCCAAAATGCTTGGTGAAAACACAGGGAGTGAAAGAACCAAGTGTACCTTGTCCACGAAAGATTATCATGCTCACTTTATTTTTATGGTATTTAAGCATTTACTATGTGCTAGGCACTGTACTAAGCACTGGAGTAGGTATACCCTAATGAGGCTGGACACAGTCCCTATCCCACAGGGGGCACACAGTGCTCAATAAATATGATTGATCACCTCATTACAGATGAGGTAACTGAGACACAGAGAAGTTAAGTGACTTGCGCAAGGTTACACAGCAGACAAGTGGTGGAGCCGGGATTAGAACCCACTTTATGGGATGAGAAGGCGGAAGCCCAACTAATCAGTCCATTAGAGAAGCAGCATGACTTAGTGAAAAGAGCATGGGCTTGGGAGTCAGAGGTCATGGGTTCTAATCTGAGTTCCTCCACTTATCAGCTCTGTGACTTTGGGCAAGTCACTTAACTTCTCTGTTACCTCATCTGTAAAATGGGGATTAAGGCTGTGAGTCCCACCTGGGACAACCTGATTACCTGTATCTATCCCAGCACTTAGTACAGTGCTTGGCACATAGAAAGTGCTTAACAAATACAATCATTATTAAAGGCATCTGTTGATCTCTGACTGTGAGCAGGACACTGTTCTAACCATTGGGAGAGTACAGTAAAATAGATTCTGTAATATATGATCTCTACCTTCAAAAAGCTTGCAGTCTTAGTGGGCTCAGGAGTGTCTCCCAGCAAGCTGGTGGCCAACGCTTAGTTGAGAATTTGCATAGGCTTGTCAGCACCAGAGGTCTAGTAACCAAGACAAATTCTAGACTAGGCTAGGCTACCAGTTTGCTGAAGGACACTCCTGAGCTCACTAGACTACAAGCTCCTTGAAGACAGGTAGCACGTCTATACACACTGTATTGTAATTTCCCCATGACTGGAGATTACTGTGAGACTGGTCCAGATTATGCTGAAGCTGATCTAGTTATAGCAGACTTTGCTTAATGATCCCGTTAGAGTGCCATTCTTCCATCAGCATGCTCTTCAAGTGATGTATCGATTGCTCATTTACCAAAAGTATTGACTGTCATTTCTTATGCTGCTTTTATTATAACCCACCTTGTTTCTTTTGTGTCCCTTATTTAAAGCAGGCTGAAAGGTTTTTTTTACTCTGAGATTGAATCCACTCTTTTGATCACTGAACCCTTTATTAAATAATGGTTGTCTCCCCCCCAACACTCTACACACCTGTGAATTTTGCCTTTCACCCTTTCTAGCTTCTACCTCCACAAATTCCTGTCACCTGTAATGTGATAATTTATGAAATGAGGATATCATTTGCTTCATCTCCTGACATTTCCTGAATCTTCTTGAAGAAATTATTCATTATCTGCAGACCATCACAGCCTCTTTAATGACCTTTTTTGTGTGTTCAATTCTTAGGTAGAAGGAGTCTGAAATTTGTGGTGTGAATGAATCACATAATTATTCTTTGTATTGGGATTCATAAAAAAAAAACTGACCTTTTAAATCTCCCAGGATTGTGTGAGGATTTAGGAAAAAAAAAAGATAGTGTAACATGCTTGGACTCCACAGTGTTCCATCGGGTATATATTATTATTCATAATTGTGGTATTTAAGTGCTCACTCTATTCTGTGCTAATGGGGTAGATACAGTATAATCAAATAAGAAAGAGTTTCTGTCCTGGTCCTGGTAAGCATAGCATAGAGAATAGAACAGGGTCATTGGAGTCAGAAGGTCATGGGTTCTAATCCCTGCTCCTCCATTTGTCTGCTGTGTGACCTTGGGCAAATCACTTCACTTCTCTGTGCCTGTTACCTCATTTGTAAAATGGAGATTGAGACCGTGAACCCCACATGGGACAGGGACTGTGTCTAACCAGAATTGCTCGTATCCATCTCAGTGCTTTGTTCACTGCCTAGCACACAATAAGCGGTAAGCACTTAACAAATACCACAATTATTAAACAAATGGAATTATTCATCAGCAGAAGTTAAAGGCAGCAACTATTGGTAAATTTAAAGGACAAGAGGCGACTAATGATGGGAATGTTAGGCATCTACTGTAGCTGTGAAGGTGGATGTCTTTCAGAGCAAGTATCAAGTGCTCTTAGAGATTGAATGCTTGGCTGTATTAACTTTTTGGCTGACCCAATATGACATCAGTCAATCTTATTTATTGAGCAAATCACTATCCGTGAGTTCTTATATGAAGTCATTTACAATTTCTCGATCATTCCAAGTTAATGAATTGTTAGATAGACACTCTCTGTGTGAAAAATTCCACTTCATGCAACTCATGGGTTTCTTTTTTGTTTTGTTAGGTTTGATGTTAACAATACCATTCTTCATCCGGAGATTGTGGAATGGTAAGTAGAAGTTTATTCTCCAAGTTGCTTAATTTATGTGTGGGTTTTTCCTTCCCAATTTCAGAATGACCAAGACCAGACCCTTCTGAAGGGAAGCTTGAAAAGGCTACTGCTGTCACATTATTGAAGCATCCTATCTAGCAATATTAAAAAAAATATTAAGGGTGTTGGTATGCTGATATCCTGGGAGTATGTTTGTCTCATAGGGCTATCTGGGCTTCTTTTGCCAGTGTTATCTTTCATTTTGGCTTATTTTGAATTCTTCCCATAGTTTCCGGAAATAGCCTTATGTCTTTTTGTTCTCCTCTGAGATTGACTCTCTGATTCTAGAACATTAAATAGTCCTACATTGTTTCAGTGATTGATCAGCAGTGAATCCTGGCCTCTTATTTCCAAAGTACCCCTGTCTCATAAGGAGCAAGAGATACTAGGCTCTGCTTGAAAAAGGAATTATATTGCAACGGCTATGTAATATAGTCTACATTCATAAGAATACTTAATATTATTAAAATGAACATTAAATGAAGAAATGATTTGACATGATGCAAGCAGGAGCATTTTTATAAGTGTCAAATCATTATTACCTCCCTTGGGATATGTTTTAATAGCATAGACTCTTTGGCTCTTTTCATGGTTCTAATTCTCAGTGAAATCGACTGTAATTGCCTACTCAGTGTAACCAACATTTAAATGGTTCTGGATGGCACTGTGTTGCTCTTTTTAAAAAAGAATTTTGGCAGGAGGTGTGGCTCATTCTAAAAGTGTTTTCCCCATGTTGTTAATTATAAATTGTTATTATGGTATAGTATCCCTCTCTTCTGCCAGGATTTTAGACCCTGTAGTTGAATGTAGCCCAACTATATAGAGGCACTTATCTTCATTTAAGCCTAAATAATTAGCCCTGTCCTAGTTCTACTGAGTATTTATTGAGGCAGGAGTTTGTGAGGAGTGCCAAACTGATTTATTTCAATCTATTCTCTATGGATCCAAAGCTACCTTTTCCCCACCCTTTCTCCCAGGTGTCCTTGGTGGTGGTGGAGGATTACAAGGGAGAGTCCAGAAAGTGTTTCGCTCTCCTCTGAAGAAAGAAACTATTAGAATGAAAGGAGTACTAACTGCGAGTACTTCATTTCTGGGGGAAGCCAGAATGAGTGGGGTAGGTTGGTGTTTTGTGCAGGAGCTGAGCTACATTGGAAGTTATCAGGTGATGATATTAATTGAGCATTTCCTCTGTGCAGAGAACTGTATTAAGTGCTTGGGAAAGTAGAATTCAATAGAGTTGGTAGACACGATCCCTGTTTATGAGGAACTTACAGTCTTCAGGGAGAGATGGACATTAAAATAAATTACAAATCAGAGAAACAGTCAAGTATAAGAATAAGTACATAAGTGCTGTGGGGCTTGGGGTGGGGTGAATAGCAAATGCTTAGGAAGTACAGATATGAGTGCGTATATGGCTCAGAAGGGAGGAAGGATAGGGGAAGTGAAGGCTTAGTCAGGGAAGGCCTCTTGCAGGAGATATGATCTTAATAAGTCTTTGGTGGGGAGAGTTCTGGTGGATTGTGTTGCCCAATCATTTTTTTTTTAAATCATTCATTCTGTTTCCCCACTTCTCAAGAACCTCCAGTAATTGTCCATCCACCTCCACATTAGACAAACACCTTACCATTGGCTTTGGAACATTCAATCACCTTATTCCTTCCTGTCTTATCTCACTGATTTCCTCCTACAACCCAGGACTCACTCTTCTAATGCCAACTTATTCTCTGTCCCTCGATCTCACTTATCTCACCACCAACCCCTTGCCCAGATCCTGCCTTGGCCAGGCAGGAACCACTCCCTCCCACTTCATATCCAACAGATGATCAGTCTTTCCAACATCAAAGCCTTATTAAAATCACATCTCCTCTAAGAAGCCTTCCCTGACTAAGCTTCATATTCCCTTACTCCCTCTCCCTTGGGTCTCCCTTACACTTGGATTTGTTCTCTTTAAGCACTTTTCGTCCCACCCTCAGTCCCACAGCACTTATGTACATCTCCATAATTTTATTTTAATATCTCTCCCCCTCTGGACAGTAAGTTCCTTTTGGGTAAAGAACATGTCTATCAGCTATGTTGAATTGTACTCTCCCAAGCACTTTGTACCATTCTCTCCACACTCAGTAAGTACTCAATACATAAGATTGATTTATTGAACTAGGTGGGAGTTTCAGGCAAGGGGTTGGCAGCGGGATAGATGAGATCAAAGTACAGTGAGTAGTTTGGCGTTAGAGAAGCAAAGCATGGGGGCTGAATTGGAATAGATTTGTGAGGTATGGTAGGCTTGAGATAGCTGATAAAGTGCCGAAAAGCTGACAGTAAGGAATTGGGGTTTGATGCAGAGGTGGTTGGGCAACCAATTGGAATTTCTGAGTTCAGTTCACTAGAAGTCATAGAAATGATCCCTCCCACAATAATAATAGCTGTGGTATTTGTTAAGCTCTTACTGAGGCCCAAGCACTTTTCTGAGTACTGGGGAAGATTCAAGGTAATCAGGTTGGACAGTCGGTGCTCACAGTCTTGATCCCCATTTTACAAATGAGGTAACAGGCACAGAGAAGTTAAGTGACTTGCCCCTGGTCACACAGCAGACACGTGGCAGAGCCAGGATTAGGAACCACGACATCTGACTCCCAGGGCCTTGATCTGTCCACTAGGCCATGCTGTTTCTCTGAACTTAAAGAAACAACAAACAAGAAACTTAGTCTTCAGTAAGGGAGAGGTGTTAATATAAATTACAGATGAGGGAAATAGTAATGTAAGCATATGTAGGCAAGTGCAGTGGGGATTGGAGTGAGGTCAGTAGTGCATAGGCAGTTTTTTCAGAGAATAATTCAGGCAGCAGAGTGATGAATAGATAGGAGAAGGGAGAGATAGGAGGCAGGGAGGTCAGCGATGAGGCTAGTGCAGTAGTCAAGGTGGACTATGCCCATTGTGGGCAGGAATTGTCTCTCTTTGTCGCTGCATTGTACTTTCCATCTGCTTAGTAAGGTGCTCTGCACACGGTAAACGCTCAGTAAATATGATTTAATGCATGGTAAGCGTTTAGATCATCATAGTAGCAGCCTGGGGAAGAAAGAATATTTTACAAATGTGAAGGTAATTTCTGCTCTCTTTCTCGGTAGATGAGAAGGTGCTCAACCAGCAAAAACTGGGGAAGAGATAGGGTCTTCATGGTGTGCACCCCTGCCTCGGTTAGGGGTTAAGTCCCTTCAATTGTATGACTTCATTTTTTTTTTTAATTATCATTGGTGATAGGCAATAGTATCATATCAGAGCCTCATTCATTATCAAAAAAATTGGGGGGCAAGGTGGTGAGCTACACAGATTCTTCTCCTTACTTTTTATAAATTACTTCATTCAGGGTTTTTTTGGTTTGCTTTTTAAGGCCACAAAGTCAGGTATTGATTAGTTGACTTTTAAAAGACACCTCTAGATCATGCTGTCACCCTTTCAGAACATAGATGCCAGGCCTGAATATATTTCTGCAGGCAAGATGGGACATCTCTTGTGTCCTTTGGTTCTCACGTTGACCACACATCAACATATTCATGTACTAATTTTTTAGGACTCCTTGACAATACCCTTTTTTACAGCCAGATATTCAGTACAGCTAGGCCCACTCAATTCCTTATGAAGAGCCACACTTCTATTAATTCTATCTTCCAGAGAGTCTGAGATAGTATTTTCGGGTACAGGGGTTGGATGAAGCTTAGTCTCCGAACTATTTTGTTTTATTTATTTTTTTTTAAACAACCCTTGCAGGAGGAAATGTAGGTTGCAAGTAGCCATGTAACAGGTCAGACTTCTGAGCTGTAATTCCTCATTAATGCACTGGGCTTCACAGTATGGCTTCCATAAGAATTTCAGGTGTCCCTTCTATGTATGATGAACTGTTCTAGTTGTCAATTTAAAATTGCCTAGTACAGCCTGATCCTGAGGCATCTGTTCTCTAGAGTGATGAAAGCTTCATTTTTACATCTTCATTCTTTGTTGGTTATCCATTTCCTTTTTTGACTGTTTTATTAGGCTCTATCTAGAGCAAATGCTCTTTTGATTTCCTGTAAATTCCCCTATAATCACACTCTTCCTTACAAACATGAAATCACTGATCATTCCTCCTCTTTAGGTTGCATATTGAACTTTCAATATGCAGGTCAGAAGTTGAACCTCATAAACACAGGGCTTCTGCATCCATCATCTTGAGCATGTGTGTCTTCACTTTTCTGGGCTTTCAAGAAATAAACCAATCTGCAAAGAAAGAGGAAGAAATGCGAGGAGAGCTTTAAATGGAGCAGTGGCTCAGGGCTTTGGTTTTTCAGGGCAGACCTTTGTGGAAAATTCATAGAATAAAAATTGGGTAATAAATTGCTCCATTTATTCCTGGATGTCAGAGGAGCTTGAGAGTCATAAACTATTTTTAGGGCTGTTAATTACACCAAGTGGAATTATTCTGGATATTTTAATTAGGCAGTTGGATAATCGTATCATTCCCCTTGCCTCTTTCTTGTCCACATCCCTCTCATGTCCTGAGGCGCAAAGATAGGTAATGGGGAAGAATTCATCAAGCAGATCAGATATCCTTGTTTGAGATCACACAGCTTGAGATGTAGGACTTGCACTGAACTGAATGGGCCGTTGAATGTCAGTAATCTTGGAATTGATGTGCCTCTTAAAAAATTTTCAGAGGATTTGCTCTGTTTTTCGGTCCTGAAGATTACTTAGTTTTCTTAAATGGTTGTAGAAAATTGTTTTAAATTGTTACCGATCTTATAAATTGTTGAAGTTCAATTGGATTTTATTTTGCAGGCAGGGGTTGAAATGATTATTGAAAATGGTAGCCGATGGCTGAACGATTCAAAAATGGATATTGGCAAATCTTATATTCAGGAATCTATTCTTCCTGACAGTTTTGTTTGATTTCATAGGATTGTGTTGTTTAACTTTTCTGTGTGTTTTTTGAAAAATACAAGGGCATATGTGAGAGCCAACAATGCGCATTAGTCGAGCAATTGTATCCAAAAGTTGAGTTGTCCTGAAAAGTAGGGCATTCCCCCTCCTGTCCACCCCACCCAGATTGTATCTTGTAGATTACTTATTTTCAGAGCATTTTCCAATACTATAACAAGATATCCTGCTTTCTGAGACTTGTTAGCTTAGTAAAGTAATTGATAATAGTTGGTGTTTTCTAGCATCTAAAGTCAAGTGCAATACAATCTTGGTGTCCTTCCCCCATATTTGGGGGATTTTTTTTGTGTGTGTGGTGCTCCTTGTGGGCAGGGAACGTGTCTACTGATTCTGTATTGTACTCTGCCAAGCCCTTAGTACTTTGCAAACAAAAACCGCTCAGTGAATACTACTGATGTTTGCAGGACCACTCTTCGTGCTTCCTTTAAGATTTATCTGTTAGAAAACTGATCTCCTGTAATGCAGCATAATGCTGCCATAAGAAATATCCAACATTACTTGGAGGACTTTTTTTTTCCTCCAGTTTCAGTGTTCCTTTTTGAAACTTTCTAAGTAGGTATTTCATGTTCTTTTTGGCCCTCTTCATTCTTGATTGGAGCAGAGTCATTACAAATGTATTTTCAATATTCTGGTCCTGTACCATTGACAGCTTGTGCTTAGACAGTCAGGGCCAGCAATGTTATCAAGAGTGTTTCATACCATTGAGTTTTTATCTTAAATACTTGACTTCTGGGAGATTGCAGATATGCAGTCATTTTCTGAATTTTGGGAGTTTCCTTATGGAATGCCTGTACACTTTTTATTTTCTATAGAAATTTAAAATTGTTTCTAGCCCTTCTGTCCATGGAGATAGAATTTGAGTGGGGAAGTATTGTACTAGTCTAGTGCCTGAACTAGATGTTCAAGGTATGTTTATGTTCAAGGTAAATTATGAATGATTGGTTAAGGTGGGAAAGTGCTTTTTGCCTTTTTCACGACAAACTCCTATTTCCAGAGTTTTCAAACATGGAATAAATGGGATCAAGATGAAATCCAGCCAAAAAGATCTCCTCCAAAAGCTGCGTTTATGAGTGGATTTTTCTAATTCAGTCCTTTATGCTTTTTTTAATATGTGACCAGCAAAATGAATCCCATATTAACTAAACAGATCTACAGTAAAGTTAAAAATAAAAGAGTCTGTTTTTAGGGAGCTTTTCTCGAGGTAAGGTAGTGTGATTTCTGAAATATAGCATCTGAAATAGATTTTTCCTGACTGCTGTTGACCTTTGGAAAGTCATTTAACCACTCAGTGCCTTTCTTTTCCTAATTGTGAAATGGGGATATCCTCATTAAGGGAAATTTATGAAGAATAAAGGAGAATATTGTGAGCCATCTGGGAGGGGAAGACGGAGATGCAACTGATGTGTCAAATCTTGGGAAATGAACAAATTATTTTGGAGGTCCCAGGAAATGTTTTCCTAAATAACACATTATAAATAAGCAGTATGGTATGTTTGTTTCTGGAAATAAGCTGTTTCCTTACATCAGTGAGAAAGAAGCAGTTCTCCCAGTGTTAGACAAACTGCTGCCACTCTAATGGAACAGGGCCTGTCCACTTTAATGATCATCTCTACATCAATCGTTGAGTATAATGGAAGTAAAAGTCATTTGCAGTGGAACGTAGTTACTGGATAAATGTGTCCCTGCTTGAACATGAAAAGAAACCATCCCTTTGCCTTGGCATTTATCTTGTAGATAGCCATTTTGCGGCCAGGTTCTGTTCCATTACTATTACTTCTTAATTGTAATTGACACGAATCCCTTTGTGTCTTGCTTTTGATGGTCTTTTCAATAACATTAGTATTTTTAAAGCCTTGAATCTATCTTCTATGGCATAAAACACTCTCAGTTTCAAAGTTGTTTTCCTTCTCCTTGTACTTAGCCTGGGTTGGTAGATTTAAGTAATTTGCATGCAGTAATTTTGAGATGGGAGGCTCCTGGGTAAAAGCATCTTACAGTAATAAATTCCCATCATTGGATGTCTTTTTTTCTTGAGTGTTTCAGAATCACAACAGGAAAAACTGAAATTCCAACCATTTTATTTGCTACTCTCTTGGTTGCATAAACCTCAGTCCTAAATATATCCCAGTCCTGTCTTTGATTCTGTTTGCACTAGATAGAACCTGAATTGTTAATGGTGTGTAACTGGAGATTTTGATTCTGAAAATAGGAATCTGAATTTTCCCAAGTAACTAATTCTCTAGGTGTCTGCTGTTTAGAGAGAGTTTGATCTGTACATATCTTGAAATTGTACATAATAAATTATTCACATTATTGTCTGTCTCCCCTCTTAAACTGTAAGCTGGTTACTGGCAGGGAAGATGTCTCCCTGTTGTACTCTCCAAGTGCTTAGTACAGTGCTCTGAAAATAGTAAGCCCTAAATAAATAGCATTGATTGAAACTGGTTACATTTTCCAGCCAAAGTGGTACGTTCAAGGGTCATCTGTTCTCACTGTTTGAGAAAAGTAGCTGATGCATTGTTCAAAGCAGAGTCTTGTTACATTTCCTTTATGTGTAAGTGGTAAACGTGAGTGAAATTTGATTGCTGCTGTTTGTTGCCTGTCAGTAGAATCTGATCAGTTGAAACGTGTTCAAATGGGAAAAAGTCATTATGTTGATTTCTTGGCCCCAGTATATCGAATACTATTATCAAAATTTGAAAGAACAATCCAAAGATGTGTTCAAAAATACAAGATTTAAAGTTCTACTCTATCAGAAAACTATACTGCTCTGACTGTTAGCAGTGTTGATTGTGTCCACTGTGTGCGGAAATCCTGGCGACGGTAGAAAGGAAGGATTGAGCACAATCTGACTTTTGAGTTGCTGACAATCTTGTGGCATACTGGAGATGAGACTATTTTGATTCCTGTTTGCCCCATGGAAGTGCCAAAGGTTTTAAAGAGAAAGAGGAAAAGCTAGTGCATTAGAGTGCCTGTTGTCCGGGTGCCTTGCACAAAGTATTTATGTCCCCTCAGTCCCCAGGCCAACCTAATGATGTCTTCTCCCTATATTCATCAAGTAAAGATGCTAGATGTCAGTCTTTCAATCAGTCAACCAATGGTATTGTTTGAGCACCTACTGTGTACAGAGCATGGTACTAAGCGCTAGGGAAAATACAAAAAAATAGATCAGGTCTAAGAGCCCTGCCTAGGTAAACCTGTGGGAATCAATGCTGACAGAGAAGTATGACAATAGAAAATGAACAGTAATGATATTTACTAAGTGCAACACACTGCATTAAGCACTTTCAAAGAAATGTGTGACTAGACCACACTACTATTTAAGCACTTAATATTTACCTGACAACATTTATGTACATACATGTAAATTATTGTCTCTACCCCTCTACTCTGTAACATCCTTGTGGGGAGGGATTGTCTACCCATTGTGCTGTATCATGCTGCCCCAAATGTTTAGTACAGTGCTGTGCACACGGGTGCTCAATAAATACTATGATTACACTGTGTAAAAATCCAGGATTCCCACCAGCCTCTTGCATGTGGGAGCACTATAAAGGGAACATCAGGAGAGAGGGCTGTGGGTTCTAGAATTGTCTTGGGAAGAGGGGAGAGATGTGGAAGATCAAGTGGCCCGGTCTGTATTTCTCCATTTCTCCCTCCCCAGTCAGTCAGTCATATTTATCAAGGCCTTATTAATAATAATAATAATAATAATAATGTTGGTATTTGTTAAGTGCTTACTATGTGCAGAGCACTGTTCTAAGCGCTGGGGGAGACACGGGGGAATCAGGTTGTCCCACATGGGGCTCACAGTCTTAATCCCCATTTTACAGATGGGGTAACTGAGGCCCAGAGAAGTTAAGTGACTTGCCCACAGTCACACAGCTGACAAGTGGCAGAGCTGGGATTCGAACTCATGACCTCTGACTCCAAAGCCCATGCTCTTTCCACTGAGCCACGGTGCTTCTCTTATTGTGTGGAGAACACTGTACTACACGCTTGGGAGAGTAATATCATAGACACATTCCCTGCTTACAAAGAGCTTACAGTTTAGAGGGCCCTGCCAGGGCAGAATTGACTCCAGCCTGCAGCTTGAGAAGGGAATAACTGAAGGAAAATGTTTAATCTTCCTCTTGGAAATATTCAAAATCCTGTGAAGCTCAGTCTTCCATTCTGAATCTGATTTAAACCTAATGCTATGGAAACAAGGATTTCTATCATTGTTGTTGTTGAGTAGTGGCAACCTGACAAGATTTTAAAAAACAAATAAGTGCTTAAATCAGTTTCAACATACTGCTCAAACTAAAACATGAGAAAAAAGAACAGCTGTTTGCACTTCAAGGCTTCTGAGGTGGCAGCCTATAATATTTGAAGGTGTCCACTCTGAACAAAGAGAACTGGTACTGAGAAGCAGAGTGCCGTAGTGGGATGAGCATGGGTCTGAGAGTCAGAGGACCTTTGTTCTAATCTTAGCTCTACCACTCATTTGCTCTGTGACCTCGGGCAAGTCACTTAACTTCTCTGTGCCTCAGTTAGTTTCCCTCATCTACAGAATGGGGATTCAATACCTGTTCTCCCTCCTACTTAGATTGTAAGTCCCATGTGGGACCTGATTACCTTGTAGCTATCCCATTGCTTACTACAATGCTTGGCACATAGTAAGTGCTTAATGAATACCACAGTTATTATTGGGCATTCTCACCTTCTTGGGAAAAGGTGGTATTTGTGACAGGTTTGTTTTATGCCAGAAACTTGAACTTTAAGCATTTCATTATGATTTTGTTGTATTTATTGAGCGCTTACAGTGTGCAGAGCACTGTACTAAGTACTTGGGAGAGTACATTGTTAGCAGACACATTCCCTGCCCACAGAGAGTTTAGAGTTTATGCTGTGACTAAGAGGCATGTGAGAGCTCTTAAAAGGGAAAAAAATTAACATTGTTTGGCCCAAGCAGAGGTTGTGCCAGATAGAGTGTGAATCTGATGGGTGTTTTTTTGTAGATTTTAGGTTAATAGCAGAAAATTCAGATTTATCGGGTTCAGAGATGGCTGAGATGGCCTTTATCACTCCTTGCATTTAGGCAAATTTCTTATGCCTCTGGCAGGTGGGATCAAACTCAGTATTCATAGAGAATCTTGGGACATGGTGAAAAGGAGAGATGGTACCTAACTGTAAAGATCAGACCACAGTTGTATATTGTCACCCCACTGTCAAAGAAAGTTTAGCTGAAAATAGAGGACTATTGTGTTTGACAAGGGAAGGCTGAAGGGCTGGGGTGCTCTTTGGAAAAGAGATAAAGACTTACCTTATCAACTAGCACTCTCTTAACTTCTCTGTGCCTCAGTTACCTCATCTGTAAAATGGGGATTAAGACTGTGAGCCCCACGAGGGACATCCTGATTCCCCTGTGTCTACCCCAGCGCTTAGAACAGTGCTCGGCACATAGTAAGCGCTTAACAAATACCAACATTATTATTAATCAGTTCTTTCACCCCGTCCTAAGGTGGCCATTTGTCCATTTTTTTTTTTACTGGACAGTCTGGTTTCCAACTGGCCTCCTTCTATCAGTGTGGCTTCAGAAGTAGATGTTTTTGTGGAGTGCTTTAAAGCCAAACGTCAGGGATTTCCACTTAAAGTAGAGAGGAATGGGTGACCATTGAAGGTTTTTGAGGAATGGGGAGATGTGTGAGGAAATACTTTTTTAGATAAATGATCTGGACAGAAAAGTAAAACATGGAGTGACTTGATGCTGGGAGGCCAGTGAGTTGGCGGCTGCAGTAGTCAAACCTGGACTCAAGTGCCTAAACCAGTGTGAGTGTCTTCCCAACTGGATTGTATATGTTCCCTGAGGGCTGAGATCATGTCTACCAACTCTGTTGTATTGGGCTTAGTTCAGTGCTTAGTTCAGGGCTCTGCACACAGTAAGCACCTAATGAATTCCATTAATTGATTAAGGGGAGTTGAGGCCAAGACCATGTTTAGTAAGGACCGGTGGCTATTGTGCCCATCTTTGCCATCCTTTTCCCAGTTCCTCATTGTCCTTCTGGCCTGATCTCCACAGCTGGCTCTGATCTGATCCCTGTCTCCTCCTTCCCACCCAACCTGTGCCGTTGAGCAAATCCTGCTAGAAATCCCTGCCACCTTCCCACGGTTCCATCCGGGGCCTTTGCTCCTGCCCAACTCACACCAGGGACATTGTGAGGGAAATTGAATGGTGGCTGCGCCTTCACAAATTTTAGTCCTTGGAAAGGCTTTGGTCTTGACTGGATGGTGGATGCTGAGTGATAGCACATATGCTGGGTGACAGCACTGAGGGGCCCCCTCCTGGCTGGTCCTTTTACCCTCTTTTGGACTTTGAGTCTCAGCTAGCCTGAACTCTGCTTCTCTAGTTACAGCACCGTATTGCTCTTATTGTGTGTTTTCCTTGATTTTTATGACTGTATGAATTTTTAAGGTCCATTATTACATGTGTGTCTGATGCCAGCACCCTCCAACCCCTGTGGTTTTAGATTTTTTATCCCCTTGAGGGTTGGGAACTGTGTCTCATTCTCATCTGCACATCCTCCCTTCTCCCCCCCAGTACTTAATACAGTGCTCTGCACACATGGATGTTACTACTTGCTAAGTTAAGAAATCACAGCTGTAAATCATACTTGTAATAATCCAGAGTCATGTAATTTTGACATCAAATATCAAAGCAAATTAGAGGACCTGCTTCTTGTGTGACTAAATCACCCTTGATGGTATACAAATGCTCAGAATTGGTATCTAAAGTATTTGCAAGCTTGTGGCTTTTCATTATTCTTCATGTCAGAAGTTTCTTAGTATTTCTTTCAGCTTCACTGTACTAATGTATGTGTCTGGTTTATCAATTTCCACTTTTGAAGAATTACCTGGTAACCTGTAAAATGGTATTTTAATTGACTTTTAGATGGCTATAACGATGTTACTGATTTTATCCAATTTTTTCTCCCCCTTTTCTTTAAAGCCGGGTGATTAAAACAGATATGGAGTTGGAAGTTCTCCGTTACACCAATAAAATCTCCAGTGAAGCCCATAAGGAGGTAAGAGAGTCATTTGCCATTTATAATTTTAGATGTTAGTGTAATAGTTGGATTCAGTGAATGAATCCAGCAGGCTACATTGCATTTTGGTAATGTAATGGAGGGAGTGGATATAAATAAAAAGGCCATAACTTTAAATTAAGGAAAAATGGGCTATTGTGCAGCTTTGTGTGTTGGATGAATATTGGGGAAAATACAGTAAGCTATTTTATATAGGAACCATAAAGGCCATTTTCACTTCATAAATGTCACTTTAAATATTGCCGCTTACTTGGTGAGGAATAGTGAAGAGAAACAGCGGGTTCAATATTGAAGAACAGTTCAACATTCAGCCTACTGAGGCCCTCTCTGACTCGTCACCAAGTGAGCGACAAAATTTAAAATTCCATCAAAAGTTTGCATACTCAGAAGGTGTGTTTAAACCCCTGCTCTGCCCTTTGATAGGGTAGCACACTTGTCTAGCCCCCGAATGATGACTGCATTCTGCCCCACCTAGGGGTGACTCGATTTTTTTTGCAGATGAAAAGTGCTTTGATCTGGGTGATGTTTTGCAAATGGGAGAGGGGGAAGGGGGAAGAGTGGAGGAGGGGGAGACAGGGTCCCCCACAGAATTGCTGTTCCAGGTAAAATTCTCAGGGAAAATCATCAAGCAGCCACTTTTAAGTTTACATAGACACCCTGGGTAGTGTGTGTGCCCCACCTCCATCCCTGGCCCCGTCTTTTGTGCTGTCGCCCAGGATTGGCAGCAGGTAGTTTGGTGCTTTTCTGGATGGATAGATTGCACTGTGGCCCTTTCATTTTTTCTTTCATTCAATTGTATTTATTGAGCACTTACTATGTGCAAAGCACTGAACTAAGCACTTGGAATGTATAATTCGGCAACAGATACAGTCCCTGCCCAACAATGGGCTCAGGCCCTTTCCCTTAAATGCCTTGGTTTCCCGAGCTACAAATGAGAAAAGTCTCTCCCAGTGCTGTGGTTATTTGTTGGCTTTAAATATTCCATTCACAAGTTTTAAAAGCAGACAGAATGCAAAATAAAAATAATAATAATTGTGGTATTATTATGCATCAAGCACTGTACCAAGTGGTATGGTAGATACAGTGTCATCAGGTTGGACACAGTCCCTCTCCCACAAAGGTCACACAGCTGAGGAGGGACAACGGGTATTTCATCCCCATTTTTACAGATGAGGAAACTAAGGTACAGGGAAATTAAATGGCTTACCCAACATTATAGAGCAGGCAGGTGGCAGAGCTTGGACTAGAACCCAGTGTCCTTGACTCCCAGGCCCGGGATCTTTGCATTTGACCCCAGAAGATTCTGTTCTGGTGGTTGATGGAAAGCTCGTGTTCATACTTCCTCCAGTCTTAGTGAATAATTGCAGAACATAGATTTTTAAGCACCGTTTTTCCCCACTTCAATGTTATCTCTCCCCAATGTTTCCTCTTAGTAGAAGCTCCAAATCCTCCTACAAAATGTAGCTCATGAAGGAAAGCTTAGAAGAATGAAATTTGTCTTTATACTTCAGGAAAGATTTTTCCAGTTGAAATCCACAACTGAGAAGTGGCAGAAGCTGAATGTTGCCTTTAGTCTAAGGAGCAGTGATTGTGATACAGCTTTGTGTGGGGAAATAAATGAGGCTTTTTACATGCAGCATCCACTCTTGTACTGATTAATTTCTTTATATCTTACAAAAGTTAAACAAAGGGAATTTAATGGCATTCATCATGGCTTTCTTAGCATTAAATATTCACTAATCATCTTGATTAAATTTTTAGGTCGGAAATTGACTTCATTCTAAAGCTACTGTAATGTAGCAGTGTCTCCCCTCTTATTTTAAGGGAATAGCTTGCCTCCATAAAGAATTAAATAAACGTAATGCATTTTCTGATCTGTAGTTTAATACAACCCCTGTCCATCGCATATATATACAATTAGATCATTGCACAATCATTTTTTAAGTTTTAAAAACCCTACTACTTCACTATCATTTTTAAGACAATGTCCCTATATGCCTAATACAAATGTTCTTGGTTCATGCCAATCTTCTAGGTAATGAAGGCAGTGAAAGTGGGAATGAAAGAGTATGAAATGGAAAGGTAAGTCTGATTACTTCTCTATTCACAATTAAAAATTTTAAAGCTGAATAGTGTTTCTAGAAAAAAATATGAATACCATTTCTAGATGTTTTGGAAAAATTACTCTTTGTACTGCATGCAGTTCCTCAATTTTCTGTAGCTATTTACTAGTAACAATATTTGATGCCTTTTCAGGGCACCATCCGTATGTAGAGGGACTTCTTTTCTTTATTTCTGTAATTTACAAGCAACTTTACAAACCGGGCATTCTTGAGGCTTGGAAACACCTTTGTAGAGTAGTTTGCCACGCTTATGTGTCAGTGTGGGCATTGCGTTGCCTATGCTTATTGATCTATAAACTGTGAGTGTTCAAGTCGTTCAAAAATATTCTGAGGGGTTCAGTTAGCTGTCAAATCAATTGGAGTTGCAAATACGATAGCCTCACTTATTGGCCTTCTTCACTATGATGGAAAAGAGTCTTGGTCCAGCCTATGGTCTCTCAGGAAATCAGGTAGTTCTTCTGGGGGATGATCCACTCCTGGCTTTTGTGTCCAGAGTACACTGGAGATACTAGATACTACCAGGAGACACTACCAGGAGACCAAAGTTCAGTGGGACAGAATGCCTTCGTGCTAAAATTTATGTAAAATGTAGCCATCAAAAATGGATTCCTGCAGAACCAGTCTTAATCTAGGATCCCTGAGAAGCAAGGGTCACTGTAGGTGGTCTGCCTAATTGTAACCCTTCTTTGCCTTCTAGCCACTGACTTGGACTTTTTCTCTTGCCACCGCATGAGAGCTTGATCAAACAAGGCCCATGCTTGACCCTTCCGTCTGGTGGACCTATTCCATCTCTAATAAACCTGAACAAAGATTTGAGCATTGGATATCTGAAGGGAATAGTAATAATAATTGTGGTTTTTGTAAAGCACTTATTATGTGCCAGGCCACTTTTCTAAGCTCTGGGGTACATACAAGATAATCAGTTTGGATGCAGTCCCTCTCCCATATAGGGCTCACAGTCTTAATCTACATTTTACAAATGAAGGAACTGAGGCTCAGAGAAGTTAAGTGACTTGTTCAAGGTCACACAGGCAAGTGGGGATGCCAGGTTTGAAACCCATGACCTTCTGATTCCCAGGCCCATGCTCTATCCACTAGGCCATGCTGCTTCTCTTCTTGTGACTTGAGAAACCTGATGGTGGAATGCCAGGATTGGCGAGCCTAGAATGCTCTGAATATTACACTTTGATGAAAAATGGTAGTGACAGTCCAGGGAAGAGAGGAATTGAGCCTGGTGATTGAAGGCCGGGATTGGGAAAGAGTCAGTCAATCAATGGTATCTGAGCGCTTATGATGTGGATAGCACTGTGAGTAAGCACGTGGGAGAGTACAGTACAACAGGATTAGCAGACATTTTTGCTGCCGAAAACGAGTTTACAGCCTAGTGGTGGAGACAGACATTATTATGAATAAATAAGTAATTAATAATATATAATTTAGAGATAGGTACATAAGTGCTGTCGGGTTAGGAGGGTACTATCAAATGTCCAGAGGTCACAGATTAGAGTGCATAGACGATGCGGAAGGGAGAGTGAACCGGGGAAAAATGGGCTGGGCTGGTAGGCTCCAGCAAGTGCGGCCTCTGTGGTACCCACATGTGGGATGAATGGCCCTGGGTCAGCATTCCCCTTTGCTCAGCTGCCCACCCCTGGAAGAAGGGTGGCCACTGACAGCACTCGGAAATAGCGGACATGGTGCCTGCACACTGTCGCATGCCTTAAGCTGGAGACGCAGCATGGTGTAATGTTGCCTGTACCATTTTGGGGGCATATGGTGAGGGTGTCTGAACCTAGAGTGTTCCTCCCTCCAGGGAAACTCCTGTCCGCCTCCACTCACTCCAGGGCTTTTGCCTGCTGCCCCCCATCACTGTGGGTCCCTCTGAGTATCGATGCTGCTTCTGAGCTGTAAAACCCGGCAGCAGGAACTACGGTGGAGTTAGGGTGCTGAAAATAAAATTAATGGACATGCAGGGGTCTGGTGCCACATCTGTACCGGGCAGAGGAAGGACCAATGCCTTCCAACTAGACTGGTATAAAACTGGATGGGGGGGCCACCCTACATGGAAGTCGGATTGTGGCCGTAGTTTATGTCCATATCTTTCTCCCCCTCTAGACTGTAAGCTAGTTGTGGGCAGGGAATGTGTCTAACAACTCGTGTTGTACTCTCCCAAGCACTTAGTACAGTGCTCTGCATGCAGTAAGTGCTCGATAAATGCGACTGATTGATCAGGTCTTTCTAGAGACCCAATTTTTTCAGTCTGCCTGGACTCTTGTCAAAACCAGCAGATGATAAAAGTTCTAGTGAGCTCTCAACACTGTGCTCCCTCTCTGCCCCAACCCATTGCCCTTCTTAACAGTAACCTTCCTCCTCAGCTACCCCTCACTGCTCCTCTTCTTCCACACATTACTGGAGGCAGACAACGCTGTGTTCTGCTGCTTGCAGGAACAGCAGATGCTTTTGTAAACCAAACCCTGAGAGAAAGAAAAGGAGAAGTGGGGGATATTACTATTTATTTATTTATAGCTCCAGTGCCTGATTTTCTTTAGGCCCACCTTTACTGGTTTTGTGCCCTGAACACCTGTCCCTTGGCTTATTTTCCCAGTTTTTATGGAAAGGGATTTTGTTTATGCCTGGGATCTCTGATAGTTTCATAACTCAAATGACAGTGGATTTGAATTTATTGCTTATTTTAAAGTAGAAATTGACATGGTTTATTGTAGCTTTGAGAAGCTTGTGTTCAAAGCTTATTTCTTAAGAAAACTGACGTCATTCAGAGAGACTGACTGACCTCTTCCAGCACTCCATTAGATTTAGGGGGCCGACAGTCTGGTCACCTTAAATGGGCTTGGCTATGGAAATGTGGGGAAGCCAGAGTTCGGAGATGGAGATGGTAGAGGGAGAAAATTGGAGAAATGGAAAAAGGAGTGGAAGAACTAGAAGGAAGGGAGAGAGAAGCACATTGGGCAATTGGGAGCTTGTAGAAGAGGAGAGTACTTTGGATATTTTTTGTTTACTCCCTATCCTCTTGCTTGTAAGATAATAATTGTGGTATTTAACTGCCTACTATATGTCAAGCAGTAGATACAATACAATAAAAAACATAATCCCTGGTCCACAGAGGGTTCACAGTCTAAGGAGAGAGACCAGGTATTTAATCTCCATTTTTCAGAGAAGGAAGCCAAAGTACAGAGAAGTTAAATGACTTGCCCAAGGCTACCCAGCAGGCAAGGGGCAGAGCCAGGATTAGAACTCATATCTCCTGACACCCAGGCCAGCTTTATAGCTCTATATTAGATTCTTGGGGGTCCACTACCCTTAAGATGCCTATCTGATGACATCTAGTATCTATTTTTATTTTTTCATTTTTCATTGTTCTGTCAGAGAACTGAAACTGGAAGTGTGGTGTCATGGGCTTTTGGCTCAACATGCCGGGGCCTGCCGGGGCCTCGAAGACTCACTGAGCCAGGGACATTGACCTCTTTATAATGGCAGTAGTTCCCCTTGAGCTATTCTCCAGTACAGCAACTGGAACTCATTCATTCTTGAAGTAGTCATTCATTCATGAAGTAAGGCACTGAGAATCAGTGTGCATCCTTCATAACTAGCTGCCTTTTAGGACTTGCAGAAAAATTCAATTAGGGGAAAAGTGTCCTTCATTTTCTTAAAAGTAAACCTTCTTGTTGCATGCCAGAAATGAAAACACTGTTCAGAAGTAAACGAAAATTATCTACAATTAAGGTGAAGTGAATTATGTTAAATCAATGAGACATTAACGTTCAGTTAAATAAGAAGATAATAACATTTAACTGCAGGTCCAATCAGCCAGCCCATTTTTACTACTCCATATTATTTAATTTTAATAACTTAACTGGCTTGCAGCTGGCTGACTTAAAGGAGACAGCTGAGCCAATTACCTGCAAACACTAATTCAAAGCATGCTCAATTGGCCATATAAGCATGTCTCTAGCTCACATTTGCCGCAAGGTTATTAATAACGTAGTGTGTTTGATAATCTAGTGTTTAATTGAAATAGCTTTCTGTAGCTAAGCACGTCAGCCTGGGCATTTGCAGACTCAACAGAGATCACGAGCTTTGAGGAGAAGATGGTGATGTGTATCATCAATGGTCTATTAATTGGGCATTTACTGTGTGCTTTCTACTCTGTACTAAACACTTGGGAGAGTACAGTACAACGAAGTTGATTGACACGTTCCCTGCCCACAGTGAGCTTACAGTCTAGAGTATGTTCCAAGTATGTATGTGTTAAAGGTCATGGATAAACTAGGTAAAGAACACATGTTTGCCTAATCCTTTTTTCTGAGCCACTTTTGGCTTCAGCTTGAGAATTTGAGAATGTCATATTCTTCCCCCATTTCATTACTGTGGCATTTTGTCAAGGCTTTAAGTTGTGGCAAGCGGTGAGCTAAAGACAAGATAATCAGGTCAGATACAGTTCCTGCTGTGTGGGACTCACAGCCTGAGAGGTAGGGAGAGTCAGTATTTTATTCCTTTTTTAATTGATGAGGAAACTGAGGCCTAAAGAGGGTAAGTGATTTTGCAGAAGGTCACAAAATAAGATTGACAGGGCTGAAATGAGAACTCAGGTCACCTGACTGACAATCTTGTGCTCTTGCCACCAGAAGGCTCAGTCCTTAGTGAAGTAATTTGGACCAATATGCATTTTAATACCCAGCTAAGACCAAAGAGGGAGATAGAACTGTCTCACTCACTCAATCCTGGCTCTGCCACTTGTTTGCTATGTGACCTTAGGCAAGTCACTTCACTTCTCTGGGCCTCAGTTATCTCATCTGTAAAATGAGGATTGAGACTGTGAACCCCATTTGGAACAGGGACTGTGTCCAACCCGATTTGCTTGTATGCACCCCAGTGCTTAGTACAATTTCTGGCACATAGTAAGCACTTAACAAATACTATTATTATTATTGTTTTCCCCTGCCTTCACTCCCTTCAGCATTGACAATGCCCTCGGCTGTGTATCCCTTAAGCACTTTGATACTCATCCCAGTCGTATATCACTTCGATTACGGTTCTGATGCTTTACTATTTCCCCTATTTGTAATCTATTTGAATGTCTGCCTCTCCCCATCCCACCGTAGATTTTAAATTCCTTGTGAGCAGGTATTTTCCCAAGGGCTTAAGTTCAGTGCTCTGCACACAGTAAGTACTCAGTAAATATGATTGAATAAGGTAGACACTCTGGGAGGTGCATTATGGTTTCAGAGCACTAGAGGGCCACTCAGTTTAATGTGTGAACAATAATTGCAACAGTGCTCCAGATTGTCCCTCAGGGTTGTGTGTGTATATGGGTGTGTGAGAGAGAGGGAGAGAACCCACCCCTGAAAGGGCCTCACTTATTTTCAGGCAGTGGGAGAAATATGTTCTCTGTGTGGCAGTCATGGGGTAGCTTTAAGGAACAGGGGGTTTATAGAAAGATTTTTTTTTTCCATTTGTGAGGAATTTCAACCAAGTGGCCACTGCTAAACGTTGATAGAATTGGCTACGCAGCTCCCAACTGATAGCTCAAGAGCTTTAACACAATATCAGGAAGAGGCTTTAGAAAATCCAGGTTTGGTGAAAAGAAGGGAAAGTTTAGTTTATAGGAAGCCCAACAACCTTATTAATCGAGGGTAATTAAACTTTAACAAAGTGTCCAAGCAGGTTGCTACCGAGCCCCGTTTCTCTTTCCCATCTTTTCCAGGATAAGCGGATGCTTTGACAATCGGTCCCCTTCCTGCCACTCTTTTCACAGCTTGAGCGATTCTGATTTGGGGCTCCTCCTATAATTCACGGTGACGTGGTTCTCTGGTTTCCAAGGCAGGACTTAGACAATGAGACCAGAGCCACTATCATATCCGTCAGTGTTAAATTTCAGGCTGTTTGGAGGGCTGTAAGCCCTTTCTGGAATAGGGCCTTCATTTTTTCATTTAACCAGCTCGTTTTTTATGCTCCACTGGAAATAAACTGAAAACAAAGACACGCTCACAGATGCTGACAACTTTATCTTTCTCTCCCTTACAGAGGAAAAATAGAGCCATTTTAGCTCCCTTTGGATTTTTTTTTTTATTTTGCCAGATGCTATTTTAGGTCGTCTGAGTTTTTCTAATACCTGCTAGTTTTTTTTTTTTCTTTTTTCTTTAACGTTAGTAAGGGCTCACTGTTTGCTGCAGTTGTTTGGATCCAAAACAGCTCATTTTATGTAGTGATTTCAAATAGAGAAATTCCCCATTTCCTCCAGAATGATCTCTTTATTCTCTGCATTTTGTATGCCTCCAAAATATGTAGCAAGCATGTGCACATTATGCCCTGCTTAGTTCTGAACAGGGGAAAGTAAATACACAGACCATGCCTTGAAGGATACTGCAATCTGAAAGTGTAGCTGGACATTTATTTATAACAGAGAGGAAAAAAAATGAATTAAGGCATATTGAACTGTGAGTAGCAAGCTTCTGCTGACTTTTAAACCCTCTGAGATGAGGTTTCATAACCATTTTTTCTTTCCCATTTTACTTTTCTCCTTTGATGTAGAGTTTACCATGTTGATTTTGATGAGCTTTGTTACTTAATGAGAATATCTCTACATTGCTACCTCCCCTATTTATTTTAAGCAAAACATCTGAGGATTTCAGGTGAGCTCTGAAAGACCAAATAGCATAATTTTAGATAATGATAGTTGAATACTATTAAATAGTATTGATTTCCAGTTCTTCTGTTTTTGGTAGTGTCTTTCTGAATGGACTTCAGATCTGGGTATATTATGTGTACCCAGAATGTATATTATATTCTCCAGAAAACTCCAAATCTTTTCTTACATTTCCTAAGTGATGTATGTGTGTTTTTGCTATTTCAAGTGCCATCTTTGAATATGATTTCACAGGTGAGATGTTTCTAAACAAACTTTCTTGTCAGCAATCAGTTCCACTGTTGTTGTGTACCTAGCACTGTACTGGGCACTTAGAGCTGAACAGTGTTTTATAGTTATCTAGAAACAGTGACTGTAACTTGGGTGCAAATGTGACACCCATGAAACCCATACCTTTTTTGGGTAAAGGGTAAGAAGTTTTGTGTCAAGATTCCCTTGCAGGAATCTACTAAATCCTCGACTAGGTATTAGAATTGGAGTAACTTTTCCCACCATGTTTTCACGGAGCTGTTCTTGCTTACTTTCCAATCGAAGTTGAAACCCTTTTGGGCTTTCAGCTGAAAGTTATCTGGTGGTCTCCAGGTGAATGCTTACAAAGTTCAGCTATGCTCCATAGATCCATCCATCCATCCAAACTCCAAGGTTGGTGCTGTGGAAGCTTTTGCCAAGTTGCGCTGAAATGTGGGTGTTATGCCAGAAGAGGTATAAAGGTATTAATATTTGAATTTGTATTTTTGGTGCTTTCAGTTCCTCTTTCTTCAGTCTCCCTCCTCTCCCCCACCCCCTGAGTTGGCTCCTCCTTTTCTTCTCTCCCACTCCCCTCCCCACACACCATCTAATCCATCATCACCTCCTAAAGAAAATATATTTTAAAAATATTCCAGCTTTGAATCTGTTTCTGGAAGAACAGAACTGTACATTCAGTTCCTTGTCATTGTAGCGAAAAAACACATCCGATAGCCTCATTAAAAAAACTGCAGACCTTCTGTCACCCAAACCCTCTGTTTTGAAGAGCAAAGTTAGGGAATTTCTTATCGTTTAAAGTGAGAGGAAGTCTTGTATAACCCTGATTTAAAGAGGTGATTTGGTTTCCCAGACATTTTTGTTGGTAATGGCCTGTTTTCCTTAGAAAACAAACAAAAACCCAAACATAGAAACTTACAGTGAAGGAAAAACATACCCCGACTTGAAGCACTATATTAGATTGTCCTATCCAGTTAATGACAGGCTAAGATGGCAGACGGGAAATGGAGCTCTTTGCAGGAGACAACAGTGTAATACTCTTCTCTTACTGCTGAGGTTTCCCCCTCGGGGCTTATCAAAATGAGACCAAGGAAAATTGCTGCCATATGTGCAGGCTTTATTGGTAATATGAATTTAGTAAAATCATTTGCTGCACAACTGAAGAGATGCATTTTGTGAATGGCAACTTGTCTGTTTGTGTGACTGGAGTTTGTACTGGGGAAACAGAAGGCCTGACAGCTCTGGGTAAAATTCATTCATTGTTGTATTTATTGAGTGCTTACTGTGCGCAGAGCACTGTACTAAGCACTTGGAAAATACAATTCAGCAACAGAGACAATCCCTACCCAACAACAGGTTCATAGTCTAGAAGCGGGGAGAAGTGAGGAATATGAAGATTATCCGTCTACAGGGGAAATGCATGCTCAGTGGTTAGTCCTGTAGGAGGAATAGAAGGGCACAATGACATCTAAATAGGATTCTTGTAGCATTTCTGAAGCTAATTTTTCTTTGCACTAAGAATAGACAACATTACATGGAAAAGATCAGAATGGCTTTATTCTTTCACTTTCAGTGTTTAAGAAATCTGTGGCCACAGCTTCCAAAATGAGACAGCAATCAATCCATGGTATTTATTTATTAATACTCAATAGTAATTATTGAGCATTTACCATGGGTCAAGCACTGGATTAAGCACCTTGATACAATAGAATTGGTAGATGTAATCTCTGCCCTCAAGGAGCTTCAACTTCATACAGGGAGTTGTTCACCCTGAACATTTTTTTTCCCCACTTTTCCCCCAAATGCCTCCTCGCTATTTTGAATTTTCCTTCTTGTAGCCAAAACAAACAGCATCCAAGCCCTTCTTGGGCTTAACCAGACTTGGCGTTTCCTCTCAGAAAAGTTGCAGAACAATTTTGTTGGGATAAAAGCTATGTTAAAAAAAAAAAAAGAATGCCAAAGTTGGAAAAAGTATTTGATAAAAGCCTAACCTTCCTCTCTCCAACTCCCGCCGCCCGTAGTATTGTTAAAACTAGCATGGAGACTTCTTCACTTATTAAACACCGCAGGAGGGATTTGAATTTTCCAACATTGAGTGTTGAGCTCGAAACTGAAATGAAGCTAATAAAGCAGAGATACATCTTTCTGAAGCTTCTGGTGAGTCTATTGGCATTTTCTATAATTGAATTGTGTTTGTATGTACTGTACGCTGTGAGGGCGCCTGACTGTTTATTGAGGAGCCAAACTGAAAATGAAAGCTTGTTATTAATTATTTCTTAGAGGCAGAAACCTTCCTCCTTATGGATTTAAACATGGTTGAGAAAAATGAAAATTCATTTAGAAACTAGAATTGACTTGGGGAAAAAAGAAAAAAAACACATTTGTTTCTTCCTATTTATTTTGGAAAATAATAAAATTTCCCTGTGGGTCTTTGGAACATCTGTTGAATAATTGCATTGCAGAAGCTTTCCTTAGCTTCCGTCGTAGAGCTGGGGCAAACAATTGTGTTTACACTACCTGCTTTAGTTCAGATTGAGGAAAACCTCAACCAAAGCTCCACTAAAGTTGAATGCAAAAGATGGAGACCCAAGGGTTGGTCCCTGTGGGAGCAATTATTCTTCACAATAAATTGGTTTTCCCCTCCCAATTCTACATATTATCAGTCAGGAAAAAAGCTTTGACCTCAAGAACTCCAAAGGAATCTTCTGGAACCTTCTGGAAACCATGCCAGCCCCTTCAATCTGTAAGCAATTTTTAGAGGAATGGCAAGGGTGGGGTTTGAGGAATGAGATAAGGAAAACATCATCTCGTGTGTAAAAGAAATACTTATGGGGCTTACGTTCAAAGGGGTTGATCTTATTTCTTCACCCGTTTGCACCACTCCCAAGTTTGCACATATGTCGCTCAATTATCTGCTGTGGTGAGGGACAGGCACAGCATGGATAATTGAAACCTGCAGATAATTTTCATTTTAGCCAATAGTTTCCATCCCCTCCTCTGTCATCAGACTTCAAATTGTTTACCTGAGATGATAGCATGTAACGACCTTCCCTAATTTTAGTTTCACCGTTTTTCCCTTTCTCTGATTGCTCTTAGATAGAGGTTCTCTTTGGCAGGGAAAAGACAAGGCAGAAAGAGAGAAACCCTAGAACCTGAATAATTGCCTAACTGGAATATCACAAGCTGACTCAATTCCCATGGAGAAATCATAGGCTCTTCCTTAATCTACCAACTGTATTGTACTCTCCCAAGTGTTCTGTACAGTGTTCTGCATATAATAAGTGCTTAGTAAATGTCACTGATTCATTCACAGTTTAAGGTAGAGAAAGGAGCCCATTGAGGACAAGGAGGGGGAAAACTGTTACTTCCCTCTTCCCCTCATTGAATCCCCCTATTTCTATGTACTTGGCCGAACTAATTTTAGAAAAAACGGAGCTGGTTGTTTTGTGGGTGTTTATTTTGTGGTGGAATTACTGGTCCCCAAATCTGCCATGCGCTTTCAGGTTTGCTTCTAGCTATACCGCTCATAACGCCATTTCCCCTTCTGGTCTATCTCTTCCAACATCCTAGAGTGTTTTGTCTTCATTCGGAGCTGATGGGAAGCTCCTCTTGGGATTCTTTAGTTTCTGAAACACTGATCAGAAGGAACTGAAATTCACATATTGAACTAGGGCCAACGAGAGGCTCTGGAGATGAAGGAACAGGCTCTCTTGGAAGGGCCAACTCCCCATGAAATAGGCAACATTATTTGGCTGCTACTACATTTATCCTCTTTAATGATAATAATTATGGTATTTAGGCGTTTACTATGTGCCAAGCACTTTTCTAAGCCCTGGGATAGTTACAAGGTAATCAGGTTGTCCCTTGTGGACTCACAGTCTTAGTTACCTCATGTGTAAAATAGGGATTGAGGCACAGAGAAGTTAAATGGCTTGCCCAAGGTCACATGTCCTTTGACTCCCAAGCCCAAGCTCTTCCCACTGAGCCACACTGCATCTCTTTCACACAAATGTAGTCCTACATTTTTATCCCAGACTTTCCTCCCGGTTTTTCATGAGAACGCAGGGGTTGCCACTGGGGCTTCGGAGGGCCAGCGGTTTCCTTTTGGCTACAACAGGGAACCTCTGGTCACTTTACACATGCTAGGAAATGAAAACACCTCTGTGCTACAGGGTTGAATTGGAACCACTTATGCTACAAATTGCAATATTGCTTGGATTAGGGTCAGTGCCTAGCGGGGGCCTTAATTTCCATTGCTCATCCAAGCAAGAAAACAAAAAGGTAAACAGCAGCTAATGGAGCTGGACTAAATTGCTTTTGTTGAAAGGAGCCTGTTTTAATTCTAAGTAATGTTGGAAAGGGACACTTTTATGGGCTGTATTTTGATGACTGTATGTCTGCCGTCTCTCTCTGCTGCCTACTTCAAGAGTTCTCATGTGCAGAAACCCATTTCTCCTTAATAGGGATGAGGCTCTTGGGAGCCAAGATACGGTATTTCTCTTTTGGGAGTAAGCTGCTCTCCCTGTGAAAGGAACGTTCCCTTTTCCAGAGCTCTAAATGGTATCAGAATGGTGCATTCTGGGCCAGTGACTTCACTTCGCAGAGGTGAAGAATTTTAGTTAGCCCAGCCCATCAGAGGCTCCTGCTTGCTGTTGTCATTGTAACCGCACTTCAAATCAAATTAAGAGGCAGCAGGTATCTCTTTGAAAGGGAGTCGACATGGACTCAGAGATGGGGAAAAGATGAGAGACCTGGGATCATAATCAGAAGGTAGCATGTGTCTGGTGGTAGAACTTGGAGCGAATGGAAAGATAGCTCTCAAATTCAGCACAAAGGGAATTGAAAACTCTCAAATCTGCTTTCCCGGACAAAGCGAAGAACTTTAAGTGCCAAAGTATCTCGTCATGCCCAGAAAGTGTGGGGTTGAGGGATGTGTTTAAGCAAGGAATAAAATGAAATAATTTCTTGCATGCTTACTCTTCTGGGTTTCTTTTTGTCTTAGTGAATAAAAATTATTGCAAGATCATAAAGATTCTTTTCCAGAGGTAACTTGAACCCCGGAAAGTTTTTTTACTAGTTGTTCCACTTGAAGAGGAAACTCAGGCAGGACCATTGGCTTGAGCAATGGAAGGCTAGTTGCCCACCAGGAAATGTGAGATGAACACAGGGATCCCTTCAGAATGAACAAACTCCTGAGCTTTTAAAACTCCAGATGGGTAGAGAGGGATTAGAAGTGTGACATGTGGAGGAGCTTCTGTGGTCTCTAAGCAACTAGAGTGTAAACATAGTAGGTTGCTCACTCAGGAGAGGGCACAGATGGGAGGGGATTAGTTTGTCAGCACTTTCCTACTCTCACCACTCCCTTAAGTTTTGTCCAAAAGGGGAGGCCTGCCAGAAATCCAGCCCTCATTAAGAATAGCGGAAGGAGGGAAGAGCAGCAGAAATGGGCACATGTTGGTGAACCTGGGCCAGGTGCAAAATTAGCCCATTGCCTTACCTGCAAGTTGCGAGAAGGAAGCCGATTGCCACCTGTATATGAGCCGAAGCAATAACTTCATTTTGAAAATAAAATTTACAATGCTAAATAGCCCTAGCAATAGGCAGGAATATGTCCAAGTTATTTAGCACAAATGAGCACTTGGCTCAGTATAGTCAAATAGCCTTTAAATTCTTCTGTGGCTTTTAATTGAGGAGTTTGTCAAGCTCTTTTTGTGAGCCTGAGCACTGGAGTACGTATGAGGTGACTGGACAGTCTCTCTCCTTCACAGGTTTCATGATTTAAGAGGTAGGTGGAGCAGACTGTGTCCACCCTGATTTGCTTCTATCTAACCCAGCCCTTAGTACAATGTCTAGCACACAGTAAGTGCTTTAAAAAAAATTACCACCACAATTATTATTATTAGGTAACTTGCCTCCATTTTAAAGGGGAGGAATCTTCTTTGATCCTCAGGTAAGTGATTTGCCCAAGATGATAATTAATCAATGATATTGAGTGCCTACTATGTGCAGAACACAGTACTAAGCACTTGGGAGAGTACAGTAGCACAGTTGGTAGGCACGTTCCCTGCCCACAAGGACCTTATGGTCTGGAGGACTGGTGAACAGTTTTTCAACTATAAAATGGGAATTAGTTACCTGTTCTTCCTCCTACTCCAACTGGAGTCCCCTACAGGACAAGGATTGTATCTGACCTAATTAACATTGTACCTACCCCAGCCCTTAGGACAGTGTTTGCCACATAATAAGAACTTAACAAATACCATTAAAGAGGGAAAAGCTGGCATTAGGACCTAAATATCTTGATTGCTGACTCCATGTTCTTTTTTTTCGATATGTTCAAGAGTGCTAGCCCAGGGCACTGCATACGCTAAATGCTGTTTACCAGACTGTTGACTGCTATTAGCTCTCAAAGCTGTTCCGTGTGAGTTCACCTGGAAAAGGTTGTTGATTTGATTTCTGTGAATCAAAACACAATCCCCTGGCTTGGCTATTTGATTCAATCCAATCCTGAAAAATGACGGAAAATGTAACCTTGTCATAATGCTTCCCTTTGGTCTTCTAAAAACAGGTTTATAACCTAAATGATAGGAAGAGAATCTAGAAACTCAGTTTGGCCTAATGGAAACAGCATGGGCCTGGAAGTGGGAGGACCTGGGTTCTAATCTCTGACACTTCACTTCTCTATCCCTCAGTTACCGAATCTGCAAAATGGGGCTTAAGACTGTGAGCCGCATGTGGGACATGAACTGTGTCCAACCTGATTAATTTGTGGCTACTCCAGTGCTTAGTACAATGCTTGGCACATGGTAAGTGCTTTCTTCTTCAAGACCCATAGAGACTCCATGGACACACATCAGAACATCAAAGGTCATTCTGGTGTGTGTATCCATAGTTTTCTTAGTAAAGATTTAGAAGTGGTTTACCACTGAGTCTCTGCCATTGTCTTTGATCAACATTTTGTTTACTTGATCATCTGCCTTTGACTCTTTCCCATGCCACTGCTGCCCAGCACTGGTGAATCGTCTTTGATGCTTCAGCTTAAACCTTTCCAATATGGGTAACCCTAAGTGGTATAGCTCTAAATTTCATCAGCTTGCACAAACTCTCCTACCACAATAAAGCATCTATTCACAGCAAAGTGTACTTATCACTATTATTTTTCTTATTATGATGATACACACGAGAAGGTAAATACCCAAGACTTCTGGGACTGAAGGTTGTTAGTTCTGTTTTTAGAGACAACAATTTCCCTAGTTTACCTGTCCCAGTGTTCAGACAAGCTCTTCCTTCATTCTTACCAAACCGTCTTTCTGCAGTTCAAATCAATTTCCTAATATGCACCCCCATCTTGAGAACTCTTTGTTGTGGAGCACAGTTATTCAGGTATTGATGTGGACCACATCACCTCATATTTTTAAAAAAAAATTTGGGCTTTTTCAGTGTCTGCTCATTCTCTTGTACTGTCCCAAGTGCTTAGTACAATGCTCTGCTCATAGTAAGTGCATAGTAAATACCACAGATTGATCTTTAGCCCAACCATTAAATATTTTTATTTGAAGCTTCTGCAGCTTCCTGCACAGTTGTGTGTAATCAAATGTGGATGTGTTACTCCATTATCACTCCTACCAGTGCATTTAAGTTTTTCAGTTAAACTCTTCCTGCAAAAAATCAGCTTTTTTAGCCTCATACCACACTTTCTCTAGTTTCCACAGTAATTTTCATCCAGGCATATTATGCAAGGGACATGAGCAGAGCAAACCTGCCTCCCTTCACCTCCACTGTCTCTCCCCACTCCAGTCTGTTCCTCATTCTGCTGCCCGGATCATCTTCCTACAGAAATGCTCTGGGCATGTCACTCCCCTCCTTTAAAACCTCCAGTGGTTGCCTATCAGCCTCCACATGAAATAAAAACTCCTCACTCTTGGGTTCAAAGCCCTGCATCTCCTTGCCCCCTCCTACCTCACCTCCCTTCTCTCTTTCTACTCCCCACCCCGTACACTCCGCTCCTCTGCCGCTCACCTCCTCACTGTCCCCCGTTCATGCCTATCCCTCTGTCGACCCCTGGCCCACTTCCTATCCCTGTTCTAGAATGCCCTCCCTCCTCACCTCCGCCAAACTAACTCTTCCCCTCTTCAAAGCCCTACTGAAAGCTCACCACCTCTAAGAAACCTTTCCAGACTGAGCTCCCCCCTTCTTCCTCTGCTCCCCCTCCCGCCTCAGCTCCTCCCTCTTCCCCCTCCCCACCCCACCCTCTGCTCCTCCCCCTCCCTCCTTCCTCTCCCCTCAGCACTGTCCTCGTTTGTATATATTAATTACCCTATTCTGTTAATGAGCTGTACATCCCCTTGATTCTATTTATTGTGATAGTGTTGTCTTGTTTTTGTTTTGTTCTGGTTTTTTTTTGCTGTCTGTCTCCCCCGATTAGACTGTGAGCCCATCATTGGGCAGGAATTGTCGCTATCTGTTGCCGAATTGTACATTTCAAGTGCTTAGTATATTGCTCTGTACAGAGTAAGTGCTCAATAAATACTATTGAGTGAATGAATGAATGAAAAAGTCTGAAAGCAGACCCCTGTCATAGTGTCTCTGGAAGCTGCTGGTAATAGTTTCAAGATTTTCGTCCATTCTAGCACATCTTTTTTACTGGGCATACGTACACCTGCCTTGTGAATTTTTGGCCAACCTGTCGTGAGACCTAAGTCTTTGTGTTTGAGGAGTATGTGCCCACGTGCTCTCTCTCTCTCTTTCTCTCTCTCTCTCTTTGAAAAAGTCCTTACTCTGTGCTAGGCACTTTAGTAAGCACTGGGGTAGATACAAGCTAATTAAGTTGGACACAGTCCCTTTCTCACATGGGACTCGATCTTACACCCCATTTTACAAATGAGGTAACTGAGGCACAGAGAAATTAAGTGACTTGCCCAAGGTCACACAGCTGTCCTGGTGCTGCTGGGATTAGAACCCAGATCCTTCTGATTCCCAGGTCCATGCTTGATCCATTGTGCCACCCTGTTTCTAACTTATTTTGCTCCCTTGCTCTCAGGCCAGGTGGTAAGGAAGAAAATGGCTGCAATCTGATTAGAGGTAACCTGACTGATTACCGAATGCTGCATTTTGAATAAAAATGATCAATAATCCACTTTTCCTTTTTTAGAGAGATTCCCCCCGCTTCCATGGCACCTCTCTTCTTTGCGCAAATCTCTCTACTTCTTTGTCACAGTTTCCTCATCTGAAAATGGAAGTCTATAGTCTATTCTACCTCTTACTTAAACTGTGGGCCCCATGTGGGACAGGGGCTGTGTCTGATTTGACTACAGTGTATGTACCGCAGTGCTTAATAGAGGAGGAGCACTATAAGGTAATGGGAAATAAAAAATAACAATAGCCAACACTCTTGCATCCTACTGTGTTCTGACTTGCACAGAGTCAAACAGTAAATCCTCAATTTTCAACTCATTAATCTATAATTTGTCCCTACCACCCTCAATCCTGAATGCCCCTCTTTCTTTCCTTCTTTTGCTCTCTTTGCTGCTGCCTAAGTTAGGCACTTTAAACCAAAAAAGGAAGCATTTGATATGCGGTGTGGTCAATCAAATTTAAATTAAGTTGTCAGTACCAGGGAAGATGCTGAAGGAAGGAAGATGCTTCCTGATTGTCCAGGTGCCTTAGGCAGGCTTAACAAGGCAGTCAGTATCCAACCAATATAGGCACTGGGAAGCTAAACCTAATTTCTGTAGATTCATTTAGAGAAATGAGCACATTCTCATCCACAATACTGTAGTAAAACTGTCTTTATAAAAAAGCCGGATCCAATTTAGCTTTCACCAAATTTACTGAACTCTTCCTTCTTGTTCATTAGCCTGAATCACTGAAACTTTATTGCATTCTTCAATAATTTAAAACTGCACATGAACTTGCTATTTATTTTGGTTTTCGAATTTTTCTTGGTAATTTTCCTCATTTGCTTAGTCAGAACAACAAGAAATCACTGCAACTGCACTATGGTTTTGCCATGGTGCAGACCAAGTAACTTTCTCCTTGGCACTTATTCAGCAATGATTTAGCATGCACTTCCTGGTTGCCTGCATGGGGATGAGCATGGTGTCAGTTTTAATGGCCCTTTTGCAACCTGCCCCATGGCTCGCATCGTAGTCTCCAAGCTCCCAACAACAGCTCTGTAATCGAGGTATTTTGCTGCCCTTGAGTTAAGTGCACCCGTAGAGCGGAGACCACTGTGCTATTTCTGCTCTAAATTGCAGGTTGAGCCTCACTTGTCCCAAAGGTCAAATCCCAGCTGAATCTGATCCTGAGATGAGGGAATCCAGACGGTTTCTGTTGGATAGTCTGTCCGATTTTAGAAACCAGAATATGCCACTCTGTATGGGAAGAAGAAATCCAAGTCCTCTCTTCAGTTTTAATTACTTTCTCTTTCCCTGTACTCTACCTGCTCCCAGTAGTCTCAAAGGGACTCCCTAAGTCCCCGAATAAAGGGCAAGTGCAATGGCTGGTCCACGAAAATGTGCAGAATTCTTTGTGAGCACTGTGGATCTTGCAAAGGGCTGTTGGCCTGGGATGCTTGGATAAAATCTTAGACCCTGGTTAATTTCAGATATAATCTCTTATGTGAGAGGCAATGGCCATAATAGCTCTAGGATGACAAAAAAACCAGAGTGGAATAGATCAATCCTATCTAAAACTAGATAATCACTGTGGCACTAGAGAGGTGGTTGGGACAAAACAGAGTAAACACCACTCCTACTGCAAGTTCCCCATGGTGTTTTCAGGATAGAAGAATATCTACCCAAGACACTCTGGAGAGGATGTTCAGCTGTCAGTATTTTCTTCGGCTGGTCCTATGGGGGGAAAGATCTATTTTAGACAATAATTCTTTTAGTGAGCAAAATCAAGTGCTTTGAGGGTGTGCCTTTCCAAATGAGTGATGCTGGCTGAGCTCTGAGCAGTTTTTGTTTCTTACCCTGAGAAGATCTTACTATATTAAGTAGCGATGATGATCATTTAGTTAACTTGAGGGTATTTGGATGGGCTAGGTATTCTCTTGCTTTAAAATCCCTCTCTGATTTCATTTTTATCTGCAGCAAGCTGCAGGTGCAATAGCATCGTGCTATTTCTGATTGGCCTGAGTCACCCACTGTGGGACATGGCTGCTGTATAACCTTGGGCAAATCACCGAGTTCCCTCAGTTCCCTCATCTGTAAAATGGGCATGAAGACTGTGAGCCCCATGTGGGACATGGACCATGTCCAATCTGATTAACTTTAATCTAGCCCAGTACTTAGAAGAGTGCTTGGAACAGAGTAAGCTCTTAAAGTACCATAATTATTATTGGTTATTAATGAATCTCTGTGAGATGCCAACTGAGCCTCAGGAACAGTCTGCTTGGAATTGGAGGGAGGATTTGAATTTCTGTCAAGCACTTTGGAAATACTGAAAGATCAACTTTCTGTAAATAGTCATCTTGACTGTTCCATTCCAAGTCCCCATTTCTGAAGAAACTGTGATTTCATTTACCTAAGTTACAGCTGGATCTGGGCTTAATCATTGTCAGGAAGGTATCTGAGTCTGGCTGGTGATTAATTTCGGTGAAATTGAATCTGATCTTCAAGGGTTATTTTTGCTCATTGTGGCCTTCCTCTTTTATGGAGGAAAGGGCAAACCTGCAGATGAGGAATGCGTACTGGGTTAACTAGTCACCCTGAACAGTCCACTAGGGTGGTGCGAGTGACTCTGCGTATTGAGGAAATAAGTGCTACCTACTGGCTGAAGGTGACATAGTAAAAGACCAAGAGTGCCTTTGTTGCATCATTCAACCTTAAATCAGTGGAGAAGTAAGTTTGCTGTTTCTCATGGCTAAAGGGACAATACTATTCCAGGATTTGGATTTTTTTTGACCTTCTCGAGTTTGATCTCGCTGCTGACCCCTCATCCACATTCTGCCTGTGCCTGGGAACACCCTCTGTCCTCAAATCTGACAGTTAATAATAATAATAATGTTGGTATTTGTTAAGCGCTTACTATGTGCAGAGCACTGTTCTAAGCGCTGGGGTAGATACAGGGTAATCAGGTTGTCCCACGTGAGGCTCACAGTTAATCCACATTTTACAGATGAGGTAACTGAGGCACAGAGAAGTGAAGTGACTTGCCCACAGTCACACAGCTGATAAGTGGCAGAGCTGGGATTCAAACTCAGGACCTCTGACTCCCAAGCCCGGGCTCTTTCCACTGACCCACGCTGCTTCTCTCCCTCCTTTCAAAGCCTTATTGAAGGCACATCTCCTCCATTAGGCCTTCCCTGAATAAGCTCCCCCCTTCCATCTTCTCCCACTCCCTTCTGCGTTGCCCTGACTTGCTCCCTTTGTTCCACCTGCTCCCCAAACCCACAGCTGTAATTAACTGTAGTAGATACCTGTATTTTTTAAAATATTAATGTCAGTCTCCTTCCCTCTAGGCTGAAAGCTCATTGTGGGCTTACATCATGTGTGAATGTCTTTGAAAGAATGAGCATACGTGTGTGCTCACACTTGCGCTTGCTCTCTCCCCCCCCCAACTCATTCATTTATTCAGTTGTATTTATTGAGTGCTTACTGTGTGCAGAGCACTGTACTAAGAACATGTTTACTAGAGAGTGTGAATGCCCTGAGTAAAAGTAACTCAGAGCATTGCTTGTGATTGAGCAAGCCAGCCACAGGAGCCCTTCAGACAATAAATAAAATCAATTTTACCCAACCTTCACATGGGCAAAGAGATTCCCCTCCGGCCCCGCCCAGCATTCTGAAATATATTGCTCATCTCCCACATTCTCCCTCAACTATCTCTTTGCCACCTGCTCCCACCAGGCTTCCATTAGTAGGCTACACCTTTTGGTGACTTATGTTTACCTAATAGTAGGCAAATGATTTTTGAAGATGGAAATCAACCTGCCAGTAAGGGAGATTTAGGACTGGATATGGCCCCGACATCTTTATTAACAGTAATTTATTGTTGATGTCTAATTTGTTTTAACTTGGTGGATGGGGAAGTTTGCAGCTGGCAGACCACTCTTTTTAATGATACTTAAGTACTCACTATGTGCCAGGAACTGTATTAAGCACTAGGGTAGATATAAGCCAGTCAGGTGGGGGACAGTTCCATGTCCCACATGGGACTCACAGTCTTCATTCCCATTTTATGGGTGAGGTAACTGAGACCCAGAGAAGTTAAGTGACTTGCCCAAGGTCACACAGCAGACAAGTGGTGAAGCTAGTTTTAGAACCCAGGTCCTCCTGAGCCCTAAACTCATGCTATATCTACTAGGCCACATTGCTTTTCATGCTCTTAGGAAACTGAGGTCGTTGTCTTTGCTTTTTCCAGTTTGACAACTCCCCCTGGCTTCTGGCAGCTCTGGTTCAGTGCTGGGTACCTGGGAAGTAGTCAAAAGTATTAATTCATGGTGCTTTAGGGAGTGATATGATATCTGGCAAGCATCAAAAATGCCCAAGGAGCAGGAAAGGAATAAATACCTCCCAAACAACTAAGAGATGCATTTAGTTGAAGAATTGTGATCCAAACTGTCCTCAGGAGCAGTAGAGGACAGAGACCAGTTCTGACAACAGTTTGGGGAAAAACTACCTTGGTAGTAGACTGAGAAGCTGGTTAGCTGGGGCTGGCCAGTTAGCTCAATTGGTTAGAGTATGATGCTAATAACACCGAGGTCACAGGTTCGATCCCTTTACGGGCCCTTTATCTCTCTCTCTCTCCCCCGGCCCACCAGGTGGTAAGCTCATCGTGGGCAGGGAATATGTCTGTTTATTGTTGTAGTGTACTTTCCCAACCACTTAGTACAGTGCTCTTCACACAGTAAGTGCTAATTAATAATAATAATAATAATGTTGGTATTTGTTAAGTGCTTACTATGTGCAGAGCACTGTTCTAAGTGCTGGGGTAGATGCAGGGTAATCAGGTTGTCCCACGTGAGGCTCACAGTTAATTCCCATTTTACAGATGAGGTAACTGAGGCACAGAGAAGTGAAGTGACTTGCCCACAGTCACACAGCTGACAAGTGGCAGAGCTGGGCTTCGAACCCGTAACCTCTGACTCCCAAGCCCGGGCTCTTTCCACTGAACCATGCTGCTTCTTTCTGACTGAATCTTGAAATCTAGACATCTAGAGCACAGCCCTGAGAGCCAGAAGGTCATGGGTTCTAATCCCAGCTCCACCACTTGTCTGATCTGTGACCCTGGGCAAGTCACTTCACTTCTCTGTGCCTCAGTTCCCTCATCTGTAAAATGGGGATTAAGACTGTTAGCCCCATTTGGGAGACAGGGACTGTGTCCAACTTGATTACTTTGTTTCTGTCCCAGTGCTTAGAACAATGCTGGGCATATAGGAAGTGCTTAACAAATACCATGCTTATTATCATTATTATTATACTCTTTGTTCCTACCTGTTTTAACTTGCCCAAGGGAAGAGATGAAGATGGAGGGGGAATCCATCCTAGTTTTAATAAACCCCACGTGTGATTGTTACTGAATCAGTAACAGTCAACTGAACAGTTTCTGCTGGGTAACCTTGGGCAAGTCACTTCACTTCTTTGTGCCTCAAGTTACCTCATCTGTAGAATGGGGATTAAGACTTTGAGCCCCTTGTGGGACATGGACTGTGTCCAATCTGATTAGCTTGTATCCAAGCTAATTCTGTCTCTCTGGGCTGAAAGCTTATTATGGGCAGGGAGCGTGTCTGCTAATTCTGTTGTGTTGTACTCTCTCAGGCACTTAGTACAGTGCTCTGCACACAGTTAAGTGCTCAATAAATGCCATTATTAATTGATCCGCCTCAGTGCTTAGTACAATGTCTGGCACATAGTAATCTCATTAAAAATACCATTTAAAAAAGTGATTAGGTTTTGCAGAGGAAACCAGAGCGTAGTTGGATTCATTGATCTTTAGTGGATAGCCTCGAATGAGAGATGAAATCTAAGTGGCAGAAAAATGGATAATATTTCTGAGTTTACTGGGATCATTTTGAACCCACCAGACAGCTCTGGATTATCCCGAGTCATTTCTGCTCACTCAGTCAGTCTAGCACTGTGAGACCTGGTTTACCTTTTGAATTTGGAGTGCCAAACAAGCTCAGGGCAAAAGTAAAGGTGCCCTCTGAGAAAAGGCAACCCCCTGAATCCCCTGGCATTGACCAAACCTGTTCTGAAGTGGAAAGAAATTTGCTCTATGGGTTATGGATGTACAGTGGGTTATGGGTGAGGTTGGGTTCATTCTGTTTTGTTTTGTTTTCTGTTTAAATTTTGAGTTTAATTCTTTGAAAAGCCATACCACGTTTCCAAGACAACCCTGCGGTTTCCCCTAGAATTGTTTATCCAGTTGTCGTTTACTGTGTAGCAATTATATTCTCCAGCCAGTGGATAATATCCATCCCCATTCTCCATATGGACTCTTTGTTTAATGAGTTGTGGCTAGATAGAGACTAATGCTATGCCTGCTGCTCTCTTGTATTCCTGTGGGGAGTGGACAGGAACAGGTGGCTGCCTTGTATAGGATCTTCTGACTCTAGAGGTTCCCAGGACCTTTATCACACTAAAGCTCTTACTGAAGAAATGTTGGATGGGTGGCAGGAAGAGGGCTTGCAGGTACGTGCTGCCAGAGGAAAGACCAGAAGTAAAAACAAAACCAAACCACTGCCACTCCATGATCCACCCCTGTTGTTATGAGTTTCCAACATTGGCTTTATCATTCCCTGCTGTTGTTTACCCATCTTTAAAACCAATTACACTCTGTATCTGCCTCTTCCCTTTAGATTGTGGTTGCTGCAAGGGAAGGTACTAATCTTGTAATCCCCCTGCCACCTGGGAAAGCAATGCACACATCAAGGGTACTCAATATTAATTGAATGAAAAATCGCCCTTTCGACGCACATGTATTCAGCTGCACCAAACACTGTTCGTGGTTTGATGGTTGTTCTGAGCTTCACATAATGGTCGTTTATTTAAAACATTCATGAGCTCTTCTATGACCAAACCCAGGGAATATTTTCCTGTGAAGGAGGATTAATTCCTGAATAAGGTAATTATTAAGTGAGGTTGTAGAATTTTCTTTTCAGGAGCCTTTAAAACAGGTTAGGTTCTCATGGGCCTAAATTTGGGGCTAGCCTAGATGACTCCTCATGCTCCCATTCCAAAGATGCCATATCTTCATTTTCAAATCTAGATGTGAATAAATGTCAAAGGCTCCTATTAGGTATTTTAAATAATAATGTTGGTATTTGTTAAGCGCTTTCTATGTGCAGACCACTGTTCTAAGCGCTGGGGTATACAGGGTAATCAGGTTGTCCCACATGAGGCTCACAGTCTTAATCCCCATTTTACAGATGAAGTTGAGCAGTGCCTAAAACAGATCAGGGGTGGAATCAGCTATGACACATCCATGGAACTGAATAGGAACGTAAACACAGGTCATCCTAATTCCTCCTTTCTCTCTCTCTAGTCCCCTGTTTGTGTTCTCTCTCTCTCTCTCTCCCCAATTCTTTCTCTGCTGAAAAGGCTCCACTGAAATGGACCCATTTTAGCAGTAGGGAAGAAAGGAGAAGGGGAGAGGGAGGATTCTGTAGCCCTGATCATCTGTCTGCTGGCAATTTTAAATTTCTTTCTAAGTGGGGGTGGTTATTACTTGAAGAAACCTAATATGAAATCATTATTTAAAAACATTTCCAGTCAGGTAAAGCTTGACTTCAGCATTGGCTGAGTTATTAAAAGTATTAATCATGTCTAAAAGACAACAACACCTGGAAGTTATGATTTAAAGTGCAAGTTGACAATTGGTAGATAGTGAACCTCAGAAATTTGATGAGTTTCACACAACAATTGCAAGTTAATGTGAGGAAATCAAGAAGATGAGGCTTGGCCTTTCTGAGGTTGTTTTGGAATAAGTACACCATATAGATTTAGAATAAGAACTCAATAAAACATTGATTTACTGAGCTTGTAAGTAGGGCACAGGGTGAGTGGGTGACTTATTTAAAAGGATGGAAAACTAGCTTGACAAGGATGGGATCTGTGTGTTACTGGAAGTGTGCTCATTGGAAGCAAATTGAAACTGCTGTTGTAATGAAACCTGAGTTCTTCCAGGGCCTATTCACAATAAACAGGGCAGTCAGATTGCAATTCTGAGAATATGATTCGAAAGTGTCTGTCAATTGTAGAGAACCTTGACTTTTCACTCAAATGCCTCATAATTATGTGAATCCTCCCTGCAGACTTTTTATTTGCACAAAATCAAGATTGTTATGGATAGGGTTACCACTTATTCATCAAATACCACCACACCAGGGAATCAGCCTGTTCTAGTGGAAAAGTACAAGCCTGGGACCCAGAGGACCTGGGTTCTAATCCTAGATCCAACACTTTGTTCCTGATCTTGGGAAAGTCATTTGACTTTTCTTTGCCTCAGTTTCCTCAACTGCAAAATGGGGATTAAAAACCTCTTCTCTATCTTACTTAGACTGTGAGCCCCATGGGGGATGGGGACTGTGTCCGACCTAACTTGTATCTACCCCAGCGCTTAAACTAGTGCTTGACACATAGTAAGTGCTTAAATGCCATAAAGAAATAGGCTTGTGGCATTCATTCATGCAATCATTTATTGAGCACTTACTATGTGCAGAGCACTGTACTAAGAGCTTTCCACTGAAGCTTGAAATTGGAAGATTAGAAAAAAGAGGAAAATATTTTTGAACAGCTGACTTGCTAAATATGTAGAGCTTAATCTATACAATTTCAACAAGTGAACCACAAGAGCTGATTAACAGGAAATGTTTGGAATCTATCTCTAACCATGATGTTGGCTGGCAAGAAAAACATCCGTCAAACTGTGTCTAAGCAACCTTGGAAGTGAGCACTTGTCAGAGGCAAAATGATTCATTCATTCAATTGTATTTATTGAGTAATTACTGTGTGCAGAAAACTGTACTAAGCACTTGGGAGAGTACAGTATAATAATAAACAGACACATTCCCTGCCCACAACGTCCTTACAGTCCAGAGAGCTGGATGGACCGCTGGTGTAATCTAGCACAGCCCTATTTATGCCAATCATCCAATCATGCGCTTATGAAAACAGGACTAGGAAATAAAATATGGAACACTTCTGAATATTTGGATCATCAAGCAATTTATATATTAACCACAAAGTAATCAACACAGTCAGATGAAAGCAGAGATGGGGTAGGGTTATGTGGTCATGAAGGTCATGAAGAAAGCTTAATATTAAAAGGGCTTTGGCTTGACTTTGCTTTGAGGTTAATATGACTTTAAGATGAAAGAAGATAGGGGCAGAAGTCCTGAAATGGAAGTAGCCCCATTTTACTTAGAGAAAGACCACTGGGAGAAAAAAATTGGGATATTTTGGAATCTAAGAACAAAAGTCCCACATTTTGTAGCATGTACACTTATTAAATTATAGGACCATTTTATTTATGAAAAAGTATTTATTATTATTGCCATCTGATTCTGTACGAGATGCATCATCAAAGAATTAAAGAATCAATGTTATATTTTGAGCTCTTTTTGTGTGCAGAGCACTAAGAATGGCCAACTTTTCAACAGAAAATATTGGAATAGCTATATTCCATCATTTTCAGTGTTTTCATGAACCCACAATGGCCATCACACCCTCCAAAATGAGACAGCAATCAATCCATAGTAGTATTTGGAAACTTACTGTGTGCAGAGCATTGTACTAACCTCTTGGAAGAGTACAATGCAGCAGGGTTGGTAGAGACATTGCCTGCCCACAAAAACGAATCCCAGCTAATCTAATTCTAATCCCGGCTCTAACAACTGTCTGCTGTGTGACCTTGGGCAAGCCACTTAACTTCTCTGGTCCTCAGTTACCTCATCTGTAAAATGGGGATTAAGACTGTGAACCCCACGTGGGACAACCTGATTACTTTGAATCCCCCCAGTGCTTAGAACGGTGCTTGGCACATAGTAAGCATTTAACAAATACTATTATCATTATTATTATTAAGACCTTATGCTCTAGAAGGGAAGAATCAAGAAGGAATTATAAAGTGTTTGTAAGAGTGACACTCTTAAGTTTTAGGCTACTTGGGAAGATAAAAGAAAACAGATCTGTATTTTCTGTGGAAAAATGTCACATTGTTCTAAAGATGATATAGACACTGAAGCTTTAAGGCTATCGGTTCTAGAAACAAGAACTGAAGCACGAGGTATTGAAGAGGAAGGGCTTGGGGGTGTAGGTGGACTTTCTAGTCCCAGGATAGTTTAATGTTGATTAAATAATCAGTGGAATAAATAGGAACTGTAAGACCGAATTACATTTTTACCCCCTTCTCTTTTCAAGCCAAATGGTTTCATTTGTGCTATTGCATTAATCTGTAGTCTTACAGTGCTCTTCCTTATGTATTTCCCCCCACCGCCCTCTTTGATAAGGATGATTTTGAGACCTACCTAAGACATAGGGGAAGGAAATCCAGTTGGAAGTTAGTTGCTAGTATTGGGTTAGCATAAAAAACAATTCTCCTTAAATTAGAAAATATTGTAATTTACTTTTGGAACATTGTGCCTGTGGAAATTAGGAGTCGAAGGAAGGCACAGGGAATCTGTAGTGGGAAGATATTGTCTCTTTTTATTGTTGTATTGTACTTTCCAAGTTCTTAGGACAGTGCTTTTCACACAGTAAGTGCTCAATAAATACTACTGAAAGAATGACACAGGATAGGGCCCTGGTTGATTAGGTTTCTTTCATCTTCTAGATGTAGAGATCACTGAGAATAGCCTCCTGACAGGGGAGTGTACTGATGCCATTTGAGTTTCATCTGGGAGGCCCTCTGAGTAAGATAAAATGACGTCAGTAGAGGGTTTCAATTTTGCTGTGTGAAAAAATGCCAGGTAATCTGTGTGTGTGTGTGTGTGTGTGTGTACATGCATGTGTTTGTTTAGTGGTGCTATGAAAGCTCTTCTCTGTGCCAGGCTCTGTACTAAGCACCGGGATAGATGGAAGATAATCAGGTTAGACCTTTTCCCATGTGGGGCTCACAGTCTAAGTAAGAGGGAGTAAGACTCACTATCCATGGTATAGGTTAGGTAACTGAGGCACAGAAAAGTTGTGCCTTGCCCAAGAACACATGGCAAACAAGCAGCAGAGCTGGGATTAGAACCCTGGTGCTCTGACTCCCATCCCCATATTCTTTCCACTACAATGACGCATGTCATTTCTCCTTTTCTATTTTCTGATTTGCATGCCAACCAGGTGAGATTTTGATAGAATATTTGTAGCTGTCAAAGGAATCACAACCCATTTCTTTAATTTTTCAGTTTCTCACTTTTGGACGTCATTTCATTAAATCCCTTTTCCTGCCTAATTGGCCTCCATATATTACAGAAAAAGTAGGAATTTGAAGCTCTTATAGTAGAAATCAGGCTTTACTTGACTGGGTTTTGTGTATTTGTGTGTTGTGAGAGAGAGAAAGAGAGAGACTTGGCTTTGAAAAATTCAAATCCACCCCCAACCACATTTTGAGAATAGACAGTGCATTTGATAAAATAAAGCATGGGTTAGAGCAAGGCTGAAACCCCATCAAAAAGTCTGCCTTAGAGCATTCTCACACTACATACTATAATGATTTTCTAATTATCCCCATGTCTGACCACTCCCCTCTCTCTCATTAAGTCTTACCCTGTTCCATTGCCCAAGCACCTGCATTGAGTAATTTTGGTTCATTTATTATGATGGGTTTTACACATTAGAAGTTGAGCAAGATATTTGTCACTTTGCTGTAAACCATCTAATGTGACGTGACCTAAATGAGTCTGACAGCAAAGAGTTCAAGCACCGCTTAAATTGTTAACGTTATTTATGGAACTGGAAGGTCCTGCTGCCTTCAGTATCCACTTAATCCAGTCTAAATCTAGAGAGATGTCTTCCCAGCCCTGCCATTGTGTCTCTAATGGCTATTAATAATAGCTGTTCTCCTCACCCTGTTTGCTGACTGAAAATCCATCTGAAGCTTTTGCATCTCGTGTGGCCGATCAAAATTGACATCTTTTTATCGATGTAACTGGTTCCTGCCAAATACTTGGGGACAAATAAAAGTGGCCAAACTCAAGAACGAATAGGGAAAACCATTCATTCAGGCGAACAGCTCACCAGTTGATGTTAGTAGTTAAGTGATCATTCGGGAGGGGAAAAAAAGTCTTGAAAAACGATGACAGGTTGAGAAACTAATTAGTTTTTAGGCTACCCTGTTTGTGAGGTGTCAGTGGCATGATACTTTTTGAGTGTCAGAAACTGTGGTGAATAAGGAGGTGTTCTATTGCTGTTGATGCTGTTAAAGTTATTAAACTGGATTCTATTGGCCAGTACAGGGGGTACTAACCAAATCCCATTCATACACAGAATGCTCGTTCTCATATTTCTCGAGCTGTGAAGGGTAAGATGCAAAGGGAAGCCTTCAAGAGGTTTGATTCAGATAATGGTTGGATAGTGAGACCCCCCTCCTTCTTCCTAACAGAGATTACCATTTCAGACAAATATATGGTGCTTCTGATTTTAGGGCTGAGTGCTCTTATGCCCCGATGCTACTGTTGAGGCTTGTAGAAAGAGTGCTAACTTAGGAAGCACATATCTGTCAGGCACTTAATAAATACCGCTGAGTGATTGGATGCTGCCCAGGTCCCATAAAAAAGGCGCTACACTGTTCAGAACTTTGTCCAAAACTTTAAAGCTAATCTAATTGTAGAGGTGGGCAAACAGGAGATATTTTATATAGAATCAGTGGAGAAAGAAGCTTGTTTTTTGTATTTGTACTTTTTAATTTTTAGGTAGTAGCTTTGCTTCAGGATTGAAAGGAAGAGGATGAATGGTGAAAAACTAGGATGAAAGTTTATAGATCAAGTACTGAGAACAGGTTGTCAGAGCCCGGTAGGCTAGAGGCAGAGGAGGCTTGAAAATCAGCCCTATAATGAAGAGCTGAGGAGGAGGCCTGAACCAGCCCTTTTTTTAAATGGTATTTATTAAGACCTTATTATGTGCCAGGCACTGTGCTAAATGCTGGTGTGAATACAAGCAAATCAGGTTGGACACAGGCCCTGTCGCACATGGGGCTCACAATCTCAACCCACATTTTACAGATGAGATAACTGAGGCACAGAGAAGTGATTTGCCTGAGGTCACACAGCAGGAGAGTGGTGAAGTTGGGATTAGAACCCATGATCTTCTGACTCCCAGGCCTGTACTGTATGCACTATGACTTGCCTTCTACTAACATCTGGTTTTGTGGGGCTTCTGGGAAGCATAGGGCCCAAACTCCAGAAAACCCTTCCACTACTGTGGGGACTGTTTCTGCTGCAGAGAGGGCTAGATGTTGTGGAAAAAAATGGGCTTTTTCACAGACCTATGATTGAAACAGGGATTGCCCCCAGTGACCTGGTAGCTGAGAGTCTTTTTACCCCATTGCCAACCACCTCATTCTCTTAAGATTGGCATTATGTTTGAAGGGGAAGAGTGACTAAATAAAAATATTGTTTACCTAAGATTTTTCCCGGTATCATACCTTGCAATCATTTTAGCCTTTGGTACATTTGGTATCCTTTCCTAAATAGTGTTTTCTTACTCCCTCAAAATGTGGATACTTTCCGGGGGAGAAGTTAGGTTCTGGCTCCTGAGTGGTGTTGCTTGTTGGGCTGATGAGAAGGGAAGATCTCTGGCTCTTTTTTGGGTTGTGTTTCTCTGTGTCGTTCTGGGAGGATTTCCCCCTCTGAGTAGCTGGAGAGGGAAACAGGATCTATTCGTCTTTGGTCTGCTTTACTGAGAAGTAATTAAGGCAGATGAAGCAACAAGTGTGTGAAGATTGAGGAGACAATGAAATTGATTTTCCCATAAAGTTGTAATTTGTGGTAAGTGATGTAATCCTCTAGGCAGCGATTCACATGTCTTATTTGCTCAGGGCTCTTAATGCTGTTACCACCTGGACAAGAAGATTAGACCTCTCTGATCAGTTCTTCCACGGGAGAAGCCCAAAAATCTCTTCCTGAGTAGCCGGTCATCTATAAGTATTTTCAGAAGAGTGTGTGTACCCTGTCTCTGATGAGAACAGGAACTGGAAAGACTTGGTTTGCTTGGTTAAAGTGAAATGTGCTCATTAGACTTGAATGCTGAGACAGGAATTTTTATGGTAAATTTTTCTTAGCCACAAGAACCGTTGCTTGAGACTTCAAAAATAGGATACAGCCCCAAATAACAGGGATGAATGAAATGTATTTCTGAAAAAAGGCAGGTGTTTGGACAATCTAGAAGACCTTGGAGAGGGAAGGCATGGGTTTTTAGTTAAAATAAGTATATTGCTCATGTCATTATTTTCTACTCCCTTGTCCTCAGGTAAGTTATGTTGGTAAAAAATATGCCCTACAGAAGGAGCTTGTAAGTGAGGTCCTTTTGAAATGGAAATTCTTCTAGTCTGAAATAGAATAAGGAATAACTACTTTTTCTGACTCTGTCAAGTACCGATTGAGGATGAGACCTTGCAACTTGTTGCCGGTCACCTCAGTCAGTTGGCCTGACGGACGTTGGAACTTTAATCACACTTTATGTTGCAGATTTCTGTGTCCTTTGAGGAAGCACCTTCAATGGACTTTACTGGAAACTCAATCCTAGGCAAATTCTTTATTCCAAGGCTCTGATTAAGGACTGTCACATGGATCCAGGGTTCCATTATGTGGTCCCACGAAGAGATCTAGTTAGTTGTCTGGTAGCTGACTAGTTTTCCAACATAGAGTTTAAAAGAATTCCTGGGTGAAACTCTTTGCAGAGAAGCTAGCATCTAGGCATTTTGTTACTACACCCCAAGTGTAGCCTGTGGTCTGCATCCAAGATCCATTTGTTTTCATCATGTTAATTAAATTTTATTTCTCATGAGTTCTAAAAATTGGTTTCTGGTAGACTTAATCTTTTATTTCAGAGATATTTGGTATTTCAGAGATAACTACTCTCTGCTCAGGTACACAATGTGTTCCTTTTGGGCTTTTGAATATGAATCCAACATTAGAGACAGTTAAAAACCTCTGCTTAGGAAAATGAAAACAGAGAGAATTTTACCCACTGCCAAGTAGCCATTTGATCTGATTTTTCTGGATGGTGTTTTGTTTTTTTCCCATTTTGTAGGTAATTTAAAAAAAAAAGAATCAGGAAAGTACTGCAGCAGGCACTCTGGCAGGATTGCATTTAAACCACCCCAAGCAGTAGTTGCTCTGCCTTACTTGTTAATATAATAATAATAATAATAATAATGGTATTAAGCACTTACTATGTGCCGGGCACTTTACTAAGCACTGGGGTGGTTTCAAGCAAATCAAGTTGGAAACAGTGCCTGGCCCATGTGGGGCTCATAGTCTCAATCCCAATTTTACAGATGAGGGACAGAGAGGTGAGATGACTTTCCCAGGGTCACAGAGCAGACAAGTGGAAGAGTCAGCATTAGAACCCTTGACTTTCTTCTGACTCCCAGGCCCATGCTCTATCCAGTACAACATGCTGCTCAGAATTTACCTTCATGAGGGTAAATTCCCCAGCTTCCCTAGTGCATAGTTCAGCAAATCATTACCCAGATTACTTGGATTGCTCCTACTAGCTTCAGTCCTTCCCCCACATTTTTTTTTTAAAGTTATGCTAGACTGTAAGCCCGTTGATTAGACTGTAAGATGTCAATGGGCAGGGATTGTCTCTATCTGTTGCCGAATTGTACATTCCAAGCGCTTAGTACAGTGCTCTGCACATAGTAAGCGCTCAATAAATACTAATGAATGAATGAATGTACCAAACATTGTACTCAGCAATGGGTTAGATACAAGATAATCACTTTAGAAACAGTCCCTAACCCACATAGGGGCTCATAGTCTTAACCCCCATTCTATAGCTGTGGTAAATGACTCATCCAAGATCACACAACAGATAAGTGGGAGAGTTGGGATTAGAATCCTGGTCCTTTGACTCCCAGGCCCATGTTCTTTCCACTAGGCCATGCTGCTTCTCTATCATGTTCAGATACCTGGTGCCCCTAACTTTTTCCTCATTTCATTAGTTGATTGGTAGTTTTGAGCAATAGGAGAAAATTTTTGGCTTAGTGGAAATAGCACAGGCCTGGCAGTTAGGAAGCCTCGGTTCTCATCCTGGCTCTGCCACTTTCCTGCCGTGCAATTTAGTGGATTGAGCATGGACCTGGGAGTCGGAAAGACCTGGGTTCTAATCCTGACCCACTATTAGTCTGCTGTGTGACCTGTTGTGTAAAATGGGGATTAAGACTATGAACCCCAAGTGGGGCAGGGGCTGTTTCCAACCCTATTTGTATCTGCCTCAGTGCTTAATACAGTGCCTGGCACATAATAAGCACTTAAATACCAGAGTAGTTAATAATATTATTATTTATCTTTTCTATGCTTCTCTGTCCTCATCTGTAAAATGAGGAAACTTGCCTGTTCACCCTCCTGCTTAGACTGTGAGCTCCATATGGTACAGGGACTGGATCTGATCTGATTGTGTTGTATCTACCCCACTGCTTAGCTCTGCCACTTATCTGCTGTGGGACCTTGGGCAAGTCCCTTCACTTCTCTGTGCCTCAGTTACCTCATCTGTAAAATGGGGATTGAGACTGTATCCAACCCGATTTGCTTGTATTCATCTCAGCGCTTATTACAGTGCCTGGCACACAGTAAGTGCTTAGCAAGTACCACAATTATTACAATTCTTACTATTATCATGCAGGGCACAGAAAGCACTTAAACGCCAGTTATTATTGCTATTGATAATGATTATAATAATAAAAAATTGTGGCTAAGTACTTACTTTGTTCCAGGCACTGTACTAGGCATTGGGGTAGATACAACGAAGCTTAGTGGAAAAAGTCCAGGCTTGGGAGTCAGAGGATGTGGGTTCTAATCCCTGCTCTGCTACTTGCCTGCTCTATGACCTTGGGCAAGCCACTTCACTTCTCTGTGCCTGTTACCTCATCTGTGAAATGGGGATTGACTAAGCCCCACATAGGACTACCTGATTGCCTTGTATCTACCCAGCGCTTAGAGCAGTGCTTGGCACATAGTAAGTGCTTACCAAGTACCACAATTATTACTATCATTATTATTATACAAGGTAATGGGGTTGGACACAATCCCTGTCCCACAGAGGTTCTCAGTTTAATCCCCATTTTAAAGATGAGTAAATGAGGCATGGAGAAGTTAAGTGACTTGCCGGAGATAACAGCAGACAGGTGGCGGAGGTGGGATCAGAACCCAGGTCTTTCTGATTCCCAGACATGTGCTCTATCCACTAGGCCACTCTGCTAGGTGCCAGCACTATACTAAGCTCTGGGAACAGTTTGAATAAATCAGATATTACCTTGACCCCAAGGGGGCTTATTCTAAGAATAAGCCCTCTTGTCCCCTTACTTTCTCTCCTTTTTGCATCCATCCCCTTGCTTGATTGACATGTTCTGCACACAATGGAGAGGAGGCTGCAGGCTGCCACTAAGTCAGTCTGATTTATTGAGTGCCTACCAAATGTGGAATATTGTACTAAGTGCTTGGGAGCAGATATGATCCATGTTCTCAAGGAGCTTGCAAAATAGGGGAGACAGAAATTAAACTATACTTGGAGGAAGCAATAAAGCTCGAAGATACATTCATAAACAGCCTTTGGTGGGTGGGGGGTGAGTACCTAAGTGTTTAGATGACTTTTAAGTGCTGGTGTGGTAGAAGGGAAATAGGGAGCAGGGAGGAGAAAATGGTTAGGGAAAGCTTCCTGGAGGGGATGTGACTTTAGCAGGACTTTGAAGATGGGGAGAGGAGCCGTCTGCCGGATTTGATGGGGAAGGTTGGCCGTGAGCAAGAAGTCAACAGTAAGAGGGTTGAGAATTGGCTATCAACTCCTGTGCTTTGTTTTCTAACTCCTAGTTAGACTCTGTTTTGAACCCTCTCCATATTCTGTGGCCCAGAACAGGACATCAGTAGGGAACTGTTCAGATCGAAATACAATGGAAGGATCTCTTAGTGATCCCATGAGAGACATACTAAACTTAAATCCATCTAGTTTTTAGCAGCTATTTTCCCCTCAGTTTTAACTTGTGGGCTACCCGACCCTGTTCCCAGTTCATTTATTGCATAACAGCTGCAGTAAAAAGTGAGTTAAATGCCTTTCTTTCTTAGTTGTCAGACATAATCGAATTTCTCACCTTAACCAAAAGAACCATAATTTTCCTTGTTCCTTCCTTTTATTCCTGATACATTTAAAGATGCATATCTATTTCCATTTATGTCTTAAGTTGGTCAGTGTTGGAAAAGCTTCTAACTGAGGAAAAATGATCAAGGTAACCCAGAAACCACAGGCTAGTTCTCACTAGGGTTAAAGGTCTTCTTAAAACAGAGCAGGCGAAGCCCTCAAGCCTAGCAACTCTGGCTCTTTCAAGGTTGCTGAATGAGTTGTTTCTCCACAAAGCATACTTTAGAAGAGGAATATTACTTGCCAGCAACTCTGCCTTTAGGAAAGTGTGTTATTTTAATGAGCAAAAGCATCAGAAATCTTGATCAATGAGGGGAAGATAATGCTTGACACTTCCTAAGGAACTAAATAAATGGAGTGTAAAGCTTTTGGGTAGGGACTAAGCTTTTTTAAAGTGGCTCTATTATTTTATTTTTTTCCTACTGGAAAAAGGACAAAGGTATTGCGATCAGCTAGGCTTTGATAATAAGTATCTTAATTTGGGTGCAGCTGTCTCCCTCTCTATGAACTTTAAAAGAGCTCCAGTGATGGTTGATTTGCCATATGCTAAGGTCATGTGTTAAACCCCAAAGCACTACTCCTGAGGCACGAAACACTTAAACCATAGCAGAGTGCCCCAATTGAAAGAACATTCTAGCGTCAACCTTGGAAAGGCCTGAACCCTGGGCTTCAAGGGCAACAGATGGGACACTTTGATCCAGATAAAGTTCACTCAGTCAATCATATTCATTGAGCGCTTAATGTGTGCAGAGCTCTGTACTAAGCACTTGGGAGAATGCACTATAACAGACACATTTTCTGCCCACAATGTGCTTACAGTCTAGAGGGGGAGACAGACATTAATATAAATAAATTACAGATATGTTCCTAAGTGCTGTGGGGCTGCGGGGGGGCGGTGTTGATGAATAAAGGGAACAAGTCGTAGAGATGCAGAAGGGAGTGGGAGAAGAGGAAGGAAGGGCTTAGGGAAGGTCTTTTGGAGGATATGTGCCTTCAATAAGGCTTTGAAGCGAGGGAGAGTAATTTTCTGTCAGATGTGAGAAGGGTGGGTGATCCAGGCCAGAGGGAAGACAGGGGTGAGATAGACAACACTGAGGTACAGTGAGAAGGTTAGCATTAAAGGAGCGAAGTGTGCAGGCTGGGTTGTAGTAGGAGAGTAGCAAGGTGAGATAGGAGGGGGCAAAGTGATGCAAAAGCCCCTGCAATTCACATTTGATGATGATGATGATAATGGTATTTAAGTGCCTACTATGTTCCAAGCAATGTACTAAATTCTGGGGTAATTACAAGATAATCAGGTCAGACACAGTCCCTATTGTACATGGGTCTCAGAATCTAAGTGGGAGGGAGAACAAGTATTGAATCCCCATTTTACAGATGAAACAGGTCCAGAGAAGTGTTTTTCTTAAGAACTTGACTTACAGAGCGGGCCAGTGGCAGAGCCAGGATTAGAGCCCAGATACCATTCTCTTTCCACTAGGCTATACTACTTCTCCATTTCAAATCAGGGGCAGTTCAAGGACCATTCATCCTGGAAGATACTCTAGTCCGGCTTTCTCATCCTCAATGTAGCCACACAGTTATCTCCAGACTTTGGGGGAAACAACTCCTGAAGTGAGGAAGCAAGGTCAGGCTCACTGATGCCTAATCCATGGAGTTAATGTTAACAACTTTTGCGCTGGGCTCGCAGCCTCATTGAGCAGCCCGAATCTCTAACAAGAGTTGAGATTTTTTTCATTCCGAGCTGAAATAACCCTGCTTTCTGGTCTGATAGCTCACTGAAACCTGTCCCTTCCCAGGTCTCATTCCCTCCATAAAATTGCTTTTCCCCTCTTGTTCCTGTACTCAATACAAAAGAAAAAAGGCTCATTCCTTGTCTGGCTCAGTAGTAGGAAGTTGCCATCTGGGGTCAGGATCAGGCTGGGATCAGGACTTCCCTGGGGATTTGGGGAGGAGAATGGACTCTTGTTTATAGCCAACAATTTAAATGGATAGTAAAATCACATCCTGCAGCTCTCTTCCTCTTCTCTTGCACATGATTTCCCCCTTTACAGTGATTCAGGCCTTCTTAGGTCCCTAGGTCCAAGAAGGTGACATTTGTTGCTAATATCTTGATCTGCCTAGTTCCATGGTGTCACAAACCCTAGGGAAATGTTTTGTTTAGAATCTGCATGAAATATAGGACTTTAAAAGTTTCTTCCTCACTGAGAAATGAGACCATGTAAAACCACAGAACAGTTTGCTAGATTTCACTTTTGGTCTAGTCCTAGAGGTTTCAATATTTTCACTGGTCTGGTTATTTCCCTATAATTTCCAAATCTAAAGGCAGCTCAACTGGTGAAAAATGACTACTAATAATACAGTTACAAGATGATTGTTTGCTGATGATGGGAGGAAGTTTTAAAATTAAACATAATTTAGAAAAGTACTGCAAATGTGGTCTGTAAAGGCCAAGTTTTGAATTTTGAGTATGTTAGAAGCAATTAGGAAGTGGATAGCTCTTAATGTTTCTAATTTGATGGAAAGGTTTTTAAATATGGTGCATTAGTTACTAAAAAGTCCCCAGCAGCCTATTGTAATATATTACCTAATTGCTAATAGTCCAAAAGCCATTGAAAGAAAAAAGAGATGTAAAATTAATGTATCGTTATTAGAAAATTACCTCATGAATTAGTTAAGCCCCTCGGAGGTAAAAAGTGGACATTATGATTCTAAAACAGTCTCAAGGGCTTTTCATCTGTTTATGGGAAAAAAAACCTTTTCAAGGAAATGACAGCTTTCATTAAGTAGTTTGGCCATATGGTTGCGGTTTTTAAAACTTCTGAAATAAATATTAATAGACAGTTTATTTTTGTTAGATTGTCTTTTAGTAAAGGGAGAGGTTTTAACTAAGTAGCTGGGACTCCTGTTCTTTTTGGCAAAAGTAGTTGTAGCAGACATATTTCACATGTAAGAGTAATTCCAGCATGGAAGGTGCAATATATTATAGAATCATCATCATCTAATGGAAAGAGCACTGGTCTTGGAGTCGGAGGACATGGGTTTTAATTCCAATCTGCCACTTGCCTTCAGTGGGACCTTGAGCAAGACACTTAACCGATCTGTGCCTATTTCCCCATCAGTACACTGGTGATTAAAATCTGTTCTCCCTCCTACATAGAATGTGAGCTCCATGTGGGAAAGGGACAGTCGGACCTGATTATCTTGTATCTACCCCATTGCTTAGTGAATGGCAAGTGCTCAGCAAATATTAGCCTTGGCTAAGCCTTAAGCTTATTGCAGCGTTTGGGGTTTGGTTTAAATGAGATGTGTTTATAAATTATAGAATGAAGATGAATGAACAATACCAAGGAATATTTCTTATAGGAGTATATGTGCTGTTTGAATTAATGGATTCTGCTGAAGAATGCACAACACACTGCTTTATTTGAAAGACAAAACTTTGAAGAGTTCTTGGCAGTATCCAAACATTTGTCACTATAAAGGACTGGTTTTTGTGGAGATGTTTTTCTCCTTTTATTCCTTTACCCAGTTTTCAAAATTTCCAGATAGTAGCGGTAGACTCGTGGGTATCATAACTATGGTATTTAAGTGCTTACTGTGTGCCTAGCACTGCACTTTGTTCTGGGATTGATACAAGATAATCAAGTTTGACGCCATCCCTTTCCCATTATGGTACTCATAGTTTAAATAGGAGGAAGTAGAACTTCATCCCCATTGTACACATGAGGTAACCAATCATAGAGAAGTGAGTTGACTTACTCAAACTCGCACAGCAATGTGGCAGAGCTGAGATTAGAACCCGAGTCCTCTGTCTCCCAGGCCCATGCTTTTTCCACTAGGCCATGGTACTTCTGTTAATTGTTTATGTGCCAAGCACTCTGCAGAGCACTGGAGTAGATTCAAGATAAGCATCTCGTACCCACTCCCTGTCCCACATGGGGATCACAGTCTTCGGGGGAGGAGAACAGGTATTCGACAGATGAGGAAGCAGACACAGAGAGGGTAAGTGGTGGAGCCGGTATTAGAATCCTGACTCTCAGGTTATGCGGGCTGTGTACAAATACTAACTCTCTTCTGAGGAAAGGAGGTATTTTAGGTAGCTAACTTCTTTGAGTTCTCCAAAGGTAAGAATAAGGCCAATGTCCTCCCTTCTCCAAAGACCTGGTTCTGAAAGTTGGATGCAAGTGCCCACTCCCAGAGGATGATGGGAATGATGGCTCCCCTGCTGGACCCAGGTTTTGACAAATTCTGAGAGTTTCCAGACAGGGTCAAAAAGACCCCAAGTAGTGACTTTGTGGCCTATGAGCTCTTTGAAGCCTGTGCTCAAAATGAAAAATTGTCCTCTGTGACACTGACAACAAATCATCCAGAATCACATTTAAGGAGCAGAATTGAGAGAAGATAAATGAACAACACTAAGGAATATTTGGTATAGAAGTATATATGATAGTTTAGTGAATGGATTCTGCCAAAAAGAAAAGTACACAACACACTGCTTTATTTGAAAGATAAAGCTCCCTTACCTAGGGGTTCAATAGGAGAGAAAGGAGAGAAAACTTCTCTTTCTAGAGGCATGCAGTTTGACATTTTATTTGGGTTTTTAAGAGCCATGAGTGTAAATCCTTTGGATTCTGGTAAATTTCTAAATGAGTGTTTTCTGTCCAGAGGGATTGTATGTATAATTTTTATTTAGCATCCAAGGCAATTTTGAAGAATACCTGCTGTACCCTTTAGTAGTAGCAAGCCAATTTCAGGAGATTTGCTTATTGTAAATCTCTAACCCAGCTGTTCACAGATTGAGAAACTTCCTATTTTCACAGAGGAGCTATCCAGTGTTTCCCCAGTAACAATGCCAGATGTTAATTCAAATCTTATTTCAGCTATTCAGAGCTGGAATTTGGTCTCACAGTGGCAACACACCTCCCGCATCGCATACTCTGCTTAAAGCCACAGTACCCATGATCTGAGGGTAGGTTCAGTTTCCTCAGGAGTTGAAGGAACTCATGGAAAACTTGGCCTTTTTCAGGAATTATAAAAATAATAATAATTTTGGCATTTATTAAGCACTTACTATGTGCCAATCATTGTTCTAAGCACTGGGGTAGATACAAGATAATCAGGTCAGACACAGTCCATGTCCCACATGAAGCTCAAGTCTTATTCCCAGTTTTACAGATGAGGTACTGAGGCACAGAGAATTTGTGCCTTGCCCAAGGTCACATAGCAGACATGTGGTGGAGATGGTATAATAATGTTAATAATGTTGGTATTTGTTAAGCACTTACTAAGTGCAGAGCACTGTTCTAAGCGCTGGGGTAGACACAGGGGAATCAGGTTGTCCCACATGGGGCTCACAATCTTCATCCCCATTTTACAGGTGAGGTAACTGGGGCCCAGAGAAGTGAAGTGACTTGCCCACAGTCACACAGCTGACAAGTGGCAGAGCCACTTGGACTAGTGGATGGATTAGAACCCATGTCCTCTGATTTCAAGGACTGTGCTCTTTCCACTAGGTCATACTGTTTCTCCAAAATAGTCATAGCTGGCATAGTGTAGCACAGAGGATATTTTAGCCATTTTGATGTTCCATTTTATCAAAGACATGAACAGATGCTGTCGTGTAGTGTGCCTTATGTCCTGTTAATTATGGGAGGCAGTGAGGTATAGTGGAAAGGGCTTAAGATTGGAAGTCAGGAGACCTGGATTCTAATCTTGACTGTCACTGCTTGCTTGTGACATTGCTCAAGGCACTTCTCCTCTTTGGGGCTCAGTTTTCTCATCTGTAAAATGGAGATAAAATACCTGCTCTCTCTACCTCTTAGATTATGAGTGTCTTGTGGAACTGGGACTGTGCCCAAGCTGATTATCTTGTATCAACACAATAGTTTGTTGTAAGCACTTAATAAGTGGTTACTAGATATCATTGTTGTGAATGGATAAAGCATGGGCCTGGGTCATAGGTTCTAATCCAAACTCCTCCACTTGTCTGCTGTGTGACCTTAGACAAGTCACTTCACATCTCTGTGCCTGTTACCTCATCTGTAAAATGGGGATTGAGACTGTGAGCCCCAAATGGGACAGGGACTGTGTCCAATTCAATTTGCTTGTATCTACCCCAGCTCTTAGTTCAGTGCCTGGAACAGAGTGCTTAACAAATGATACAATTATTATTAGAGTAATTATTATTATTATTTGAGACAGAGCTTTAGTATCAGAAAGCTTCAATAAGAATTGGGGAATGGAGGGGGGAAGTAGTCATTCTATCAGTCAGTCGGCCTGTGGTGTTTGGTGCACCTCTCTGGTTGGAGCCATTTGGCATGCATGGATCCACCCCACTTCATTTGTAGGGTATGGACTTTTCATCTTTGACGAGTTAGTTGTCCCAGTCTTGACCCGTGATTTGCCCCCAGAGTTCCTTATAGCTTTGTTCCAATTTTGTTGCTGCTGTTTTTTCTTGCCATTGCTCACTCTAACGCCCGCCCTTCCCCTTCATCTTACTCAGCCCACTCCTCTTCCTCTCTCTCTCTCTTCCTCCCTTCCCACCAGGGACTCTGAACCAATAGGAGCTGCCTCTGAGAAGTCAGGGAAGCACTGGAAGAGAGGGGGAAGATGTAATAATGGAGCAATGTCATCTGCTCTTTCCCCTATCTCTCTCCCTCCCACACAAACACTCTCAGACACAGACACACACACACACACTCTTCACTCTCTTCCCCACCCACACCTCCATAAGCCTTCCATCTGTGGGAGAGTTCCAGTGGCCACTGCTACCACCCCTCGCCCCATCCCTGTCAACACCTCCTCCCATGCCCATCACCCCCTCTCGCTGCTGTAAGTGGCACTAACGTCATATACTTTCTGACTTCCTTGGCAGCTTGAGCCTGGCCTGAGAGGCTTTTATTTTAAGAGCTAAAAAAAAAAATGAAATTTCTGGAATTTTTGCTATGTAAATCTTGTTTTTTACAACTTATACCCAAATCAGAATGAATAAAACACAATAATGAATCCTTGAATCATTCTTTAACTCAAAATCCCAACACTAGCCACCTGTTTGGGGAAGAGCCAGAAAGAGCAGAGAAGAGTTGCCAACTTTCTCATTTCATTGTTCAGGGTTTCTATTCTTCCTGTAGAGTGGGGCTGGGGGGATGCCCTTTCCTGGTAGTAGATTTACCCTCTCTAAAGAGCACAAGCCTGGGAGTCTGAGCACCTAGGTTCTAATCCCAGTTCCACCACTTGCCTGCTGTATGACCTTGGACAAGTCACTTAACTGCTCTGGACCTCAGTTTCTTCATCTGTAAAATGGTGAGTCAGTAGCACTTCTCCTGCCCACTTAACCTGGGAGTCCCATGTGGGACAGGGACCGTGTCTGATGATTAACTTGTGTCTACCCACACTTAGGTACAGTGCTTGGCACATACTAGACACTTAACAAATACCATTAGAATTATTGTTGGGAAAATCTTGTTCTGACACTTGCCACACATTTTGCTTACGAGAATTGGTTTTCACAACAGCCTTTTCTCTTCCGGAAGTTTAAAAGCCCACACGGTTACTTTGGCTAGGAACTATACCTTTTGACTTACATCATCCAGTCTTCAAAATGGCTTTCTAAAATGGTGCTTGCAAACCTCCCAGAGTTTGATTTAGAATGCTCATCGCTTCTAGGAGACAGACTGTAGAAAGGGATGAATGGAATACAGGCCAGGTGGTTAAGGTAAGACCATGAAGAGAAATGTGGCTTCGAAAGCCCCACATCATTTAGGGACTGACTGCCGTCACTTTCAGAAGGAATACATGCATCAACTGAGAAAATGCAGTAATACGTGGCAGTAATGGATGGTAATGGAGGCAAGTTGACGGAAAGAGCTTCAAACCTCTAATCTTGAGAGGAATTTGTAGAGAAAAGATCTTGGCGTCTTTATACCATAGTTTCTTTCTGTCTGCCAGGGAAGCATTAACTTCTAAAACAAGAGAAGGGATGATGTCACCCCACAGCCTGTTCTGTTTTCCAGATGTCCTTAGAGTCTACAAGATAAGTAGGGAATTCATTGTGCTAGGTGAGTGGTACCTGGGATGGGCAGAGTAGCCGGGGCTAATAGATTTGATAGAGAGAGGAAACTGAACCACATGTAGAAAGTCACACAAGGCGGGTTAAGATTGCAAAGCCAGAAGAAATGAGGCAAAATCTACTCGCTTTTACATATTCTAATTTTACACCTCTGTGACATGAGGTTGCTGTGTTGGGGGGGAACGTTATTAATTTATCAGAAATAGATTGGACTTTAAAATGTTTGGGTCTGGTATGTGTTGAGCCTGGAGAGCCTCATGTTTGTTTGGATCGTTTGAATCTTTTCCATGCTGATGCTGAGGAGAAGGTAGCACAGAGGTACCTGGTCATTTGTCGATTCTTTAGTGTGTGTGTTTTCACTTTGGCCTATTTGCAGTTGGCTGGACCTAAACTGACAGCTGTCATTGTGGGGACTCTCCCACCCTCAAAGTCACTATCTCCTGTCTCTTTGGTCACCTGCTTCTTCAGTGGCTGGCTGGCCTCCCTCACCTCCTCAACCCTTAACTTCTATTTTTAACCACTCAATCTCCAATGGCTCCTTCCCCGCTGCCTTCAAACATGCCCACGTCTCCCCCATCCTAAAAAAACCCACTCTTGACCCCACTTCCCCCTCCAGTTATCGCTCTATCTCCCTACTACCCCTCCTTTCCAAAATCCTAGAACGAGTCGTCTACAATCGATGCTTAGAATTCCTTAACTCCCATTCTCTCCTAGACCCCCTCCAATCTGGCTTCCGTCCCCTCCACTCTACCGAGACTGCTCTCTCTAAGGTCACCCATGACCTCCTTCTTGCCAAATCCAATGGCTCCTACTCCATTCTGATCCTCCTTGACCTCTCTGCTGCCTTTGACACTGTCGACCATCCCCTCCTCCTCCGTACCTTATCTCACCTTGGCTTCACGGACTCCGTCCTCTCCTGGTTCTCCTCTTACCTCTCTGACCGGTCATTCTCGGTCTCCTTCACTGGAGCCTCCTCCCCCTCCCATCCTTTAACTGTTGGAGTTCCTCAAGGGTCAGTTCTTGGCCCTCTTCTGTTCTCCATTTACACTCACTCCCTCGGTGAACTCATTCGCTCTCACGGCTTTGACTACCATCTCTACGCAGATGACACGCAGATCTACATCTCCGCCCCTGTTCTCTCCCCCTCCCTTCAGGCTCGCATCTCCTCCTGTCTCCAGGACGTCTCCACCTGGATGTCGGCCCGCCAGCTAAAACTCAACATGAGCGAGACTGAGCTCCTCATCTTCCCTCCCAAACCCGGTCCTCTCCCAGACTTCTCTATCACCTTGGATGGCACGACCATCCTTCCCGTCTCTCAGGCCCGCAATCTCGGTGTCATCCTTGACTCGTCTCTCTCGTTCACCCCACACATCCTATCCGTTACCAAGACCTGCCAGTTTCACCTCTACGATATCGCCAAGATCCGCCCTTTCCTCTCCACCCAAACGGCTACCTTACTGTTACGGGCTCTCGTTATATCCCGGCTAGACTACTGTGTCAGCCTTCTCTCTGACCTCCCTTCCTCCTCTCTCGCCCCGCTCCGGTCTATTCTTCACTCCACCGCCCGGCTCATCTTCCTGCAGAAACGATCTGGGCATGTCACTCCCCTTCTTAAACAACTCCAGTGGTTGCCTATTAACCTCCGCTCCAAACAAAAACTCCTCACTCTAGGCTTCAAGGCTCTCCATCACCTTGCCCCTTCCTACCTGTCCTCCCTTCTCTCTTTCTACCGCCCACCCCGCACGCTCCGCTCCTCCGCTGCCCACCTCCTCACCGTCCCTCGGTCTCGCCTATCCCGCCGTCGACCCCTGGGCATTGTTCTTTTATTGCCATTGTTCTTGTCTGTCCGTCTCCCCCGATTAGACTGTAAGCCCGTCAAACGGCAGGGACTGTCTCTATCTGTTGCTGACTTGTTCATCCCAAGCGCTTAGTACAGTGCTCTGCACATAGTAAGCGCTCAATAAATACTATTGAATGAATGAATGAGTCCTCCCGCGGTCCTGGAACGCCCTCCCTCCTCACCTCCATCAAACTGATTCTCTTCCCCTCTTCGAAACCCTACTTAAAACTCACCTCCTCCAAGAGGCCTTCCCAGACTGAGCTCCTCTTCTCCCTCTACTCCCTCTGCCACCCCCCCTTTACCTCTCCGCAGCTAAACCCTCTTTTTCCCCTTTTCCCTCTGTTCCTCCACCTCTCCCTTCCCATCCCCACAGCACTGTACTCGTCCGCTCAACTGTATATATTTTCGTTACCCTATTTATTTTGTTAATGAATTGTACATCACCTTGATTCTATTTAGTTGCCATTGTTTTTACGAGATGTTCTTCCCCTTGACACTGTTTATTGCCATTGTTCTTGTCTGTCTGTCTCCCCTGATTAGACTGTAAGCCTGTCAAACAGCAGGGACTGTCTCTATCTGTTGCCGACTTGTTCATCCCAAGCGCTTAGTACAGTGCTCTGCACATAGTAAGCACTCAATAAATACTATTGAATGAAAAATACTATTGAACCCTCCAGATAGCCACCCAGTGCGGATAATATCCACACCTTAGCCCCATTTCCACAGGTTTTCATTAAGATTCTTCAATGCACTTGTAACCCTTCTTTATACCATCGTTGCACCCTGTTATCAGATCCTTCATCACTGCTTGAGACGGGCTGGAGGAGAATTGTTGTATATGGTAAAAAAAAAAAAAAAAAAAAAACTTTCACCAGCCTTCATTCAACAATATTTATTGAAGTGGGCCCTGGATGCTGCATGGCTTTAGAAAAGATAAAATAAGACCCTTGTTGCTGCCCTTGAATTTGTTCAATCTAAAGCTTAGATCCTAATTTATAGTCAGTGAGATTTTGGAATATGGTACAAAGAAGGAAGTAGGCTGAAGATGGATGAGCCTGAATTAGTTTAATTCCTAAGGGCCCATAGCATGCCTTGCTAATGTTATACTCTCCCAGGCACTTACTGCAGTTCTTTACACTTGGTAGGGACTTGATAAATACAATTGATTGATTGATTGATTGAATTGTTTTGCCTAGCAAGAACAGACCTATGTAGAGAAGGCAAAGCTGTCCATGAGCGAAAATTCAACTGAATAATAGCTCTCCAAAAGTGGTGTGTACAGCGGGTTCCACAAGCACAGGCATCACCTCTTCTAATCTCTTCAGATGAGAGGGGTTGTTTATTTCAATAAGCCTCTACTCTGTTGGACCGTATCTGTGAAAATCAGTCAAACACCCTTTCACCACCTCTCTGGAGACCAGAAGGACTTGGAAGGAGAAAGAGTGGTTTAGTGGGTAGAACATGGGCCTGGGAGTCAGAAAGACCTGGGCTCTAATCCAGACTCTGTTACTTGTCTGCTATGTGACCTTGGGCAAGTCACTTAAATTCTCTGTGCCTGTTGCCTCAGCTGTATAGTGGAGATTGAGATTCTGAGCGCCATGTACCTGGAACAAAGTAAATACATGACCAATATCATAAAAAGGAGCGGGGAGGGGAGACTAGCTGTATTCTTCCACCTTCCTCTTGGGCAAAACTCAATAGACAGGGGCATCCCTGTGGAGGAAGCAGGGGAACAACATCCTGTGTGATCAGGGGCACCCCCTCCCTTTAAGTTAATTATTGGTATTAGAGTCCCATCTGAGTGCAGAGCACTGTACCCTATGCTTGGTGGGGAGACTTAGACTTACTTAGACTGAGAGCACCATAAGGAACAGGAACTTTGTCCAACTTGATTATTTTGTATCTAACCCGGCACTTAATACAGTGGTAGGCACACAAACACTTTCCCTGCCCTCAAGGATTTTACCTTCCAAAGGGAGAAACAGGTAGACAAAAAGTATTTACCAACAGTGGGAGCAGTAGGAAGAACAAGAACAAATATGTCAAGATGATAGCTGAATAAATAACTGAATTTTATTAGATTGATTTATGAGACTGAGGCCCTCCTAATAATCCAACCCAAATACAGAACCCCCTGCCAAACAGGACATTAAGAAGGAATAAGGGAAGTAAGGAGTCTCACCAGGATCAGAATACATGCCTTACCTAAACTTTGAACATGGCTGAGAGAATATTTCTCGAACAAAGTGATGACCAGCAACCAACAGAACATGAAACCCTATGTGGGGCAGTGACTATTTCTGACTAATTATCTCGCTTCTACTCCAGTGCTTGGCACATAGTAAATGGTTAACAAATACCACCATTATTATATAATGTTTAGATTGAAACTAGAAAGCCAGAAAATCTGTCCCTTACTGCTTTGAACTTCTCACTAAGACTAATTAGGCGAAAGAGGCTTGTTATTATCTGGTAGGCCCTAGACCCCAAAGCAGGAGCAGTTTTATTCCAGTGTTCTTGCAGGGAGATGAGAAATCTAAGACTTAAATGTTGAAGCCCAAATTAACCTATGGACTTCTATTTCCATACAAGTACAGATCAAGCAAAGAGAGATCTTATTATGATGGTATTTAAGGGGTTACTATGTGGCAAGCACTGTCCTAAGCACTGGGGTAGATATAAGTTAATCAGGTCAGACACAGCTCCTGTGCTTCATGAGACTCAGTATAAATAGGAGGGAGAACAGGTACTGAACTCCAGAAGCACAGAAAAGTTTTGACTTGCCCAATGTTACACAGCAGACAACTGGCAGAGCCAGAGAACCCAGGTCCTCTAACACTCAGGCCTGTGCCCTTTTCACTAGGCCCACATTGCTCACATACTCATCGTGGCTCGCAGCACGGCAAGGGCAAGAAACACACCCTCCTCTCAACAAAGTTTGAGCAGAAAGTGATGGCTCCAGGAGAACTCTGGCACCTTGGCTTCACCTAGAATATCTCCTTACTGTTGTACAGTATAGGAAGTCACTTCTGTTTCTCCTGGGAAATGCAGTTTCTACATTCTTTCTCTGCAGTTCTCTTACCAACTTTGAAAGGGACCTCTGTCTGTTTTGTAATCTCAAGCCCTGCTCAATGACTGACTGTAACACAGTACCGTCTAAAGTATACAGTTGAATTTACAAATTTGTACATGAATGCTGAGGGTGGGAACATGGTATAAGAGTGAATTTTACCTTTTGAGCTTCTTAATGCATCCTATGATCAGTTTAGCTCTGGAAGGTGGAGCAGGAAAGGGAAGAGAAGTGAACTCTTGGGCCTGAGTATTTAGAGCTTGGGATGTCCTCTTTGGTTTATCTTTTCATTCAGGCATATTTACTGAGCACTCACTGTGTGTAGAGCATTGTACTAAGCTCTTGGGAGAATACACTACAACCATAAACAGATACGTTCCCTGCCCAAAATGACCTTACAGTCTAGAAGGGGAGAGACACATGACAAGGTCCAGGGTTATCAACTACTCAGTCTACTGGCTCTCAGGCCCTACATTTGTGATGAGGGTCAGAAGACTTCCTTCCAGTGATACTTCCCTTTTCCCACCCATCCCCACCTCAGCAAATTCTCTCATTTGACTTTCTAGGTCAGGTGTTCCCTTTTGCCTACTCCATGCAATTTTAGAGAAGCCACCTCCAAAGCTAGGCATAGCATTGCACAGGATAATTATTGGACCCAGCCAATCCATCTGTATCATGAAATCTCTCCCAAGGTGGGCCTATCTCCAGATAAATCAGTGACTGAAGCCACCGGCTCTTAAGGTGTCTTAAACAAGATATCTCCAAGAGAATCAGCCCTGAGAGAGTAATAAAAAACAATAAGGTAGAAACTAAATATCATACTGATGAGTAAGAGAACTCTGCCTTTTGATTTTGAACTCCACTCCTTCACAATTCCCACCGCTACTGGCTTCAAAGAGCAGAAAATCACTCAACCTCCTTCTGACCTATCTCTGGTGTAGTGCAGCAACTGCTGGATGGAGCCTCTGGGACATGGTTTTCCCGGCTTAAGGAAAGGTGGTTCTCATCCAGGTTTGTTTCCTTTAGGGTTTTCTGAGCTAGGAGTAATTGTCTCTCAGGAAGGAAAAAAAAATGAGAAACCACAGTGGATGCAGATGATTCCGTGCTGTTTTGTTAGGTCTATTCCTGAGAACTAGGATTCTCCCTTGGAATTTTGAAATGCAGGAAAGGGTCCTGGAGGAAAAGGGTGGGCCTTGAGTGACTTTTTTTTATCAACTGGGCACTTAGCAAAAGATAATTTCTCTAGTCTTCTTACTTTTTTTCTCTCCCATCCCTCCACTCTTATTTGCCAAATTCTATAGGACTGTGCTGTGAACAAAATGTGCTCAAAGTCCAGTGAAGCACTAAGTCTTCTATTTTAAAGCCCTTCACCAAAGCACTTGCAATAGCCTGAAAGTGTTCAGTTAGTCAGTGGGTATTTATTGAGTGTGATACTGGAGCATGCTGTAGAGTAGTGCTCAGAGAACAAGGTACCAATACGTCCCAAAGACCAACTTCAAAGTATGCCCCATTGTCATTAGTGCCTGGGAATTTATGGCTAAAGACAGGACTATTATGTATTTAAACACTTACTATTTGCCAGGCACTATACTAAGCTCTGGGATAGGTACAAGCTGATTAAGTTGGACGTAGTCATGGGGCTCACAGTCTTAATCCCCATTTTACAGATGAGGGAACTGAGCCACAGAGAAGTTAAGTGACTTGCCTAAGGTCACACAATGAACATGTGGCAGAGCTGGGATTAGAATTCTGCTCCTGACTCCCAGACCCATGCTCTGTCCCCTAGTCCAGGTTGCTTCTTCATATACAGATCACAACTCTCCCCACCTTCAAAGTACCATTAAGGCCCCATTCCGTCTCTGGTCAAGTCCTCTTTTCTCTGACTCCCTCTCCCTTCTGCATCACCAGATTGCTTGGAAAGGTACCCTGTGGCCACTTGGTATTCAACCCTTTCTAAGCCCCACAGCACTTTCATTCATTCATTTAATAGTATTTATTGAGTGCTTACTATGTGCAGAGCACTGTACTAAGCGCTTGGAATGTAGAATTTGGCAACAGATAGAGACAATCCCTGCCCAGTGATGGGCTCACAGTCTAAACGGAGTCTATAAACACTTACTTAGGTATCTGTAACTTAACGTATATTATTGACTGTCTCCCCTGTTAGACAGCTCATTACGGGCAGGGAACATGTCTACAAACTCTGTTATGTTATACTCTCCCAAGTGCTTAGTACAGTGCTCTCCAAACAGTAAGCCTCAGTAAATACCATTGACAAGTAGTGTGATTATTATTCTATGCTGTGGCTTCAATCAGTCCCCTTACAGTGGCTATGCTAACAGAAGTTTCAACAAGGTATGCACTTTTTATCTATTTTCCTCACCTTGTGTTTCAAGGAATATCTGCAAAAAGATCAATCAAGTCAGCCGTTTTCTAGTAATTCTACATAAACTGTTGTTCTGAAAGGTGGGACTTGAAGGAGCGTAAGTGAGCCTGCTGTCACTTATATAACTCCTATCCTGTTGCCTGATTGGCAGTGAAACACCCAACATTAAACCACCCCCCCCCCAGGCTGCCTTTGATACATTGAACTGCCTCAGGTCTTTCCTAGGTGGTCCCCTCCCCCAAGCCAGGTTTGTGAAGTTGCTTTTGGCAAATGAGCACCGAGCTGTTTTTAAAAAAATCTGTCAACAATTCACCTTGACAGAGAAGTCAAAGCAGAAGAGGAGGAGGAAGCAGGTGGAACGGGCTAGCATCCAAAGACTATTGGACATTAGTGGAATGGGGGTAAGCGGGGGAGAGATGGAGCACGAGGAGGAGAGTAGACAGGGGCATGTGGCTGAGAGAATTAGGAAAACTACATTGCATTACATACCTGTAACTTTATTAATTTACATTTATGTCTGTCTCCTTCCTAAACTGTAAGTTTGTTGCAGACAGGGAGTATGTCTTCCAACTCTTTTGGGCCCTACCCTCCCAAGTGCTTAGTGCAGTGCTCTGCACACAGTAAGCACTCAATAAATGCAATTGATTGATCACAGAATAAAGCCTTTAGAGCAACATCCCATTCACATCTCCTTTCCCTTCCTGCTCTCCCCACCCCTATCCAAGCAGGGTGGGAAACAGCTTGGCCTAGTGGATAGAACATAGGCCTAGTAGTCAGAAGGAACTGGGATCTAATTCTGCCCCTGCCACTTGTTTGATGTGTGACCTTGGGCAAGTCACTTATCTACTCTGGGCCTCAAATACCTCATCTGTAAAATGGGGATCAATACTGCAAGCCGCACATGGAGCAGGGACTGTGTCCAACCCAATTAGCTTGTATCTACCCCAGTGTTTACTACAGTGCCTGGCATGTAGTAAGCATTTAAATACCATAAGAAAGTACTAAGGATAACCATTGTTTCTTACTCTGGGACTAGTTTAAAAATCACACTTTCCAAACCCCCTCCTCCAAGGTGTCTTGGTAGTTGAAATGTTATCCAGACTTATAACTCCTTTGCCACCAGCATCTGTCTTCTACCACCAAGTTCACTGTTTATCTCTCCATGTGTTTGGGAAGTATAAGGGATTTACAGGTCCATAAGACTAAAAGCATCATGCAGGTGAAAACTTTATCAAACCAGTTTGGTCTACAATGAGAACCTCATAAGGAGAGAAAAAGGTAACACTGAATTAATAGTGTTGTATATGAGGAAATGTCATTATGGAAACACATTTATGTCATGGTGTTTAAGCACTTACTTACTATATGCCAGTCACCATACTAAGAGCTGGAGTAGGTACAAGAGAATTGGATTGGACACAGTCCCTCTGCCACAAAGGCTTTACAGTCTTAATCCCCATTTTAAAGAAGAGGGAACTGAGACACAGAGAAGCTAAGTGATTTGCCCAAGGGTCACACAGACAAGTAGTGGAGCCACCCAGGTCCTTCTAACTCCCAGTTCTGCCTCAGGACTTCTTGAGGACAAGCTATTGGCCCCATTTTGAGGAAAGAAAGGGCAGAAGGTGATTGAAGTAGGTGTGCTCTCTCCAGCCCCAGTGTCCAACAGCTGCAGCCTCCTCCTCTGCAGCCGTTCTCCTGTTGCAACATTCCCTCTGTATGTAGAAGAAGTCCCTTCTTCTCAAAGCCCTGTCACTGGATGGGGCCGATTCATTCAATCGTATTTTAGCGCTTACCCTGTGCAAAGCACTGTATTAAGCGCTTGGGAGAATGCAATACAACAACAAATGGACACATTCTGTACCCAAAACAATCTCAATCAAAAGTGCTTTGTCAATCTCTGTAGTCCAGCATCCTGCGTCCAGTGAATGTTCAATTAATGCCAAATGGCTTGGTGGAGGAAAGGTAGGGGAGATGGCCTTATTTTAAAGCCAGTAATAAAAAGTCATTCTCCCTGCAGTTCTTCTTTATTGCTCAAGTTAAGTTAATGATTGAAGACATGAAAGAAAGGGCCCAAAATACAATAGAGATTTCCCAAGATTGCCGGAGATCTTATTTCCTCCTACTTTTGGCCCTTCTATTAAACAGGATAAATAATTCAGCTGTAAAGAAATATTCTTTTTTGTATATTGGAATGCTTTTTATGTTAGCTATAATTAAAATAATTGAAATCATGAGCTTCTAATTATTGGCTTTAAATAATGCATATTTAAATAGAGAGCATCAATACAGGTTTTCCTTTTAATACAGCCACAAACCAAATGCTGGTAGCATTTTAATTAAAGATGGATTAGTTAAAAAGCAGTTTAATCATTCTGTCATCAAAGGATTTAAACCTTATTAATTAGCTTTGGTAAATAGGTTTAAGCTACCAAAAATATGCAGGTTTTGGTTTAGAATCTTAGGTTGCAGAAATGGAGCGTAAGGTTTTAGAAAAGTATGCTGTCTTATGTATGATTGGATAAAATGAAACATTCTTATAGCACTTTATGCTGCTGGAATTCTTTTTAAACTGAGAGCTACCCACATGTTTTACAAAGTCAATTTGAATACACTAAATGGTAGTTAGTGGACATTGCATTCTCTCTTTTGAGCACACAAGGCTAGATGTATGCTAGATAAATATGAAAATAATCATTCAGGAGTTTGTTTTTCTCCTCTGTTTGAGAGATGCTCAATTTTGGGAAAAGGGGCAATGCATATTTAATAATTTAGAAAATACTGGACTGCAATGGGCATCCTTAGGCATACTTTGCATTTTTTAAGTGATATACTAAACCTGCACCACTGTATCCAAACAGATACTAAACCCCTGCAGTATCAAAATCTGCATTCGTAAGTGACTGAGAGCTTTAAAACAGCTTGGAAGACAGCTCTGGGGGTAGATAAGGGGCATGCCTGTGTTTTTTCAGTTTTCCCCTTCCCTCATGAATCATTTCCAGTTCATTCCCCCCGCCCCCCCCCCACGCCTTTACCTCACAGTTTTGATAACATTACAGACAAAAGCACCTTTCAGCGCTTCTTCTCTTCTGTCTTGGCAGGCTTGTACTGGGCACCCATTTATCATCTTAAGTGGATATAGACTTTCAGCACGATAAATAGCAATCTTGTCTTTCCTTCAACAGAGTGTGACTAAAATAATGTTTGCTGCATGTACTGGAGAAAAAAATAGAATGTTCATTAGAATAAGGTTTTATTACATGGCTATTGTGGATTTAACAGTTGATGTCGTGTCATAAAATACTGAAATATGAGGTAAAAAGGAGCTAGGGGTGATAATGATTAAAAACAGATTTGCCTCATGTTTGTTCAATATCCTTGCCTTGCTACATAAATTACTTTCCCTTCTCAATTATTGATTTTTGTCTTTGCTATTTGTGGTGCCTAAAAGCTTTGATCAGCATTTTCCTACAATAGGTATCTTAAGCTTCCAGGACTATAGGCTTTTGTTTTCCCTTTGTTGAGTCACATTATGTCCATTATGAAAAGTACTGCATTTTCTTGAGTCTAAAAGCGGGTAATTTAAATCTCACACTTCTGTAAGCTCCTTGTAGGCAGGTAATGGCTCTACCAACTCTGTTGGTATAATAAGGATGATGGTATTTGTTAAGCGCTTACTATGTGCCAAGCACTGTTCTAAGCACTGGGGTAGATACAAGGTAATCAGGTTGTGCCACATGGGGCTTGCAGTCTTAATCCCCATTTTACAGATGAGGGAACTGAGGCACAGAGAAGTTAAGTGACTAGCCCAAGGTCACGCAGCAGTCAAGTGGTGGAGCTGGGATTAGAACCCATGACCTCTGACATGCAAGCCTGGGCTCTCTCCACTAAGCCACACTGCTCTCCCAAGGGCTTAGTATCATGCTCTTCACAGACAAAGCTCGCAATAAATACCATTGACTAATTCTGTGAGTTAAAATCTGCTGAAGATGTAAACGTGAAAGAGGTGAACTTTCACCTCTTAAGTAGCTTGTCCAATGGATGAACAAAACAAGAGGTTGGGGGATGGTTTAAGGAACAGAGGACTGTGTGAGGTCTTTCTGTTTAGAAGCAATAGTTCTGCTTATGCCAATTTATTTAGGCTTCACAAAAAAAGACTGTGCTCTTATACTTCGAGCCCACAATTGCAATAGCCAAAGCCAAATTCAAGGTGTGGTAACAACTACAACAGCAGCATTAACATTGAAGATCTTCCAGACCACTCATCAATCAATAAGTATTTAACCCCCATAAAGATCATTTAATATTATATTGAGCCCTTGGAAATCACAGTAAAGAAAGCTTCTGATTGTTTATGATTCAGAAAAGGAATTCAGAATAAAATAGATTGAAAAAAACAGTAATTGTGAAATGAACAGAACAGGATACAGAAAACATCTTATTTTTATCTTTGTCAATGAAGGGAGAGTTTATGGATTTAGGTATTGAACATATATAGCTTCCTCCCCTTCTTGCCCATCATTCAAATCTAGTGCTTGGGCAGCACATATTTTGTGTGAAGTAGCAAGTTATATGGGGCCTTAATTTGTTTCCACGGGAGGTTTTCAGTAAAGTGATTTATAGAGAGGAGTAATTCCAAGCAACAAAAGATAGGAAAGAATGAATTCTGGAGAGTACATGTCCACACAAGGAGAAATTTAAATACAAATCTGAGGGTTAAATGAATTGAACCTACTAGGCGAAGCAATGATTAGCCTAAAATGGTCCTCCTTTAATGACCTGAAATTGCTATTAGAGGAGGATGGAACTATTATTATACAAAATTCTTATTGGAATTAACACTAAAGTCAAAATTGAAAAATAATATTTTTATATCTGCATTGGTGAAATTGAACACAACCTCATTTACCAAGTATTCAGAAATCCTTGGCTATGAGACAGAATTTTTGGGGGTGTTTAAATAGATGCTTTTTAATTTTTCTAAAACTGTAATCTATTCTAAAAAAGATGACCAAAAAGCTGGTTTGATTACTTGATTGTATTCCTTAAACACCCATATCTTCGAGTGTTTTGTAGAGCAACCAATAAATGTTTCTTCTATGTTTCATTTTTCCCAAAACCTTTTACTAAATGGATTATATATAGTGAAAGTTCAATCAATCAATCGTATTTATTGAATACTTACTATGTGTAGAGCATTGTAGTAAGCGGTTGGGGGAGTACAGTACAACAGAATTAGCAAATCGTTCCCTGCCCATAACGGGCTTACAGACATTAATATGAATAAACAAATAAGCAGTCAATATGTTTCTCCCTGAAAGGATAGTTGATGATCATTTCCCGGTTGAGTTCTCCTCCTCTGCTTTTTGCTCATCTAAAGTATTATCCTTCAAACTGGAGCTGATGGGGTCAGCTTTCATAGAGCACTAACATGGCTTAGTGGATAGGGCACGGACCCGGGAGTCAGAAGGACCTGGGCCCTAATTCCGGCTCCACTACTTGTTTACTGTGTGACCTGGGCAAGTCCCTTCACTTCTCTGTGCCTCAGTTTCCTCATCTGCAAAATGGGGATTAAGACTATGAGTTTTGTATGGGACAGTGACTCTGTCCAACCCAATTAGGTTGTATCTACCACAGTGCTTAGAACAGTACCTGGCATATAGTAAGTGATTAACAAATACCACAATTATTGTTATTATTATTACATGAAGACTCCAGTGGCCGTGGAAGTGGTACATAGGAATCCCTTTGAAAAAGATCACTTGGGGCAGCCACTTCTTTCATCAGATCTTTCACTTTTTGGCATCACCCTCTTTTGGATCAACATGAGAATTATTTCGACCTTGAATTTCCAGATCAATTGTGTGTGCCTGTGAAATAGACCATAACATAAGCAGACATTTAGGACCAAAAATTCCTACAAGAATCAATCAATAGTACTCACTGAGTGTTTGTGTTCAGACCACTCTACTAATCACTTCGGAGAGTACAATAGAGCAGAATTGGTAGAAATGTTCCCTGCCTACAAGGAGCTTACAGTCCATAGGGGGAAACAGACATTAACATAAATAAATTCCAGATATATGCATAAGTGCTGTGGGGCTGAGGGTGGGGTGAGTATCAAGTGATTAAAAGATACAAATCCAAGTACAAAGGGGACACAGAAGGGAGAGGGAATAGGAGAAAAGCGAGCTAGATTAGGGTAGGCTTCTTGTTAGAATTGTGATTTTAATAAGGCTTTGAAGTTGGGGATTGTGATGGTCTGACATATATGGAGGTGGGGAGGGAGTCTCAGGCCAGAGGGAGGATGTGGGTGAGGGGTTGGCAGCGGGATAGACAAAATCAAATTACAGTGGGTAGGTTGGCATTAGAGGAGCGAAATGTGTAGGCTGGATTGTAGAAGGAAATCAGAGAAGTTAAGGTAGAAGAGAGGAAAGGATATCAGGAACACAATAGCCCCAAGTGTGAATAGTAGATGTTTCTGTTCACTGGCCTAAACCCACTGTTTTGTACTAAGCATCCTAGGTTGCGACCCCCACCCACCAAATAGTATTATGCACAACCTTTTGCACTTCTTCATGCAATCATTTTGTAGTGACTTGTTCTGTCCTGGAGGGAGGGATCTTGTTCCCTTCTTTAAGCTAACATGTGTGACCCTGCATGAATTTAACAGCTCCTTTGTTCCCCAGCATTTTGGGCAAAGTCATTTCCAGGCTTGGCTGTCATCTTGAGTGTCCGCTCCCCCAAAATAAGTGCATAAATTGAGTCTGAAGACTTTGCATTCAAGCAATTCTGAATGGTTAAAAACACTCCCCACATTGCCATTCATTTGGTGGGTGGAAAAGAAAATTATGAAACTTTTACCAGAAACTGAAATGGAGTCTCTCTCTAATGCAAAATAATCAACCGTCAAAAAATGAAAGAAAAACTTGCTAATTAAATGTCACATGATACCTTCAATTACACTTTACAGAAGACAGGCAATTTAGAATTCCCCATTACCCAATTAAAATGCTAATTACACCTTACCCAGATAACCACCATTCTTTAAAGGAGATTTTCAGTTTCATTCTGCCCTCCCTAATCATCAAATGTGACGATTCTCCCTAGTTTTTGTGGGAATTCCACTTAGAGTGTTGCTGGTATTCAAATGATATTGGCCCCCAGGCAGTAGATTTGCCTTAACCCAGATGTTCCTCTAAAATGAGTGTCAGCCATTGTCCCTATGCAGTGGAAACTACCTTTTGTTGTCTCCGACACTTAATCTGGCTATAAGACTTTGAAGCCTACTGCCATTTGAGGATGGACTCACATCAACTTTTTGACAAATCCCATTTTTTTTGTTCGAGTTCAGAAGCTGGTTGAGAGTTGGTCTTTGGAAGGAATCAACTGATACAATTTGACACTTGCCCTGAGAGGACAGAGTAAGATGCTGAGGGGCATTGTGGGTATAATTACTTTTTCTTTCCTACCCTGGCAATCCTACAAGTGGAGCTTAATAATAACTTGTTTTTACATAGGATTTTCAGTCATGATCTCAGTAATTTCTCCCTTGTCTCTAAGGACCTGATTAGGGTAGTTGGTGATATTGATTCCATTTCCCAGGTTAGAGAACTGAGGCCCAAAAAATCTAAATGATTTGCCTGAGGTCACGCAGACAATAGCTAAATAATCAGCCTGCCTCTCTGGATTGTGAACTACAGTCAAAATATGAAATATATGGCAATAAAGCAGTTTGAAATTTCCTGAAGTCTTTTGTTCTCTATGTAAATTAGGAGTGTAAAATGTAATTTGATTAATGAAATGGATTACTAAAGGAAGTGTGTTTTTTTTTCTAAAAGCTTTAAATGAATCCTATAATACACTAGGATAGCTCTTCTAAAATTAACTTCCATGAATATAGCTTTCTCACTTAAATTATTTTAGGACACTTGGTTGGGGAAGCACCATGGCATATGGATAGAGCACGGGCCTGGGAGTCAGAAGGTCATAGGTTCTAATCCTGACTCTGCCACTTGTCTGCTGTGTGGCCTTGGACAATTCACTTCACTTTCCTTAACTTCCCCGAACACTGGTCTTCTTTGCTTTGGCATCCCACCATCTGTCTGCATGTGCTCCTTGTTGTGATTTGTAAGTCTGAAAGCCTTACTTTCTAATGGGAGAACCAAGTAATCACAAAGTGAGAGCATACAATAGGAAAAAGAGTAAAAGCATAGACATACATGTGAAAACGAAAGGTCTGTCTCCATTTCCGACCTGTGTACTTTCCCAGTTCTTAGTATAGTACTCTGCACATAAGTGCTTAATAAATGCTATTAATCAATCATTAACTGATATTTATTGAGCATTTACTGTGTGCAGAGCACCATACTAAGAGCTTCAGAGAGTACAGTACAACAGAATGGTAGACACACTCCCAGGCATTTACAATTTAAATGAGGAGCTTTAGTTCTAGATGCCTTGATAGGGAAGGTGGAATAACAGGGAATGTTTCTTGAGGAAGGGGCTTTTTAATTAATCTTTTATTGAGCGCCCACTGTATGCAGAGCACTGTACTAAGCACTTGGGGAGATTCAATGAATCAGTCAGTTACCGAGCTCTTACTATGTGCAGAGCACTGTACTAAGCGCTTGGGAGAGCACAATACAATGTAATTAGGAGACATATTCCCTCTCCACAACAAGCTTACACAATAATATAACAAACACATTTCCTGCCCCCAGTGAGTTTTCAGGAGGGCTCTGAAGATATAAAAAGATAGAATTTGGCCAAGAAAATGAGTGAGAGAGTCCCATGAGGTGGGAAGGAAATACTTAATGGATTTGTGAATGAGCTACAGTTATAAGAAAACCTGGTTGGATTGTACTGGGAGAAGCAAATGGCTAGGTAAGAAGAAGAAAACCGGTGGAAAGCCTTAATCACATGATTAGGACTGGTTTAATATAACGAGATATCGGAATCCATTGGAGGTTTTCGAGGAGGGACAGAATGCATTTTTTAAAAGATGGTCTGAGCAGTGCCACATAAAGAGGAGAGGTTTCAAGTTTGTTTTTTTAACTTTGAATTTCAAGGATAATTCACGTAGTGACTTGAAATTTTATAATTCAGTTCATGGTTTCCAATTCAAAGTGAAAGGCATTCTACCTTTTCTGCCAGATCCATTTCTAAAAACATTTCCTCTGATTTTGACACACTACTTCCCTTAACTGCTGCTGTTTCCAGTGTATCCTAGAAAACCACCTGCTTGCATTCAAGGTGAGTCTCAAAGGTTCCGTTCAAAGAACAATATTTTTGAAATATGAAAAGGTTTCTTTTATTAAGTGGAAACTTCTTGAAGGTATACTGTGTTTACTTTATAGCCACTTTGGTCATTTCGTTTCATGTCTGAAAATATATTAAAAGCAGAGCAGGAAATCAAATAACTACTTTAAAACCCAGATCTCTTTAATGTGCAGTATTAACACTTGAACCATCCTCCCACTTTCCTCCTGAGTGCTCTTCTTATGACCTTGCCAGACCTGAATCACCATTTGAGAATAAATTTATGAACTAAAGGAACGATAACACCAATATCTCTCGTTAGATAGAAAAACAGAAAAAGTAATAGGCTGCAGTGCTCTCCTATTAGAGGAAAAAAAAAGATGTATACTTTCCTTGAGATTGTAACTAAATGTTTCAGAAGGCTATTTTGTTTTTTTCTGGTAAATAATATAGAAAATGCTGTGTTGTATCAGAATTGCACATTGAATTTGGGGGCTGTATTAGAAATCCCCAGTAGGTGTCCAGTGTCATAATGTAGCCTTGCTAAATGCAAATACTCTATTTAGACAGCCATATTAGGGTGTTTGTTTTATCAGCTGTACCGTCTCGACATGGATCTGTTTATTTGTTCCTCTCCAATTTGAGATTGTTTTATGGAAATTATGTGTGTGTGTGTCTGCTTGAAGACCAACCCATGATATCCTAACAAGCCTCCTCCCCCCCACCCCACTCTCTTGTAGAGGGATATCACGATATAGAGGTTACACTCTGGATGGACCATGTGTTAAGAGAGCATGATTCATGAGAAGCAGCATGGCTTAGTGGGTAGAGCACAGGCCTGAGAATCAAAAAGACCTGGGTTCTAATCCCAGTTCTGCCACTTGTCTGCTGTGCAACTTTGAGAAAGTCACTTCACTTCTCTGTGCCTTAATTACCTCCTCCATAAAATGGGGATTAAGATTATGAACCCCATGAGGGTCAGGGACTGTGTCCAACCTGATTTGCTTGTATCCATATCAGTGCTTAATACAGTGCCTGGCACATAGCAAGCTCTTTACAAATACCAATTATCATTATTATTAATAATAATATTATAGAAAACTCGAGTTCTAGTTTGTGCAATATGTTTGGCAGTGCAATCATGTGCCCAACTGTTCCTACATCACAGTGTGTTCTATTCAAATAAGGTACCCTTTGTTAGAAGAATGTTGCCTAATTTTGTAATGGAAATGTCATACCTAAAATGTGGAGTGGAAACCTATGCTAACTGCTTAAGAATTGCCTTAACCCACAGGATACTGTAATAGAAGAGTAATACTCGAGGTAGAACCTGGAGCCCTGAAGATGTTAATGATAATAATTGCAATATCTTTTAAGTGCTTATTATGTGCTAAGCATTGGGGAAGGTACAATACAAACAGTATGGCCTAGTGGAAAGAGCACAGACCTGGGAATCAGAGGACCTGGGTTCTAATTCTGGCTCTGCCAATTGCTTGCTATGTGACCTTGAGGAGGTCAGTCAGTTTCTCTGTCCCTAAGTTTCCTTAATTGAAATTGGGGAATAGTAATAATGGTGGTACTTGTTAAGCGCTTACTATGTGCAAATCACTGTTTTAAGCGCTGGGGAGTATACAAGGTAATCAGGTTGTCCCACATGGGGATCACAGTTTTAATGCCCATTTTACAGATGAGGTAACTGAATAAATACCTGTTCCCCCTCCTACAGTGAGTCCCTGTGGAACATGGATTGTACCCAACCTGATTAACTTGTATCTACCCTAGCATTTAGTATAGTGCTTGGCACATAGTAAGCATTTAACAAATGCAATAATAATAATCATAATAATATTAAAAACCAGATATGATCTCTCAGTCTAAGGGTATAGGGAACAGGTATTTAATTCCCATTTTACAGATGAGGAAATTAAGGCATAGAGAAGTTAAGCAACTTGCATTAGGTCACACAGTGGGCAAATGGCAGAGTCAGGATTCAAACAGAGGCCTTCTAATTCCCTGGCCTGTGCTTTTCCCACTGGCCTATGGTGCTGGAGAGGAAGCTCTAGACAGGGGATTGTTCGACTCCTGCTTCCACCCTCTTCCTTTCTGGGGTGGGGTTTGGCTCCTGCAACGTCAGGTGGGAGGGAGGGGTGACTCTGGCCTAGATCTGGAACTTACAGGAGGGAGCCATATGGCTAGCACCACTAATTCACTGACATGTTCCGAGCCCAGTTGTTGATCCAGTGGGAAAAGCTCAGCTCTGACAATCAGGGGTCCTGGACTCTAATAACAAAAATAATAATAATGATGGTATTTGTTAAACACTTATTGCGTGTCAAGCACTATTCTAAGCACTGGGATAAATACAAGCTAATTAGATTAGACCCCAGTCCCTGCCCCATGTGGAGCTCACAGTCTTAATCCTCATTTTGCAGATGAGTTAACTGAGGCCGAGAAGTGAAGTGACTTGCCCAAAGTCACACAGCAGATAAGTGGCAGAGCAGGGATTTGAACCCAGGCCCTTCTAACTCCCAGTCTTGTGCTCTATCCACTAGGCCATGCCCCTCTCCAGTCCTGACTCTAAGTAGGATAATGCCTGCCAGAACTACAGTGATGAAGATTTCTGACCAAAGAGGCACCAAGGACGTTCTGGGAGGTCAACAGTCTCTCCAGAAATCCTGGAAAATCCCTGGGCTGTGAAGATCGAAGGTGCTAGCGAGGCAACCCCCTGCTAGGAGATGGTGCTTTCTTTATAGCACAGCGTCAGCACTAAGCTGCAGTCTCTTTGGTCGGAAATGGGTCCTGCATAGGAAACCTTTCATGTTCCTGACCTCGCTGCTCTCTGCTTATCACGCTCCATGCTGGCCAGGGCAAGGGAATATGGGAGGCACTTTCCTGACTATCGATAAAGCAGTTCTTTCACTCACATTCTGGGTCCTGAAGTCTCAGGACCAAGGCTTGTCCGTCATTCTTAACAGAATTCTCAGTCGTCATTGCCTATGGATTCACCCAGATTTACATATCCATCAGATCTCAACTGAACACACTCCTCCTTTCTACCATCATTCATTCCTAGGCAATAACAAATGCAACGTCGCCCCGTCTGTCACCAAGTAACTTTATATCTCTCATTATTCATAGCCCGATTCTCCGAGGTTCCTTGGAAGTTCTCATTTATTCCTGATATAAAGCGCTCTTTCCTGGTGCATTGGGTTGGGGAAATTTATAACTCTGTTGTTGAAAAATAGGTAGTTGGTAAACAGGTACAATGCAATGCCTGTGAAGCAGCAGTGATATGACAAACTTTGCCTTAGTTTGGGGAGAGTAGTTTTGGAAATATGGGTGCCATCTGACACTGCCCCTTTGCACGTACGATCTAATAAATACCAATGATTGAATTCATTTTCCTTTTCCTCCCTCTGGTTGTCAGATTTTGGCCTTTGTCACTGTTCAAGTCCCGATGTCAGACCTGGGGAAAGAGAAATCAATCAGTGCTATTTGAGTGCATACTGTGTGCAGAGCACTATCCTAAGCGCTTGGAAAAGTACAATGCAGTAGAATTGGTAGACATGACCCCTGCCCACAGTGCAGATCAGGAGGCTTGGGATGTAGGCCTTTTTCGGCCTGGTTGACTAATGTGAGATTGCCCATCAACTTCTGCAGCGAACATAAACTCCTCACCATTAGCTTTAAAGCAATCACATCATTCATTCAATAGGATTTATTGAGCGCTTACTATCTGCAGAGCACTGGACTAAGCACTTGGAATGTACAATTTGGCAACAGATAGAGACAATCCCTGCCCAACATTATTCCTCTCCTACCTCACCTCACCACTCTGTTACTACAACCTAGCCTGCACACTTTGCTCCTCTAATGCTAACCTTCTCACTGTACCTCAATCTCATCTCTCTTACTGCCAGACTCTCATCCATGTCCTGCCTCTGCCGTGGAATGCCCTCCCTCCTCATATCCGACAGACACCCTCCCCCACCTTCAAAGCTTAATTGAAGGTACATCTCCTTCAAGAGGCCTTTCCTGACAAAACCTTCCTTTCCTCTTCTCCCGCTCTCTTCTGTGTCACCCTGACTTCCTCCCTTTATTCACCGCCCCCCAGCCCCACAGCACATACGTACATATGTCATTTATTTATGTTAAGGTCCGTCCCTCCTCTAGACTGTAACTCACTGTGGGCAGAGAATGTGTCAGTTTATTGTTATATTGTACTCTCCCAAGCAATTAGTTCAGTGCCCTGTACACCCTAAACGCTCAATAAATATGATCGACCGACTATATAGGCCCTTAGCACTGGGCTATACTTCCGCCCGCCTACTTGCACTTACACAGAGCCCCCCAGGTGGAAAACAACTGGCAGAGACCAGAGAGTGCCAGAGGAATGCGCAAGCCACCAGCACTAGAATCAAATCCTCTGCCCAGGTTCTTGCTCTTGGGATCATCATCTTCCCTTCATCGTTCACTGCTACCATTTGCAAACAATTGGCGGGAGCGATGAAAGGAGACGAGGTTCCAACCTGGCAATTTTGCTACATAGCTACAGTTCTGGAGATAGTTCTGTAGAAGAGATTAAAATAAATTAAGGAAAATTGGAGTTCCTATATTTTCAGTGGATTTCCCTTATTCATTCTATTCCTGAACCTGTTCCCAAAGAAGATCAAGAATTGGGGTAACCTAGGTGAGCCTTTTTTTTAAAATGGCATTTATTAAATGCTTACTGTGTTGAGCACTGTTCTAAGGTCTGTGGCCTTGTCTTGTTTTATGCCTTCGAGTTGTCTTCGATCCATAGGGACACCCTGGACATATCTCTCCCAGAATGCCCCACCTCCATCTATTATTGTTCTGGTAGTGTATCCATAGACTTTCCTCAGTAAAAATATGGAAGTGGTTTACCATTGCCTCCTTCCATGCAGTAAACTTCGGTCTTCGCCCTTGATTCTCTCCCGTGCTGCTACTGCCCATCATAGTTGAGTTCTTGTAGCAGATTACCTTCCACTTGCTGGCTACTCACTGCCCAAGCTAAGAATGGAATGGATATGCCTCTGCCTGACTCTCCCTCCCTTAGTGGAGACTGGTAGAGTACTCGGAACTCTCCAGTTGTGACCCTGAGAGGGGGAGGTCTGGGGTAGATACAAGTTTATCAGGTTAGGTTGGACACAGTCCCTTTCCCATGTGGGGTCACAGTCTAAGTAGGAGGGAGAACAGATATTTAATCCCCATTTTCAGTAACGTCGCCTAGTGGATACAAGATGGGCCTAGGAGTCGAAAAGACCTGGTTCTTTTCCCAGCTCTTCCACTTGTCTGCTGTGTAACCTTAAACAGATGCAAAAATGCACCCCACCCGGAGAGGATGGTCAGCCAATTTCTCCTGGTGATTGTTTCCAATGAAAGCCTGATGATTATAGGCACGTTCAGTTATTTGGAGTGATCTGAATGTCTTCTTTACAACTTATCCCACTGACTTTTCAAAAAGAAGTAAATATTTGGCATTCTTCCATGGAACACAAAGCAATTTTGTGCCTGTTATTTTCCTTCCTGACTCCAGTTAGAGGCTGGGACTGTAAGATTTTCACGATTATGGCTTTCATTGGAAGGAGTCACCACTAGAAATTGGTTCACCATCCTCTCCAGTTGGGGTGCATTTTTACATCTGTCTAATTCTCATTCTCATCTACCAACTCTATTGTCTTGTACTTTCCCAAGTGACTAGGGCTCTACACATAATAAGCACTCAGTTATGAGGATCAGTATGGCATAGTGGAAAGAACATGGGCCTGGTTGTCAGAGGACCTGAGTTTTAATTTGTTTTAAATTTAGTAATTTAGTTTTAATTTTGTTAAATTGTTTGACATCACAAAGGAAGTGGGACAGCCTAGGTTGAGGATTTAAACTCGTAAAACATTTTGAGAGCAAGAATCGTGCCATCTAGATTGTGCCCTTCTAGGGGATCTGTACTGTTGCCCACCTTCTGCAAGAGTGTTTATATACTGGGAAGCAGGCCTGAAAGTCAGAGGACCTGGCCTCTAATCCTAACTCTGTCACTTGCCTCCTGTGTGATCCTGAGCAAGTCATTTAACTGCTCTGTGCCTCAGTTTTCCAATCTGACAAGTGGGGATTCAATTCCTGTTATCCCTCCTCCTTACACTGTCAGTCATGTGTGGGACAGAGACCAGGCCTCTCTTGCAGTCCATAACATGGCCATCTGGCCAAAATAGTTGCCCACCCCTGCTCCAGAGGATCTGCTCAGTGGAATGAATTCCATTCAATGTGGCCTAGTGGAGAGTATTCAAGCCTGGGAGTCAGAGGGCATGAGTTTTAATTCTGGCTCTGCCACTTGCCTGCTGTATGACTTTGGGCAAGTCACTGAACTTCTCTGTGCCTCAATTTCTTCTTCTGTAAAATGGGGAAAATTTTACATTTAAAATTGAAAAGGTTTTGAAATGTAAAATCTGTCTTCTGCCCTACTGAGACTGTGAGTCCCATTTGGGAAAGGGACTGTGTCTGACCTGATTAACTTGTATATGTCCCAGCCCTTAGAACAGTACTTAGGGAGGCAGTGTTGCCTAGTGGAAAGAGCATGGGCCCTGGAATCAGAGGACCTGCGTTCTCATCCCGGCTCTGCCATTTGTCTGCTGTGTAGCCTAGAACAAGTCACTTATCTTTTCTGTGCTTCAGTTACCTCATTTGTAAATTTGGAAATAAGACTGTGAGCCCCATGGGGAACATGCACTTTATCCAAACTGATTAGCTTGCATCTTCCCTAGGGCTTAGTGCAGTGCCTGGCACATAGTAAAGCCTTAACAAATATCTTAATCATCATTGGTAACTACCACTGATTGATTATTCTTTGGCTGGTGAATTTATGAGCCCCACAGGAAGAGGGCATCAAGGGCCTGTGTCTACCCCAGTGCTTAGAACAGTGCTTGACACATAGTAAGTGCTTCATAAATACCATAATGATATTACTAATAACATTGAGTCCTGGGTAGTGCTTTAGCATCTTGCCAAGTGCTTAAAACAGGCCGCCCCTCAGCAGACATTCAGTAAACACCATTGACTAAGGTTAAGAAATAACCCACCATACATTATTGAATTTAATTCCTGAGTTTCTGCCCATGAAGGATTGGGGAAGGAGAGGAGGAGGGAAATCAAACTGATTGGATCATCCACACATAACTAACAACAGTGCCCATTTTCTAGGAGTCCTTCCGATTTCTCCCACTAGGAGATGACTCCACCTCAGGTCTTGCCCTGCAATGGCTAAAGGGGGTAGATGTGATTGGAAAGCTGAATTAAAAACCGAAGTGGAGTTGGACTCAGATAATGTGGCATGAACGACTTCATAAGTTGCCAGTAAAAGTTTGAAAAACTGAACTCAACCATTTTCTTCTTTCTACACACATTGTCCCTTTTCCTCTCCTGTTTCTTTTCACCCTTCTTTCCTCCCATCAGTTTTGTTAAAAATGAAACTTTGTGAACCTATTTTTAATCCCCAAATATCTAGGTCTTAAAACTGATGAGCTAGAGAAGATAATGTTCTGTTCCCTTGCACGTAGCCATTGTGTATGGCTGAAAGCAGTCCCAGGGACCAGAGACGAGGAATAAGCCCTCGAAGATATTGTGTGCACAGTCTCTTATGTCCATTCTCCAAGGAATGAAAAGTTCCTGAACCTGAATGCATGTGAGGGATTAGATAGATGACTTATCTGACCATTTCTCAAGTAGAGGCCTTTTTTCTTTATTTTTTAATGGAAGGGAACTGACCGAGAACATATCTTTCTTTAGAATTCACATTTTTTTTTCCTAAGGTAAGAACATTTTTATGTTTTCCAAAAACTTTAAGAGCTATAGGATACTAAGCTAGGAACTGTTCTATCGTTTAATCTAAATGGTTCCAGTTGCTACTGGCTAGGAACTTAGAGTTTAAATCAAAAACCATATTGATGCAAGCATAAAGGAGACAGTTTATCCTAGGCAAAGGGGAGGGGAGGAGTTTAAAGGAATCTTATAAAATTGTTTAATTCCTTGTGATCAGGGTGTTAACTGTCAATTAGTGATATCTATGAGCACTGCCTGTGTTCAGAGCACTGTACTATAGGCTTGGGAGTAAAGTTAGTGGACACTGTCCCTGCCCTCAAAGAATTTAGCTGCAAGAGCATGGGCCTGGGAGTAAGAGGACCTGTGTTCAAATACTGACTCTGTCACTTGCTGGCTATGTGACCTAGGGCAAGTCACTTAACTTCCCTGTGCCTCAGTTTCCTCATCTGTAAAATGAGGATTGAATGCCTGGTCTCCCTTCTACTTAAATTGTGAGCCCCATGTGGGACAGGGACTGTATCCAATTTGATTAGCAAGTATCTACCCGAGCTTGACGCATAGTAAGTACTTAAGAAATACCAGTTAATTATTATTACCACTACTGATACTACTGCTAATAATAATGATAAGGTGACATTAATTATGATATTTATAAAGTACTTACTCCGTGCCAAGAATTGTACTAGATGCTATGGTAGATACAAGATAATCAGGTTGGACACTGTCCCCATGGAGCTCACAGTCTAAATAGGAGGTTTTAGGATTTAATCCCCATTTTGCAGATGAGGACACTGCTGTCCAGTAAAATTAAGTGACTTACCCAAGGTCACACAGCAGACAAGTGGCAGAAGCGGGATTAGCACCCAGGTCCTCTGAAGCCCGGACCCTTTGCCCTAGGCCACGCTGTTTCCTTTACTCGTGTAAGAAGAGGCAGCTGTTTAAATGGGCACTTTGACTCTGTTATATTGTACTCTCCCAAGCACTTAGTACAGTGTTCAGCACACAGTAAATGCTCAATAAATACAAGAGATTGACTTAGGGAAGGAAGGCAATGGCTCTGGAGGAAGACGATGGCTTAGAGAAGCAGTGTGGCCTACTGAATAGAGCATGGGCCTGCGAGTCAGAAGGACCTGGATTCGAATTCCAGCTCTGCTATTTGCCTGCTTTGTGGCTTTGGGCAAGTCACTTAACTTTTCTGATCCTAAGTTACCTCATCTGTGAAATAGAGGTTAGTACAGTGAGCTCCTTGTGGGAAATGCACTGTGTATTGCCTAATTAGCTTTCCAATTCCATAGTGCTTAGTACAGTGTCTGGGCACATAATAAGCACTTAAATGCCATAATTATTCATTACTATTATTTTCCCAGGCTAAACAAGGTTCTCAGGGATGGCAAAATGTATATGGTTGGCCCTGGCTGATCTCGCTTGGGGTATGGGAAGTTAATCGGGAAGCTCCCTTTGGACCTCAAATTCAATCGAGAGCAAAGAGCCTAGGAAATGAGTTTCAGTCAATTGTATTTATTGAGCACTTATTGTATGTAGAGCACTGTATTAAGCGCTTGGGAAAATGCAACATAAGAGTTGGGAGGCAAGTTTTCCTGCCCACAGTGAGATTACAGTCTAGAGGGGGAGACAGACATCATTATAAATGATAAATTATAGATCTGTTCAGAAGTGCTGTGAACTGAGGAGGGGTGAATACAAGGTGCAAATCCAAGAGCAAGGGTGTCGTGGAAGAGAGTGGGAAAAGAAGAAAAGGTGTAGTTGGGGAAGTAGTAGATCTGCTTCTAATAAAGCTTTGAGGGTGGGGAGAGTGATCGCCTGTTGGATATGAAGAGGGAAGTTTTCCAGGCCAGAGGCGGGATTGAGGTACAGTGAGTAAATTGGCATTAGAGGAGTGAAGTGTGCGGGCTGGGTTGTAGTAGGAAATCTGTGAGGTAAGGTAGGAGCGGGCAAGATGATTAACTGCTTTAATGCTGATGGTGAGGAGTTACAATTTGATGCGGAGGTGGATGGGCAACCACTGGAGGTTCTTGAAGAGCAGGGAAATGTGGAGTGAATGCTTTTGTAGAAAAAATGATCTGGGTTCAAATGATATTTGAGTGAAATGGGAAACTAGAATGTGGGCACTGTGATTCCCACTTGTTTTCAAAATAACATCACCAATGTGGTGTTCATTCTTCTGATGAAAAATAATTTAAAACAAAATTAGAACCCATAGTTCAATTTTCTTTAGATTCAAACATTTTAAGGATAGATTGAATTTTTGATATAAGGAGCACAGCCAAGTCATTTTAACTCTTCCTTTATGGCTATATGAAGTCATCAACCAAGAGTATAACACTGGATTAATTGTCTTGACTATTTTCATCTACAAATTGCATCCTGTGCCCTTCATTAGTTTAATGCATCCGCATATCGAGCTTTTAGGTCCTAAATTACTCCTTTACAGAAACCGCAGTATAGAAGAAGGCTACCTCTGACTATTTTAGATTGGGTAAAATGGAAAAGAATCTTCCTTACTCTTTTTTGTATGCATGGCAAACAATTTAGCATAAAGCTTCAACACATTATTGATTCCTCTGTCTGTTTTCTCCTTGTAATAAAAAATAATTTCTTGTTACCGTGCACTTGCATTATTAATCACTGAGGAAAGCGAGTGTTATTCATTCAATTCATTAGGCAGTATTTGAGTGCTTACTGTGCTAAGAGATTGGAAAGTATAATTAAGTAACTGAGAGACAATCCCTGCCCACAATGGGCTTACAGTCTAGAAGGGGGGAGACAGGCATCTAAACAAGTAACCAGGCATTAAAAGAAATAGAATTATAGATATGCACAAATATGCACAAGGACTGTGGAGCGGGGAGAGGGGGTAGAGCAAAGGAGGTGAGTCGGGGTGACCCAGAGGGGGAGCAGAGGAAAAGGGAGGCTTAGTCTGGGAAGCCCTCTTGGAAGAGGTGAGCCTTCAGTAGGACTTTGAAGGGGTAAGTGTGATTGGTGGCTTTGAGGAGGCAGGGCTTTTCAGTCCAGAGGTAGAACATGGGCCGGGGTCAGCAGCAGGACAGGTGAGAACAAGGCACAGGTGAGAACAGGTTAGTGGAAATAGCATGAAACTAGAAGTCAGGAGACCTGGGTTCAAGATTTGGCATGAATCCTAAAACTGCATCTCCAGCCATGATCTTGCTCCCTCTCTGCAGTCTCGCATTTCCTCCTGCCTTCAAGACATCTCTACTTGAATGTCCTGCTGTCACCTCAAACCTAACATGTCTGAAACAGAACTCCTTATCTTCCTACCCAAACTGTGTTCTCCCCATGACTTTCCCATCACTGTAGGTAGCACCACCATCCTTCCTGTGTCATAAGCCCGTAACCATCGTGTTTTCCTTGATTCCTCTCTTTCACTAAACCTATATACTCAATCCATCACTAATTTTTGTCATTTCAGCCATCACAACATCACTAAAATCCATCCTTTCCTCTCCATCTATCAATCAATTGTATTTATTGAGCACTTAGTGTGTGCAAACTCCATCCAAACAGCTACCACGTTAATCCAAACACTAGGAGAAGCAGCGTAGTTTGGTGGAAAGAGCATGGGCCTGGGAGTCCGAGGACATGGGTTCTAATTCCGCTTCTCCATTTGTCTGCGATGTGACCTTGGGCAAGCCACTTAACTTCTCTGTGCCTCAATTAACTCATCTGTAAAATGGGAATTACGACTGTGAGCCCCACGTGGGACAACCTGATTACCTTGTAAATACCCCAGTGTTTAGAACAGTGCTTGGAACATAGTAAATGCTTAAATACCATAATTATTATTATTATTTTTATTATCGTATCCCAACTTAATAGTAATAACAATTGTGGTATTTGTTAAGTACTTGCTATGTCCCAAGAACTGTACTAAATACTGGGGTAGATAGAACATAATTGGGTTAAACATAGTCCCTGTCCCACAAAGGGCTCACAATCTTAATTCCCTTTTATAGATGAGGTAACTGAAGCAGAGATGTAAAGTGACTTGCCCAAAGTCACATAGGAGATAAGGGGCAGAGCCAGGATTAGAACAGAGGTCCTTCTGACTCACAGGCCCAAGCTCTTTACATTAGGTCACGCTGCTTGATTACTGTATCACCCTCCCTCCTGACCTCCTTGCCTCCTGTCACTCCCCACTCCAGCCCATACTTCACTCTGCTGCCCAGATCATTTTTCTACAAAAGTACCATGTTTCCCCCCTCCTCAAGAACCTCCACTGGTTGCCCATCCTCTTCTCCATCGAACAGAACGTCCTTACCATTGGCTTTAAGGCACTCAGTCACCTTACCCCATCACTATTCTCCTACTACAACCCAGGCCACACACTTTGCTTCTCTAACACCAACTTACTTGCTATATTCCGATCTCATCTATCTCTCTGCCAGCCACTCACCCACATCTTGCCTCTGGCTAGGTGCGCCCTCCCTTTTCATATCTGGCAGTCAATTGCTCTCTCCACCTTCAAAGTCTTATTGAAGGCACATCTCCTCCAAGAAACCTTCCCTGACTAAACCCTCATTTCCTCTTTTTCCCATTCCTTTCTGCATCACCCTGACGTGCTCCCTTTATTCACCACCCACCCCCTAGGCCCACTGCACGTATGTACGTATCCGTAGTTTTTTATATTAATGTCTGTCACCCACTTTAGACTGTAATCTTGTTGTGGACAGGGAATGTGTCTGTTATATTGATGTGTTGTACTCTCCCAAGTGCTTAGTAGAGTGCCCTGCACAGTAAGAGCTCAATAAACTCAATTGATTGATTCAAGTCCCAACTGCCATTGGCTTGCCGTTTGGCCATGGGCTAGCTGCTTAACCTCTCTGAGCTTCGGTTCCTCATCTGTAAAATGGGAATCAAATAGATCGGGAGTCCCATGCAAGACAGATACTGTATTAGATTTGGTAACTGTGGATGTAACCCCAGCACCTAGTACTTAAGTAGGCACTTAATATACATCAACCTTGAATTATTGTGCTCAAACCCCTTTGACATTGTAAAGGAAGTGGGACAGCCTAGGTTGAGGATTTAAACTCGTAAACATTTTGAGGGCAGGAATCATGTCGTCTGGATCGTACCCTTCTAGGTGATCCTCTACTGCTGCTCCCCTTCTGCAGGAAGCAGAACATGCTCTGCAAAGCAGGCCTGAAAGTCAGAGGACCTGGCCTCTAATCCTAGATCACTTACCTGCTGTGTGATCCTGAGCAAGTCAGTTAACTGCTCTGTGCCTCAGTTTCCCAATCTCATAAATGGGGATTCAATTCCTGTTATCCCTCCTCCTTACACTGTAAGCCACGTGTGGGACAGAGACCAGGCCTCTCCTGCAGTCCATAAGGTGGCCCTCTGGCCAAAATAGTTGCCCACCCCTGCTCCAGAGGATCTGTCTGTGAAATGAATTCCATTCAGCGTGGCCTAATATACATCGTGAGCCTGGGAGTCAAAAGGAGCTGGGTTCTAATACTGGCTCTTCTAATACTGGCTCTGCCATTTTCCTGCAGTATGACCGTGGGCAAGTCCCTACACTTCTCTGTGCCTGTTATCTCCTCTATCAAATGGGGATTAAGACTGTGAGCCCCATGTGAGGCAGGGACTGTGTCCAGCCTAATTATATTGTATCTGCCCTAGTGCTAAGTATAGTGCTTGGCAACTAGTAAGCACTTAACAAGCACCATCCTTATTTCTGTTATCATTACTATTATTATCATTATTTTTATTATCATCATTACAGCCTTGCTAGCAAGCCCAGTTAGCTCTGGTCCCCCAAGAAGATAACATGGTCCTTGGTTTAGTCAGTCAATCGATCATATTTATTGAGCACTTACTATGTGCAGAGCACCGTACTAAACGCTTGGGAAAGTACAATGCAACAGAAGTAGCAGACACGTTCCCTAGCCACGGTTTAGGTCAGAAAAAAGCTGACTGGGTAGATTTTTTTTTGAGTCACTGAAGGTGGGAAGTGGAGATCCTGGGCTCGGGCAGCTGTTGTGTAATTTGGCATTTGCTGTCAAGTATTTACCACCTTTTATTGTTGCTTAGGGATGGAGGCAAAAAGGTAACTGCTGCTGCTTTATTGCCCAAAGCTTCATATAAATCCCAGCCATGAATATGTGATCAACTGGTGAATGGTGGTACCTCGTTATTTCACCTCCCTTCTTTCATGATTTCATGCTTTCTCCAGGCACTCTGGAAGGTTACTGAATCCTTGGTGAGGAGGAAATATTTCATTCACAGACACTTAATTATCGTACGGGGGTTTATAAAGCAACTCTGAAAGCTATATGGATGTAGCATAATGATTCCTGCATAATGGCTATGTAATATATAATGATAATAATTACACATAATTTGTGTTTACAGTGTCTGAGAGATTAAACTCCTTCGTACATTTTCTAAAAACAGACATAGACTTTGCAGATTAGAGCGCATTTGATATTTTGCAAACTGCTGCACAAACCTTCTTCGTCACTCCTTTCAGCTCCTCCCCTGGGTATTAGGTAGTAGTCGCCCACACAACGTCTGAAGGATGGAGACCAGAAGCTAAGTGACTCGTTCAAACTGCTTAGCAGTGGCCACATAGTTGCCTATCACTCCCATCATGTTCTCCCCCTCTAGACTGTTAGCTGTTGTGGACAGGGAATGTGTCTTTATATTATTGTACTTTCCCAAGTCTTAGTATAGTGCTCTGACACACTAAAGACTCAATAAATGATTAACGGACTAACTGTCCAAATCATAGGATGATAACGGCATGAAGCAGTGTTATCTAGTTGATAAAGCCCAGCCTGGGAGTCAGAAGCACTGAGTTCTAATTCCCACACCTTCACTTGTCTGCTGTGTGACCTTGGGCAAGTCACTTAAATTCTCTGGGCTTCAGTTGCCTACTCTATAGAATGGGGATTAAGACTGTGAACCCCATATGGGACATGGACTATTTCGTATTCGATTTGCTAGTAACTACCTCAGCACTTAGTACAGTGCCTGGTTCATTGTAAGCACTTACCAAATACAAAAAAAAAAAAAAAGCAGCATCATAGCCCAAAGGACTGCAGTGGAAATTTCCTAGTTGAATAATGGAATAATTTAGTTTTGTGATGTTTCTGGTACTTGGCAACTCCAGGATTTAGTGATGTGACTTGGGGAAGCAGCATAGCAAATGGAAAGATCATAGGTCTCTTTTTAGGGAAGCCCTAATCCCAGCTCTTCCACTGGCCTTCTTTGTGACTTTGGGCAAATCAGTTAACCTTTCTGGGCCTCAGTTTCCTCCTTTACAAACTAGGGATAAGCTGCCTGCTCCTTTTATCTCTTAGATTGTGAGCCCTTGGGTGGGACAGGAGCTGCAGTTTCATCCAATTATCTTGTATCTTCACCAATGCTTAGCACATAGTAATTGCTTAATAGCCACCATAATTATTACCCATTTCCTTTCTTCCTTCACCACACCTCCCTAAATTCTGAAATGTAACAATGTTGAGATCCCAGTCATCCCACCCCCTATTTCAAGTTGAAGCAATACTGGCAAGTATTTCCTTTTCTTATCTGTGGGTTGAGGAATTAATTCTGATGCAGTTGGACTTGGTGGCAAATTTTCTTAAAGATCAACTGGCAGGGTGACCAGTTGTCATGCTTCCTACTGAACATCCCTGTTTTCAGCTGGTTTGTCCAGTACCGATATGGCACCAGCACTTACTATGTGCCGAGCACTGAGGTAGATACAAGAGGATCAGATCGACGCAGTCCTTCTCCCACTCGGGTTTCATGGTCTAGAAGGAAGGGAGAGCAGGAATTTTTATCCCATTTTGCAGATAAGGAAACTCAAGTGCAGAGAGGTTAAGTAATTGGCACCACGTTACACAACAAGCAAAGTGTGGAGCCAAGACTAGACCCTGAGTCTCCTGACTCCCAGCCCCATGTTCTTTTCATCCTTCATTCATTTATTCATTCATTCAATCGTATTTAATGAGTACTTACTGTGTACATAGCACTCTACTAAGCGCTTGGAAAGTACAGTTCGGCAACAGATAGAGACATCCCTACCCCAAAACGGGCTCACAGTCTAGAAGGGGGAGACTGATGACAAACAGACAACCAGCCCACCCCTGCCTCCTATTGCCTTTATTTCTGGTATTTTCAGGAGGGCAGAGAGAGAAATGCAAAGCCTCCGAGGTAAGTAGGGGCATAAGAGGGTCACTGCAGAGAGATACCATAATTCTGGGAGAGTTTGGGTACACTTCCACAAAATGGTACATAATTACATTATTTTGGTGTGTACCTGGTGTGAAGCCTGTGGTGCTGTGTGCTTCTCTCTCCTTGTTCGGTGTCTGCAAGAGTCATCTTTGGCCACTCTCTCCTCTTACATTATATTTTAAGGGGAGACATATTTTGGCTGCACTTCCTCCCTGGGAAATGTCATCTCGCAGCAACGTATTGTAGGACTCAGGTTTGAATCCCAGCTCTGCCACTTACATAGCTGTGTGACCTTGGGCAAGACACTTATCTGTGCCTCAGTTTCCTCATCATTAAAATGGGGATTAAATATCCATTCTCCAATTCTCTTAGACTGTAAGCCCCACGTGAGACTTGGGACTATATTCCACCTGCTTCTAACCCCAACCCCAGATTTTAGCCCAGCGTTTGGAGCATAGTAAAGGCTTAGCAAATACCATGATTAATTATCAATAATAATACCCACCTCCACCCTCTATTAGTTGTAAAAGTCTGGAAAGAAAGCATTGGGGGTGCTGGGAGAGAAGACCTGCAGGGGTCAAATCTGTAAACCTTCTACTTAGGCAGTCTGTAGCCTGGGACATCCTGTAGGAATGTAGAGTGACAGGTTTGGCACTGTTGGTGTTAAGCAAGAGAGAGAGGAAGAAAGGTACTTGAGAAAGAACAACCTTTTCCATTTGTTTCTAATGCTTTAACGAGGCAATTTCCATTTGCTCGGTAGAGAGGGCTGGTGTTAGCATTTCTGATGGTAGTGAATTACAGTGCAATTTGAGGTGGTAATAAAATGTATGTCATTTGTTTCCAACGTTTTCATTTGCTAATGCTTTGAAATGCATTTTGATTTTATTGTTGGTTAAGTAATTCCTCAAATGCCCTTAGAAAAATGCATATTACATTTCCCAGACTGGTATAACTGAAGGACAAAATCATAACGCCACTGAAGTTTTAACCGGAGTTACGATCACCTTGGGTTAACAAAACCATTTTTAATATTAAAATTTTTTGAAATCCGTTTAGTATTTAAAGAGAATTGGTTTGCAGGGAGAACATGTTTCACAATAAATAAAGGCTCGGTGATATGTACTTGGCTCTTAAAGCACCTAATCCGGTATTAATTGTGCTTTATGCACATCTGCCCTAGCGCACAGAACACTTTGACAGTGCAGATTTGTAAAGATGAAAATCAATGCGAAAGGACTTGGAAGGCTAAACAGCTCCTCCAGCAGGATGGCACAGAAGGGACAGTCAACATTTGACACTCCATAAAGAAGCAGATCTTTCTCTGCAACTTGACAGTGGATTGGGTACCTTCTGCCCCACTTTATTGCTAAATAGACTTGGAATGATAACCTGGGACCCTGGGGTTGCAGATTGCAGCGGGTTCCGGAAGATTTGTTTAACCCTTGGTGGCAGAATTTCTGAATCGAATGTGCCATAGGGAAAAGAAGCCCATTTGGGTAAGCTCATTGTGGACAGGGAATGTGTCCGTTTATTGGTATATGGCACTCTCCCAAGCACTTATTACAGTGCTTTGCACACAACAAGTACTCATGCTTATGCAGTTGCTCCACTGCAAGCTTGAATCCTAACCTGCTTTGTGCGACTGGATATTAATTCCCTTGTTGCTTTTGTAATTTCAGCCTGTTCGAGCACTACTGCTATTCCCGTGGAGGCATGCGACACACCTCCTACACGTGTATCTGCGGGAGGTAAGATCCTCGAATGGACAGACTCCTGCCACCTTTACTATCCTGCCACCTTTACTATGGATCTCCCACTCTCAACCCCCTCGGCTGTAATTTCACTGGGGGAAGGATGGATGATGGTTTGCACTGTCTCAGTAAACTAGCTGGGTTACAGACCCTACAACTCTCGAGAGATTTCGAGATGATTGCTAGTGTGGCATGAGTTGTGTTTATGCTTAATCTATGCTATGGCCCAATAGTTGGGAGGATTTGCCTTTAAACTGCATTATAGGAAGAATAACAAGTTAATACTGGCCCCAGATGGGGACCAAGCAAGGCTTCGCCTGCAAAACCTGTACATTTAAAAATAAATCATGTGTTTGTGATTATTTGAAATCTTCTTGGTCTCTGGTTGTGCAATTCTATGCCCAACAGGGGTCAAAGTTGGTAGAATTCCTTGGAAAACGTAACACTATTTATTCCCACCTATGACAGTAATTGAGAGCTTGTCAGCCATCTCTTCCTGTCTCACACTGCCTTCTGTCACTTCCACCCTATTTTCCTCTCACCCCTGCACCACCCCACAAGTCGAAACTGAGGGAATCTGTACCCAAGAAAAAGATCAACTCGCCAAGTTTTCTTTTTGTATTTGCTCATGTCTCATTGCCATCCTGTTGAGCCTTGTCTCTGTGACCTGCAACTTCAGAGTTTAATCTCTCAGGGGGCAGTTAGCTTTTTTAGTTAATATTCCGTACAATCAATCAAAGGCATTTAGAGAGCACTTACTCTCTGCAGGGCACTATCCTAAGCGCTTAGGAAAGTACAACTGAGCTGGAAGACGTGATCCCTGCCCACGAGGAGCTTAGAGAAATGTACAGTCTTGCAGTGTAAACCTCAACACACATAGACCATTTAGATAACATTTATTCTCTCTCTGTGTCTTACTGATCTAAAGTTACTTTAAAAGTATCTTTTGATAGCTCTGCTTCAGAAAACTTGTGAAAGATAGACTTCAGTTGAGACACATTTTATCAATCAATGGTATTTATTCATTTATTCAGTTGTATTTATTCAGCACTTACTGTGTGCAGAACACTGTACTAAGTGCTTGGGAGAGTTCATTACAACAATAAACAGTGACATTCCCTGCCCATAATGAGCTTAACAGTCTAGAGGATGTTTACAGTCTAGAGGATGAGCTTATTATCAACACTTACTATGTGCTGAGCACTGAACTTAAGCACTTGGGAAAGTACACTACAAAAGAGTTAGCAGATTCATTCCCTGCCCACCATGAGCTTACTGTCTAATGATTTCTTAGCTTCTTACTTGGCTATCACAGCTGAAAGTAAAATACTTGTCCAAACGACATCCTTCACTTCCTCTAAGGACTGACCCTCTGTAGAGCATTGACAATCAGTAGTATTGGAAGCGAAATGAAAGAGGTCTTGAGCCACACTTTTATGGAGTCCGTAACGGTTATAGAGCTGGGTGAGAACTCTGAGAGTAAAGGGGATTGGAGATGAAGGATGGGGGAGAAGAAGAAAATGGAAGATTGGTGCAGTCAGGACTTCAAGAGAAACACAATTCTCTTCAATCCTTTGACATACTTCACTGTATTGTGGTCTTTGAATTGTGAAGCACAGTATAGTAATGAGTACTTCAGCTTGTAAAGAATTAATGATTTCTTTCTCTACCCAAGCCAATAGAGTTCACACCATCAATCAATCAAAAATATTGATTGAGTTCTTCCTATGTACAGAACACTGTACTAAGTGCTTGAGAGAGTACAGTATAATAGAATTAGTGGGCACTTCCCTGCCCATAACAAGCTTTAAGTCCAGAGACTGACCAAGAGAAACACCAAATGATGGGAGTATCAACAGCTCCACATAGGATAGATTCTCTTAAGGTGGACTCAACACACCCCTATCTTGGGTTGATTTATTTTTTAGCTCTGTAAAAGGAAATCACATCTTTGTTTTTTTAGTCAGGGGGTGGGGGCAGTGTGTAAAATGTGCATGGTGGTTATTTTAGAGATAAATGGTCCATCTTGCTTATCCAATAATGGAAAAGGGCAGCTTCTCTGCAGAAGTCATCTGGAGGTAACAGTTGACTGTATTTCATTTCAGACATGACTTCATCTCTAGAAAGATTTGCCCGGTGTTGTCTACCTCTGCAGAGTGAAGTAATCTTTCTCTGAGGCATTAGGTTGGGGCAAGTGGACATGGTACTTAGAATTAGGCCTCATTCTGTAGCGGTCTGATATGTGACCAATTATCTTTTACAAGCACAAATTGCTTGTAAAATTATATAATCCATGTCACCAGAATGTTGCTTTCATTATTAAGCAGTACAGCTTGATACCTATGGCCCTGGAGTAAGTAGGTGCTTCTAAGCATGCCTAATAAGTATTTGCCCCATTTTTCTTCTTCCTTAAACATCTTAGAGGAAGTGAATGTAGATCATTAATCGCCTCAGAGCATATAAATCCAAAAGCATTGTTCCAAACTGGATTGTGACAAATAGAGTGTTTGCTCTTTCAGGTAGTTGATTCTCATCCTGATATTCGGTGTATCCTTTTGTTACGATCCAGCCCTATACAAATAGACACAGTCTCCCAATCAAACAATAGTTTTTACTGAGTTGTTTCTCTGTGCAGAGCACTTTACTAAGAATTTTTGAGAGTTCAGTAGAGTTAGTAGACACAACCCCCGCTCTCAAGGAGCTTATGATCCAATAGGGAAGGCAAGTATTAAAAAATTATTTTTTTTAATTCCTTGTGAGCAGGGAGGTTTTTTTTTTCTTTTACTTCTTTTTAAAATGCTGAAGTGCAGTGTATTGCACTCAGAAGGTGCTCAATAAAATAACATTACTACTATTACAGTCAAAACTTCTACCTAAGAACTGAATATGCAGTTCATGGATTATCCAGGGTCTTTGCTCCCCTCTCCCCCTTCCTCTCCCCCATCCTCTCTCCCTTCCTCTCTCTCTCCCTTCCTCTCTCTCTCTTCTTCCCTCCCTTCCTCCCTCCCCTCCTTTGTCTGGCTTCTGGGCATTTTGAAATGTGAGGCCTTCAAAGAGAGAAGCTGTAACTTAGAGCTGTTCAACACCTTTTCCAGGAGCTTGTTGGAAGCTCTGATCTAAGAAAAGGAGTAATGTGAAGCCATTAACCAAAATATGAACCACACTCCCATACCCAAAGATAATCAGACACTCTTTGCACCACATCCACTGTTCCTCCTTCTTTTTGATTATTCTCTAGCTAATTGTTGCTTGTCATGCAACTTTCAAACATTTCAGGTGCAGAATACACTGCCATGATTTATCTGGAACATCATACCTTGGCAGTATGGGCACTGATTAAAAACTGTAATCATCGAAAGACTGTAGAGAGGTCCAGGTTTTGTTTTTTTCTTACAACAGGATGCAGATTTTTGATTGACGTCTGGAGTGGAAGGGCCAGGCAATTTAAAAGGGTGTATGTATCTGAGGTTTGGGTATAATTCCTGTATTTTAACTGAGAGAGAAAGTACGAGCAAGCAGACACCCAGCTGAGAAGAATAAATAGTTTGAGAAAAGACTGAGCTCTTGACCTGTCTTTTAACTTGATACGTGATAGAGCTAGATGAATAACAATAGGCAGGAGCAGACTACATCCCAAGGCTGCAAACGGGTCAGTGAACAAGTCAGAGGGCTTCAGAAGCTAAGACCAAAGTCCTCTATTCCTCTGGAGATTTCTTGACAATCCCTATGATTCAGGGGTTTCTTCTCCCACACTGCTGAGAATAAAATTACTTACAGTGCTTCCCTCTGTATACATCCACACTCAGCCGCTTTCCTCAGACCCTCCACAAAAAGGTACATAAGAACATAAGAATGCCATTACTTGTCCGTCCAGTTGTCTCTTACAGTGGCAGCAGGATGTCTGGAGGAACAGTGTTCCGTTGACTATAATAATAATAATAATGATGATGGTATTGTTAAACGCTTACTTTGTACCAGGCACTGTCTGGGGGATTCACAGTCTCAATCCCCATTTTACAGCTGAGGTCATTGAGGTACAGAAAAGTGAAGTGACTTGCCCACGGTCACACAGCAGACAAATGGGAGAGTGAGGATTAGAACCCATGACCTATGACTCCCTGGCCCATGTTCTATCCACTATGCCATGCTGCTTCTCATGGTATTAAGCACTTATCATGTGCCGGGCACTCTGCTAAGTGTTAGGGTGGATATAAGCAAATCGGATTGGACACAATCTCTGTCCTCCTTGGGGCTCACAGTCTCAATTCTCACTGATTAGTGTACAGGTTGCAGCATACTGAAATAGACAATAAGTCAATTAATGATATTGATTAAGCACTTACCATGTGCAGACCACTGAAATAAGTGCTTAGGAGAGTACAGTACAATAGAGTTAATAGACATGAGCCCTGCCCTCAAGGAGCTTACAGTATACTGGGGAAGACAGACATTAAAAGAATTTGCTAATACGGGAAAGGGCAGAGTATTAGAATATGGAGATAAGTGCTGTGGGGCTTGGGGTAGGATGAGTATCAAAGTGCTTAAGGGGTACAGCCTCAAATGCATTAGCGATGCAGAAGGGAGGGCTGGGAAATGCTTGCTGAAGGCATTTATCTAGCCCAATGAAGTGAACTGAATCCTACTTCGGCCTCAGAGATAATTATGCTAAAGTGTGAAGCCATTAGATTTCCAGACCTAGAGAGGCAGAAAGCATGCCCAATCTTCTGTGAACCTGGATCTGCTTTAGGCAGCTGCTGGATCGTAGATCAAAAAGATCCAACTCTTTAGTTTGAAAAATGATAGAGACAGGTAAAAGATGAAAAGCCAAAATTTGCACTCACACCTCTGGTGGGACCCATTGTAGGAAACCAAAATCATTCCTCTGGCTTCAGAGGGGAGGAAAAAAGGCTTGTCCTTGGATGGGGCAGGGGTGGGGGAGAATAAATGAGAAAATGAGAGAAATTGCCGGTCTTCCATTTGGTTTTGAAATGGTGTCGATGGTGTATGATCAGGATGGGTATTTAATTTTATTGTGAAGCCAAGCTCTCAAGGCCAGATGGTGATTGATAGGGCAGTAGCATGGGGCTCCATGTTGAAAGCAGCATTTGGGGATGGGGGGAACCCTGTGGTGTCTCTCAGGTGAAGAAAAGAGACAGTAGCTCAAAAGGTAAGATTCCCATGGATGTAGGATGGCTTGGTTTTTGTTCTGGGTAGTAGTAACGATGTTTATAGAGCTCCTAAGGATGAGGTACTCTACTGAGCACATCAGAAAATACAACAGAAGCAAAGGATATGTCCCCAGCCCACAGGGAGTTTACAGTCTAATGTGGGAAGGCAGATATAACAATAATTATAATAATAATAATGGTATTTGTTTAGAGCTTACTGTAAACCATGCCCTGTACTAATCACTGGGGTGGAATCAAGCAAATCGGGTTGAACACAGTCCCTGTCCCACTTAGGGCTCACAGTCTCAATCCCCATTTTACAGCTGAGGTAACTGAGGCGCAGAGAAGTAAAGCGACTTGCCCAAAGTCACACAGCAGACAAGTGGGAGAGCCGGGATTAGAACAAAGCTCCATCCACTAAACCATGCTGTTTCTCATGTAGATATGGGACTATTAGGAAGAGGAAGAATTGTCTGAGTAGTAGAATGGGCAGATATCAAAGACCAAGGACTATTTTTTCATGGAAACAATTTTCATGGGTGTTAAATTCTACCTTATTATCCTTTCATCCGGGGGTGTGTGCAGAGCTGTACCCTCCATGCACCAGCTACCTTTTAGGGTTGGCCTCTGGGCCCATGGATGGATTGGAATGCTTGGTCGCTGTCATTGAGAGTATATGAATAATTCATTTGAGCTCTTCGGTTCTCAGACATTTTCTGCCCTGTTGGATAGAAAGGAAAATAATTATTTCTACCTTTGTGACTTTTGAGTGTCTTGAAAAGGGCCATAAATAGCATGCTTTTGGTGGAGCCCAAGCCGGGCGAGAAGGTTTCAAAACTTCCTTCACTTCAGGCTTAAATGATTTGGTTAAGCTTTTTGTGAAAAAAAATAGCTCCAAGTTTTACTGCTGCTTCAGCTCAGCTGAGTGATCTGTTAACACTATTTTCCTTACAGTGTGAGCCAGATGCTTGTCCAGAACTTAGCTAAGGTAGTTCCACTTTTTAAAAAATAAATCATCAAACCTCTACTTTTCCAAGTTTCTCCCCAGATTTATTCTTATTCTTGATGAAGCATTTTTCCCTTTCTGTCCTATCTAGAAGAGTGTGAATTTGCTCATGTTTGGCTTCCATACTCTAAACACTTTAAGCTCCCTGTGGCCAGGGAACATGTCTACCAACTCTTTTGTATCTATTCTCATGAACATTTAGTGCAGTGCTCTACACACGGTAAGTGCTCAATAAATGTGATTGATTCAACCACAGAGACTGGATCTACACTTAATTGTGTTTCTCAGGCTGTGCTCAGAAGATCCTTTCTCAATTGGCTCTAGCAGATTTCACCAGGGAGAAGTCTTTCCAACGTACTTGCCCTAATTTCCAACCTTACTCCTACCCTTTCCTCCACCTAGTCCAAAATTCCTGCATTGCTGTCCTCTTCCTTCAATCCAAATATGTCCCGCTTCTTCTGTAACAGTGATAGTATAACGTTGTGGTATTTAAGTGCTTACGGTGCATCGAGCACTGTAATAAGCATTGGGGTTGGTATACTAGAGGCAGGTTGGACATAGGCCCTGCCCCTCATGGAGCTTCTAGTCTGAAGGGGAGGAGGAACAGGGTTTTCATTCACATTTTACAGATGAGGAAACCAAGACACAGAGAAGTTAAATGACTTGCCCAAGGTCACACATCAGGTAAGTGGAAAAGCTGAGTTTGATACGCAGGAACTCCGACTCCCAGGCCCATGCTTTCTCCAGGAGGCCACACTGCCTTGGGGGTGGCCAATATATCTTGTCTATTTTGATTTGAGAGTTCAGAGAACTCTCCTCCCCTCAACAAATGGTGAATTATAATATGACATTGAACAATTCACTCCTGCCTCCGATTTTTTTTTTTTTTTTTTTGGTCCATTTTACAGGATGTGGAAATATTCCCTGCCACCTGCCTCTCAGGAAGCTTGGGAGAAATAATGATTGAATAACTGGAAAAATCCCATGGTTAAAAGGATATAGCAGCTGGATCTGCTGTGGTTTGGGGTTACTGTAAAAGTAGTTTTCAAGTGGAAAATTATTTTTTTGCCTGAAAATTACACAGCAAGCTCAATGTTGGACAACAAGCTCACATCAGTTGCAATTGCGCTCTGCAGACGGTGCTGTTTATAGTGCCACCTCAGTCCACTGTCACCCTAAGACCCCCGGGTCACCCCCTCAACATAAGCCCCACTTCCGCCCCCCAATTGTTAGCTTGGGCCACAGTAGAAGGGATTGTGGGAGTGAGGAGCTGCATGGTGTAATCCTTATGGCTGCCGAGCAGGGATGTTAATAGTCCTCATCTCCTCTGTGATCTCATCTACAGCACCCACCTGCTAGAAGCAGCGTGGCATAGTGGATAGAGCATGGGCCTGGGAGGCAGAAGGTCATGGGTTCTAATCCTGACTCTGCCACTTGTCTGCTGTGAGACCTTGGACAAATCACTTCACTTTGCTGTGCCTCAGTTACCTCATCTGTAATAGGGAGATTAAGACTGCGACCCCTATGTGGTACAGGGACTGTGTCCAACCCGATTAGCTTGTATCGATCCCAGGGCTCAGTACAGTGCCTGGCACAGAGTAAGTGTTTAAAAAATGCACAATTATCATTATTATTATTCATTATATTGTAAGCTCCCCAAGGGCAGGAATCATGTCTTGCTACTCGTTGTACTCTCCCAAGCACTCAGCCTAGTGTAATGCACACAGTAAGCACTCGATAAATACCTTTGATTGACCACTGTCAATTACTGGATCCAACTCAAACTCATGTTTGCAACCTGAATAGCTTTTGAGGAAGATGAGGGAGGTAGTGGAATCTGTTATCTATTGGTTTCCCCTTTGTTCCTTGGCTAACTAGGCTCATTTTGCTCTTCTTTGATCAGTGGCGAGAATTCCGCTGTGCTGCACTATGGACATGCTGGAGCTCCAAATGATAAGACCATTAAAGAAGGTGATTTGTGGTGAGTATACAATGCAATGCTTGTCCGGGTAAAGAGGTGAAAACTCCCTGCACTGCTACTAGGTTCCTACTGTTGGTTTCCACTCTAGCAAAAGGTGGATTGGCCCGGTTTGCTTCCACTCTATCCAAAGGTCGACTGGTCGGTTTGTTTCCCATTCTGGCTGAAGCTGGACTGATTAAAAGAATAGAAAATGAGAGTTTTGATTCAATGAGGCACTTAAGTGGATCTGGTTTTGCAAGTGTAATGAAATAGAAATTGTACCTGAGTGCACACTGGGTATTTGGGACTCACAGAACAAAGAAGTGATGTTTTGTGCTCCCCCAACCTCTAGTGCAGTGCTCTATAAGCACTCACTAAATAGCATTGATTGATTAACTGATACATTCCTGTCTTAATGGAGCTTAATGGAGACACTGACTCCAGTGCAATATGAAGCTAACACTCAATGACCATTGGAAAATTTCATATTGATCTTTCCTAAGTTTGGTCTGTCCAAAATAATGCAGGACCAGAAATCGATCTTTTTTTCCCCAGTGAGAAGAAAGCTCCATGGAGAGGAGGCAGTGGTCATATAAAATTGGCTATCCTTCCATGGATCAAAGCCACCCACTCTGCTCCTGAAGCTTTTGTGGAAGAGCAGGGAGCTGAAGCTAACCCACCCCACTTCTTGACACCATTAGGGGGCTGGAAATGGTGGTTGTTAACCATATTTATCAATTTTAGTTTCTACCCATGCCTGGAGTCCTTTCTTCTCCAACCCAGCCCTTGGCCGAGTCCAGGCAAAGGGAGTCGAGCAGGTATCTTTCTGCTATACCGTGACCAACTGCCTGGGTCAGACCATATTAGATCACTGGATCTGGTTTTAGTGACTTTAAAAAAAGATGTAGGGACATTGGAGCTGGTTGAGAGAAGAGCTGCAAATCAATTCAAGGGGTTCTAAGAGGAAAAGAATTGGGATTGGTTAGTCAGAGAAAGAGGACGAAGGGAGAGTCTCGGAGGCTCTGGATAGGAGCACTATATATATCAGTAAAATTTATTGTGCATTTATTGTGTGCAGAACACTGTACTAAGCACTTAGGAGAGTACAACAGAGCTGGTAGACACATTCCCTGCCCTTAATGAGCTTACAGTCTAGTTTTAACACTAGAATCGACTTTTGGCTCTAGTCTTCTGCAGGCTTTTTAAGAGAAATTGTAGTTGGTTTTAGTACTGTAGACCTGGCTCTGTGATCTAGACTTCGTTCACTCTGGTAGCTGGTCCAAACATATTGTCCCCTGAATCTCTCCATTTGAGCGAAAAGAGGAAGCTTTTTTATTATATCTTGAATTTAAAAATAGATCCACAAAGCATCTTTTATTTTGGTTTGTACTCTCTGGACACGGGAAAGTTCACTTAGATGATAAAGCTAGCTCATTTTCTCAACTAGCCTCCAAATGTGAGACCATAAATAAGAAACACCTCCATAGGAGGTAACTCAACTGTTTCCAGGCAGGACTTCCTGTCTGGATCCAAGGCAGAAAGATTGTCACATTCCCCAGAAATCTGAGAACAAGGTTCATAAACACATCTTAAAATATTCCCAGAAACATTTTCTAGTTAATCACTCAGTATAGAGCCCTGCTTGGACCTGATCTATTTCCTATAAGGTGATTTAAAATGAACATTTGTGAATTCAGAAGCATGTCCATGAAAATAAACCCTGAATGGAAAGTTGAGTCCCATGCAATCAAGTTGTCCCTTTGTTTGGGGGTGAAAAAAAAGAAGATGAAAATAAAAATTAGAAGAAGTTCTTGCAAGCTACTCTCTTCTTGGGAGAAAAAGTAATTTAAAATTATCTCTGGTGCCTGCATTTCCTAGAGCTGAAGATTACTAAGGTAAAGACTACTCTCAGTCTCCTGTAGCTTCCTTCCCTTCTTTCATAGAGTTATTATTTCTAGATAAAAACTAAAGTCAACTCCAGCTAGAGGTAGAAGGTTTTAAAAGGGCTTGGACATTTTGCAAAAGGTAAAGACTGCAAAATCTTGGGACTCAAATCATATAGTCAATTTGCAGAACTGGGGAATAAATGTAAAAAAGGGTCATAGTTCAAATTGAACTCTTTACTTGCCTTTTCATTATATCGAAATGTCAGTACCATTTTGGGACTGTTTTTGAGCCAGAAGATGCTAGAAAAAGATTGTACATAGTTTTTGCCACATCTAATTTGCAGGAACAAAAAGGTGCAGAGTGAGAGTTTCTGAATCCAGAATTCCTTCCTATAGTCTCCATATGAAATTGGTGAAATATTTTGCGGATTCAGCTGCTCTCTGTTTATCGTGCCACTTTTTTATGGCCCATCCTGCATTCTGAATTATGCACGATGTTTCAGTCAGTCAGGCAGCATTAAAAATAAGATGATTACTGTGAAATGTGTGTAATTGTTTTGCAGCTTTATAATGGACGATTCAGTAACTGGAAATGACCCTATTCCATCATCTGATGCCCCTGTCTTTCACCTGATCTTCTTAGCCTCTAATAGTCTATTCATTCTTTTGGAGGAGGGGGTAAAATTTTGTCGTCACATGTAGACAAAACAAATCTCCTTCCTGTGAACATACACAATCTTATCACATGGATTAGAATAAGTCACAAGCCCAAGAATGGCTCATTATGTGTCCTCTCCGGTCATGTCCTCCCCCTACCCCTCAACTCTTCTTGCTGATGTAGAGAGTAAATTATTATGATATTTATTGAAAATTGGTCCATGCAGGCCAACAGGGTTGGCAGTTTTTAGCCTGTGGTAATTTCCTGCAATCCATCCGAATAGGATACACAGTGTATCACTGCTCCATTATTCTTCCGTGTGTGATGAGCTAGGAAGGGATAAACCAAACAACAAGATTTCATGTCTTAGGAGTCCTGGGTTAGTGACTAATAGGATTAAAATATGATGCCCACATGTTACATCGGCAGATTATAATGCTTAATGGTACAAGTTATCCAGTATTGCTGTGGAAGCATCTTGGGGCACATGGAACAGATCCTGAACAAGCTAGAAATGGTCCTGTGTTGTCTGATAACACCTAGGATTTACGGCTTAGTTTCTTTAAATCCAAAAACCAGACCAACGAGTGGGAGAAGGGAACGAGCCCACTCTCTTCAGAGATTGGGTACGCAGAGCCTCCTAATGGGGTGGAGAAGACCATCTCAAATGCTTCCAAAGTGTTTGCTGGATCTTTGGCGAAAGGAGAGAGCTCTTAGTTCATTTCCTCGTGGATTCCTTTTAAGAAGACACAGCATCAGCCAGCAAGCCCGAGGCCAATCTGTTGCTATATTCTCCTAATCGCTTGGTACAGTGCTCTGCACACAGTAGGCACTCAGTAAATACGATTGACTGACTGACTGACTGTTGCTGTGTCAGTGAAAGTAATGAGATCTGATCAGTCAGGGCAGTTTATCCATTAGAGGGGTGAAATTTGCTCCTTTTTGAGTTTCAGAACTCAGGGACTCAGACTCTTTCCTGCCCCTCTATGTGAAGTTGCCGCCTGTGTTCTTATCTGTGGGTGCGAATGTGAATGCATGAAATTCCTAGTTCATGCATTATATGTCTGTTTGGCATAATAATAATAACGGTGCTTAATAATAATAATGGTAATGATAGTACTTGTTAAGTGCTTCCTTAAAAGCTTAAGTGAAGAGTTTTTGAGGATCTGTGTACAGAATACTGCACTAAGCACTTAGCATTCCATGGGTGCTTAGCATTCATTCATTCGATTGCATTTATCGAGTGCTTACTGTGTGCAAAGCACTGTACTAAGCACTGTTCATTTTGAGTGTCTGCCCTTAATAACAATCATAATAATAGTGGCAGTGATTTGCCCAAGGTCACACCAGGCAAGTGGCAGAGCCCGGGATTAGAGTCGAGGTCCTCCAATTCTGAAGGCGGTGCTCTTTCCACTAGGTCACACTGCTTCTCATGAGAGCTCATTCTGCCCCTCAAGTGCTGTGTATCTCTCTTCCAGTCACTTAATATCTGTAAGCTATAGTTTCCTCATCCATAAAACAGGACTGTCCTTCCCTGCAGAAATGTCTTGGATAATAACCAATCCTAATACAGAAGTAGGAAAAAAAAGTGTTTAAATGCTTTCCGTCATTCTCTACTGACAGTGGTCCCAAAAACAAGTTGGCAGAAAGATCTACACATATATTGTTGTTGGGAGAAAAAATTCCATCCAGCCTTATACTGAGGGGTAAAAGATTCCTTGGATGGCAGATAAAATATAAGAATTCTGACCTCTCAGTAACTTGATTTAGGCCAGCCATCATCAATCCTCTCAGTGGTATTTATTGAGCACTTATTGTGTGCAGAATTCTGTACTAAGCATTTGGGAGAATACAGAAAACTAAGTTGGTAGACATGTTCCCTGCCCACAGCAAAATTACAGTCTATAGTCCATTTGGTGAGCATTTACTGAGGTCCAAAGATTTGGGAAAGTACATCAAAGGCACAAGATCCACTCCTTCCCCACAGGAAGCTTACAATTTAATGCTATAAGAAGTCCCTGCCTATTCTTTCAATTTATCCACTCCTGGGGACATGCCTAAAAGCTCTGTTGTATTGTACTCTTCCAAATGCTTAGCACAGTGATCTGTGCATAGTATGCACTTGATAAATACCATTGATTGATTGTCGTCCCCACCAAGGCACAATGTATAGCATCCCATAGCAGGTTCGTGAAATGCATTTTGCCACCAAAACAATCCATGCACTCAGAATGACACTTATGACAAAACAGTACTTCATATACAAGGGCATAGCTTTTAAATTTGTATTGCATGTTGTGAACAACTAAATCAATGTGGTCTACCAAAACTGCAGCATTTTTTTAATAAATCACATAGCATTAATATGATTTGAAAGGTCATACAAGCAAACCAATAAACTTCTATCCATCATGAATCACGTCGTTATAGAAACTCCCACTCAGTATTCCACGTGGTGGTAAAACCTAAACTTTGCACCCTAAATATATTGTCAAATCAATGTGCTGCAGACACATCCCAGGGTGATGGGAACATAAATCAGCCAAGCTACAACTACCCTGTCAAAAATCATGTGATGAGGTTTTCGGAGGCTGCCGGTAGCTCAGATGGCAATTTAGAATTCAAGGTTGAGCCTTTCCGTGGCATTAACCCTCCTTACTGGGCCTCGAGCAGCTCAACCAGTTTCCTGACATTTGTATCCTCTGCATTTCTAATAATAATAATGATGATGGTATTTGTTACATGCTTATTGTGATTCAAGCACTCTTCTAAGCCCTGGAGTAGATACAAGGTAATCAGGTTGGACACAGTCCCTGTCCCACGTAAGACTCACAGTCTTAATCCCCCTTTTACAGATGAGGTAACTGAGGCCCGGTAAAGTGACTTGCCCAAGGTCACCCAGCAGAAAAGTGGCAGAGCTAGGACCAGAACCCACGTTCTTCTGACTTCCAGGGCCATGCTGTGGCCACGAGGCCATTCTGCTTCCCTGGGAGCCTACACTGTCTTTAACTGAACTGTTTTCAACTATTACATAGGCAAAGAGGGAGATAAAAGAGAAGGACAAAATGAAGAAGAAAAAATGATAGGGGAATGGAGGGAAGGGGAAAAGGGGAGCAAGGACTTCCCATCAGCCCTGCCACCACCAACGCCATCTCCATTTCCCCGGCCACCTCAGCCAGGTCCTGATGGAGATAAAGCCCTACATGAATCACTCAATAAATTATGTTTATTAGTAATAATGATGGTATTTGTTAAGTGTTTACTATGTTTCAAGCTCTGTTCTAAGTGCTGGGGTAGATACAAGGTAATCAGGTTGTCCCACGTGGAGTTCACAGTCTTAATCCCCATTTTCCAGGTGAGGTAACTGAGGCACAGAGAAGTTAAGTGACTTGCCCAAAGTCACACAGGTGACAGGAAGCAGAGCTGGGATTAGAACACACGACTTCCTACCCCCAAGCCCGTGCTCTTTCCACTAAGTCACACTGTTTATTGAGCACTTACTGTGTGCAGAGCGCTGTACTCAGTTCTTGGAAAAGCACAGTACAACAGAGTTGGTAGACAATATCCCTGCCAATCAAGATGCTTACAATCTAAAGGAGGAGACAAGCGTGGAAGTGAATGAGGGTGGGGCCTTTGGAGGGGGACCATCTCCCCTCCCCGCCCCCTCCACCACCCTATCACTGCCGCTCCTCCTTGCTGCTACTGCGATTATCACCCTGTTTGAGGGGTCGCTTCTCTGCCCCAAGCCAGAAGTGGGACTCTTAATGGGCCCTGCCATTCAAGTCCCTGAACAAAAGGATTTTAAAGTCCCACCACTTCATGGCATCTTTTCCCTGTGGAGGAAGTGTTTTCTAATCATTATAAATTTCTTGAGGGCAGGGACTGGATCTCTTCCCAATTGTGCTTTCCCAAGCATTTAGTGCTATAGGCCATCTATAAATATTAGTAATCCTCTCGGCCATTTGCATAGTCCAAGCTTCCAGAATATCCCAAATTGGTGGGACTCAGGAAGTTAGGGAGCAGGGCAGGAAGCAGTGTGGCTTAGTGGATAGAACATGGGCCTGGGAGTTAGGACCTGGGTTCTAATCCTGACTCTGCCATGTGACTGCTGTGTGATCTTGGGCAGGTCACGTCAATTACTGCATCTATAAAATGCGGATTAGTACTGTGAGCTACAGGTGCAAGATGGACTTTGTCCAACTTGATTAGCTTGTGTCTACCCCAGTGGTTAGTACAGTTTCTGGCACATAGTAAGCACTTAGAAATGCCATGAAATTAAAAAAAAAAAAGGAAACCCATATTTTTGTCTCCTCCCTTCAGTGTCCCTGGGAACTAGGCAGTGGTTTGCAACCTCCCTCGAAGTAAACATTCACCTCCATCTCCCTGGAGCAGCTGTGGAGGCTAATTTGAACAGCCCAAGCTCTTTGATGTTAATCCTCTGCTCATATTTGTGATTTTATTTCTAGTGCTAACTTTGAAATATATCCAGTAGAATAATTATGAGTTTATTACAGTCCATTTATTATGTAGCATTTAGTATAACATGTTGTGTTGATTACTGTTATTGCCAGATTGCTGAAGGCATTTATAATCCATTGTTTTATTGAAATTGATCTGCTGGGTTCCTACCATGTTCAGTAAATAATAAATCACTCTGTTAGCCCAACATAAAAGCCACTTTACTTCATAGTATTGAAAGAAACCCATATTTAAGTCCAGCACCAAGAAAATATTCCTGAAGCTAAATGTCTCAAAGAACAATGTGTTTATTATTAGATTCAGGATAGTCTTTTTCTCTATGTGTTAAGAGCAGCACTAGGTCTCTGTCCTTTATTGCTTTTGATAAATGTGCTCCTGAGAAATTTTGACATTTAGTTGGGAAGCTATTGGGGCAGACTTTCTACTCTTCAGCTCTGAATAACACATTTTATGAGTTCGTTTCTCTATTCTTTTGTTGCATATTCCTTAAATAGTTTTGCAGCATTCGGTTACTGAATTATTTCGCATTTACATGAGAAGGGAAGAGTTTAGGGGGTAAGTCTAAGATTCCTTGACAAAAGGAGGGAGCCCCCGACCCCCTTACATAAGCCCTCCAATCCTAGGGGTTTCCTCTCACTGCTTTTTAGTTTTGAAGTACTAAATGCATTGACGTGTGTGTGTGTGTGTGTGTGTCTGCTTCCTCTCCTCCAACAATGGAGACATCCTTTTGTATAGGTTATATTTTCAGGACAAAAACGATTCACAATTTGATGATGGTGATAAATACCAATGACACTGGTACTTACCAAAATATCTCACCACTTGGGATGACCTCATTTAATGCTTCAAAATTATAGTATTCTTTAGAATTTACCACTTACTCCCTTTAAAGAGCTTTCCCAATACGAATTCTGAAAGCACCCAATCACCATCATTAATGAAAGGTTGAGACCCGATGAAAGATACTGAGAAGGAAGGAGAAGATAAGTAATGACACCAGAATTAGAATGACTTGAGTCAGGGCCTAGATGATGGTAAATGTGGGAGAATGTGAGAAGTAGCTCATCCAGTGCCCTCTGAAAGGCATCCATCAGGTTGCAGTTACTGGAACTGGGTAGTTTTAGCTGTCACAAGAACCCAGTCAATCAGTGGTATTTATTGAATGCTTACTGCACTTAAAGTGCTTGGGAGAGTACAGTTGAGTAAGTAGCCACAATCCCTGCTCTGAAGGGAATGACAGTCTAGCTAGACAGACACTAAAATCAATTCCAGGTAGGGGAGGCAACTGATATGTTAAGGATATGTATGTAAGTTAACAATAATAATAATGATATATATTAGCACTTACTATGTGCCAAGCACTGTTCAAAATCCTGGGGTAGATACAAGGTAATCAAGCTGGACACAGTCCCTATTCCACTTGGGTTTTACCGTCTCAATCCCCATCTTTCAAATAATATAACTGAGGCAAAGAGAAGTTAAGTGACTTGCCCAAGGTCACACAGCAGACAAGTAGCAGAGCCGGGATTAGAACGAATGACCTCTGACTCCCAATCCCCTGCTCTTGCCACTAAACCATGCTTCTTCCCCAGTTCTGTGAATGGGAGGGACTGGGTTGGGTGCTTAGGTAGTGTGGACTCAAGTGCAGAGGTGACAGAAACAAGGGGAGATGAGAGATTCCTCAGCAAAGCCTTCCTCATTTAATTAGGGTTTTGAAAATGAGGATAGTGATGGTCCATTGGACATGAAGCAGGTGGGAGTTTCAGGCAGGAAGGAGGGCGTGAGCAATGGGTCGACAGGCAAGAGAGACGAGATCGAAGCAAAGTAAGTAGGTGGCTATTAGAGGAGTAGTGTGTGCAGGCTGCACTGTAATCATTCATATTTAATGAATGCTTATTGTGTGCAGAGCACTGTATTTAGTGCTTGGGAGATTACAATATAGCAATAGACATATTCCCTGCCCACAACACGTTTATTGTCTAGAGGGAGTAACAGAGGTTAATATAAAAAAGTGAATTACGTATTTGTACATAAGTGCTGTGGGGCTGGAGGTGGGGCAGTGAATAAAGGGAGCAAGTCAGGGTGACACAGAAGGGAGTGAGAGAAAAGGAAATGAGGGCTTAGTCAGGAAAGGCTTCTTGGAGGAGATGGGCCTTCAATAAGGCTTTGAAGGTGGGGAGAGTAATTTTGTGTCACATATGAAGAGGGAGAAGGTTCCAAACCAGAGGCAGGATGTGAGTGAGAGGTTGGTGGCAATATAGATGAGCTCAAAATACAGTGAGTAGTTTGGGATTAGAGGAATGAAATATGTGTGAGCTGGGTTGTAATCTCCCAAGTGCTTAGTACAGTGCTTTGCACACAGTAAGTGCTCAATAAATATGATTGAATGAATGAATAATAGGAGAGTAGTGAGGTGAGGTAGGAGGGGGCAAAATGATCACATGCCTTAAAGTCGATAGTAAGGAGTTTCTGTGTGATGCAGAGGTGGAGGGGCAACCACTGGAGATTCATGAGGACTGCCTGAACTGAAGTTCTTGAGTTGAGACATGGTCTGAACGTTTTTGTCGAAAAACGATCCGGACAGCAGAGTGAAGGATTGGGATGGGGAGAAACAGACAGCTGGGAGGTCAGCAGGGAGACTGATACAGTAATCAAGAAGGGATAGGATAAATGCTTGGATTAATGCGGTAGCAGTTTGGATGAAGAGGAAAGGATGGAATATAGTCATGTTATGAAGGTTGAACAGGCAGAATCTAGTGATAGATTGAATATATGGGTTGAATGAGAGAGGGGAGTTAAGAATAATGCCAAGATTATAGGCTTTTGAGACTGGAAGGATGGTGGTGCTGTCTGCTGTGATGGGAAAATCAGGAGGAGGGTAGTATTGGTACCATTTTTGTAGAAAAATGATCGGGGTAGAAAAGGGAAATTCAGCCTGGAGAGGGTCCCCGGGAATCACTTCTGAGCTCTGCAGCTGGGCACAGGAGCCAAGGCAGAGGGAAGATAATGTTGAAAATAAAAACACTGGACATAAAGGTGCCCAGTGCCATATCTACTGGGCAGGGGATAGACCATTTGAAAATTGGATCATTAGCCAGTCTAGCCATCAGTCAATCAGTCAATCGTATTTTTTGGGCACTTAATGTGTGCAGAGCACTATATTAAGTGCTCGGGAGAGTACAATATAGCAATAAACAGACACATTCCCTGCCACATGATGGAATTTTTCAGCATCAGAATTTCAACCTAATGCGGCAAGATGTGGAGATGTATGCTCAGTTTGGGGCTAAATTATTCATAATCTGCTTTGGGGAAAGTATGAAGCAATTGGAGTGCTTCTTTAATGGCCAGTGAAGGTTGTCTTGCACTCACGCTATCTACATATGCCTGCACCCCTCGTCTCGGGAACTGCAATTTGAAAATCCAGCTGAATTTCTAGAAATAGAACCTGTGTGGTTGTGGAAGCTACTACCCAATCCGTCCCTCAGATTTTATACCAGGGTCATTGCAAAAATTTTTCCACTAAGTGTCATCTCATTTTTGCTCATTTGTTCCTCAGGAAGACGGTGAGAGCAGGAGGGGGTGAGCAAAATTGTGAGATGAAGCAAATTCAGAGAGCAGAATGATACTTAAATCATCCCCAGTAAGGGGCCTTTTGCCCTTTTCTTTAAAACAATCAGAGAAGGTGGTTCTACGTTCTGCCACGGTCAATGAGCAAAGCAGGTAGCCATTGATCTCCAGGAAAGATTGACATGTGTTTTCCTGACAAATCTGTTTCCAATATGTGTAGAGGTACTTTCAATTCATCTTCCCTTTGTTCTGATCAATAGAAAATGGCATTTGTGAAAAAAAGGTTCAGAGCCCTGTGTAAGTCTCTGATCAAAATTAAATCTGCTTCTCCTTGTCCTGATCTGGCATTCAAGATAATTCCAAGATGCCTGCCATCTCTCTTCTGGGTCAGTGGAATTTACAGGAACACACAGCCATGGAGTAGGGGGGATTGCAGGGGAGGTTAGATTTGTCCATCCAGTCAGTGTAGCCTAGTGGAAAGAGCATGAGCCTGGGAGTCAGAAGACCTGGTTTCTAATCCCGGTTCTGCCACTTATCTGCTGAGTGACTTTGAGTAGGTCAGTTAACTTCTCTGTGCCTCAGTTGCCACATCTGTAAAATAGGGATTTGTTGCCTGTTCTCTCTCCTACTTTGACTGTTCGCCCCAGGTTGGACAGGGAACACACCCAACTTGATTATCTTGTGTCTACCCCAGCACTTAGAATAGGTGTTCAGCACATACGATGTGCTTAACAAATACCCACAATTAATAATGGTATTTATTAAGCACTTACTATGTGCCAGGCACTGTACTAAGCACTGGAGGCCCTGTACTAAACACTGGGCACTGTTCCACAAGTCATTATTAAGCTTTGTCTCATCTTTACCACTGGATTTACTTGCCTGCTTCCTGCTCTTCAGACCTCAAGCCCAGGGTAGGATTCAGGTATTTGACCCCTACTTCCCCACCTTCCCCCACCCCCTTTCTATATGATGATTATATTATGCTCTCCACTCACATAACATAATGACATCAATGCAGCATGTTGCAAAAGAGTATTTCTCTGATACCAGTCAATGAATAGTAATGATTATGGTACTCATTAAGTGCTTACCACGTGCCAAGCACTGTTCTAAGCACTGGGGTAGATATTAGTTGAGCAAGTTGGACACAGTCCTTGTCCCTCATGGGGCTCACAATTCAAGTAGGAGGGAGTAGGATTTACTCTCCATTTTACAGGCGAGGTAACCGAAGTCCGGACAAGTTAAGTGATCTGCCCAGGGTCGCACAGTAGACATGTAGCAGAGCCGAGATTAGAATCTGTCTTCTGCTATTTATTTAGCTTTCACTGTGTGATTATCCCTTTACGAAGTGTTTGGAAGAGTACAATGCAGTGGAGTTGGTCGACATGTTCCTTGCTCACAATGAGCTTACAGTCTAGAGGGAGAGATAGACATTAATATAAATAAATAATTTACAGATATGTACGAAACCACTGTAGGGTTGAGAGTGGAGTGAATACCAAATGCCCAAAAGGTATAGATCCAAGTTCAGAGAAAAAGCAGTCAATCAACCATATTTATTGGGCACTTACAGGGTGCAGAGCTCTGTACAAAATGCTTGGGAGAGAACAATATAACACATTCCCTGCCCACAACAAGCTTACAGTCTAGAGGGGAAGACAGGTATTCGTATAAATAAGCAGAAGCTAGAGGGAGTCCGGGAAAGAGGGCTTAGGCAGGGAAGGCCTTTTTGAAGAGCTGTGACCTTAATAAGGCTTTGAAGGTGGGGAAAATGGTGGTCTGCTGTCATGGAAGAGGAGGAAGTTCCACGCCACCTCCACCACCTCCAAAGCTGCCCCTCAACTGAAATTTCAGGGACCCAGGCATATTCTCCTTCTCTGTGAAGGATGTGGTGTGGCCATCTTAGATGAGAGGATCCTTGTGGTCCCATCTTTGATAAGGGCCCCGGCTGCATCACTGCATCACGGGACAGCACCTTGAGGCTGCCGTTCACTTCATCTCCTCTTTGAGGCCAGTCCTGGTTAGCTCTGACCAAAGCCACTTCTCTGTGGGTCCAGAAAGCCCTGACTGTGGTTGCCATTTCAGGATCATTTCACCTCTAACCACCATTTAACCTCCAAGACACAGGACCCTAATGTTCTTTTTAATTTTTTTGATACTATTGTTGCTCATGCCTTTTTTGTTATTTTATGTTTTTATTATTTTTATCTTTTCCTCCTCTCACCAACCCCTCTTCACCCGACCACCCCCTACCTTTTATTCTTAGATTATGAATTCTGGGGGCCAGAGACCCTGTCTAACCTTCAAACTTGTATTGTTCTCAGGACTTAGCACAGTGCTTTGCAAACTATAGATGCTGAGTAGTCAATCAATGATATGTATTGAACGCTTCTTATGTCCAGATCACTGTACTAAGTGTTTGGGAGAGTACAGTATCACAGAGTTGGTGGACATGTTCCCTACAATCTGACATTAATAAAGATAAATAAATTATGGCTTCAATCATATTTTTTGAGCACTTACTATTTGCAAAGCTCTGTACTAAAAGCTTGGGAGAGTACAATATAACAACAAATAGACACATTCCTTGCTCACAATGAGCTCACAGTCTAGAGAGATATGTTCATAATTGCTGTGGGACTGAGGGAGGGGTGAATAAAAAGTGCAAATCTACGTACAAGAGTGATGCAGAAGGGAGTGGGAGATCTGGAAATGGGGCCTTAATCGGGGAAGGCGCCTTGGAGGAGATGTGCTCACAGTGAGGCTTTGAAGGCGGGGGGACTGATGGTCTGTTGGGTATGAAGAGAGAGGGCATTCCAGGTGAGAGGTAGGATGTGGGAGAGGAGTTGGAGGCGAGATAGATGAGAATGAGATACAGTGATTAGGTTGGCTATTTGTGCAGGTTAGGTTATAGTAGGTATTCAGGGAGGTAAGGTAAGAAGGGGCAAGGTGATTGAGTATTTTAAAGCTGAAGGTAAGGAGTTTCCGTTGGATGCAGAAGTGGATGGGCAACCACTGTAAGTTCTTGAGGAGTGAGGAAACATGAACTAAATGTTTTTGTAGAAAAATGATCCAGGAAGCAGAGTGATGTCTAGACTGAAGTGGGGAGAGACAGGAGGTAGGGAGAACAGCAAGAAGGATGGTACGATGATTAATAATTGTGGTATTTGTTAAGCACTTACTATTTGCCAGGCACTATACTAATCACGTGGTTGGATACAAGCAAATCAGGCTGACCCAATCCTTATCCCACATGGGGCTCACACTATTAATCCCCATTTTACAGATGAGGTAACTGAGGCACAGTGAAGTGACTTGCCCAAGGTCACATGGCAGACAAATGGTAGAGCCGGAATTAGAACCCAGATCCTTCTAGACTACCAGGCCCACTCTCTATCCACTAGACAGTACTGCTACTCATTATTGTTATTATCATTACCATTATTATTTGTAGCATCACCTCCCCCTTCCAATATCAGCTGTGGGACTGCAGAGAGGGGAGAGGGGGAAGACCAGGGCTGGGTGGAGACAACAGGTATTGCTGTGGACTAGACCGGCAAATGAATTGCCTGGCCCCTACCATTATCATCATCCTCAGTAGTATTTATTGAATGTTTACAATATGCAGAGCACTGTACTAAGCGCTTGGGAGAGTACAGTACAATGGAATACACAGTCACTTCCCTGCCCACAAACAAGCTTACAGTCTACAGTCCACTTAGTGAGCATCTACTGAGGACCAAACATTTGGGAAAGTACAACAGAGGTGGGGGGATGGAGCTGAAGCTGAAAGGTAGGGGTGATTGAGTTCAGGGAGCCAAGGAAAGAGAGGGCCAAGTCTGAGGTGTGTGTGTGTGTTGGCAGGCAGAAAAGTGAGGGGAATAAATGGGGGTGGGGAGGGTGGGAGGGATTTTTCAGTATAGTTTTTACTTAGCTGTAATGCCCAATCCTCATGCCTGGGCTTGTTCTGGACTGGAACCTAACAAATTACACATGTGTCTCAGGGAAAATATACTTCACAACATACAGTGCATGCATGTTTTCCAGGAACATGCAGGTATATTGTGAAGTATGCCTTTAAATCATATATATGTGTGGATATATGAAGCAAGGAAGTAGTGATATTTAAGATCCACAGATTGATTTTTGACACTAAATGCACATAGGGTCCAGTTTTACTCTGTCAAGGGTTTTTAAGGTTTTCAATCAGTCAAAGGTATTTATCCAGCACTTACTTTGAAAAGAGCACTGTACTAAATGCTTGGAAGCACCACAGTTGTTAGACACCCTCTCAGGGAGCTTGCACATATAGCAGGGGAGACAGATGTTAAAATAAATTCCAGGGAAGGGAAGCAGTTGAGGATAAGGATATGTACATAGGTGCTGTGGGGGTGAGGATGGGGAACATGAGTGCTTGGGGATGGAATTAAATGCAAGGGTGAGGAAGGAGGGATGGAAAGTTGCAGGAGGTGGGGGGCAGACAGATGAGAGCTTATTCAGTGTAGGCTTCCTGGAGGAGGTATGATTTCAGTAGGGCTTTGGAGATGGGGAGAGTGTTGGTCTATTGGATATACAGGGAACAGAGTATCAGGCTGAGGGAGAGCGTGAGAAAGGGGTCAAAAGTGGGTGAGTCAAGAGGTGAGCATTTTAGAGGAGGGAAGTGTATGGGCTGGGTAACAATGGGATGGGAGTGAGAATGAGTAAGGGGGAGGTAACTGACCGAGTGCTTTCCTCACCGTCCCCCGTTCTCACCTATCCCGCCATCGACCCCTGGGCCACGTCCTCCTGCGGTCCTGGAACGCCCTCCCTCCTCACCTCCGCCAAACTAATTCTCTTCCCCTCTTCAAAACCCTACTTAAAGCTCACCTCCTCCAAGAGGCCTTCCCAGATTGAGCTCCCCTTTTCACCTATCCCGCCGTCGACCCCTGGGCCACGTCCTCCTGCGGTCCTGAAACGCCCTCCCTCCTCACCTCCACCAAACTAATTCTCTTCCCCTCTTCAAAACCATACTTAAAGCTCACCTCCTCCAAGAGGCCTTCCCAGATTGAGCTCCCCTTTTCCCTCTGCTCCCTCTACACCCCCCTTCACCTCTCTGCAGCTAAACCCTCTTCTCCCCCCTTTCCCTCTACTCCTCCCCCTCTCCCTCTACTCCTCCCCCTCTCCCGTCCCATCCCCTCAGCACTGTACTCGTCCGCTCAACTGTATATATCTTCATTACCCTATTTATTTTGTTAATGACCTGTACATCACCTTGATTCTATTTATTTGCTATTGTTTTAATGAGATGTTCTTCCCCTTGATTCTATTTATTGCCATTGTTCTTGTCTGTCCGTCTTCCCCTATTAGACTGTAAGCCCGTCAAAGGGCAGGCACTGTCTCTATCTGTTACCAATTTGTACATTCCAAGCGCTTAGTACAGGGCTCTGCACATAGTAAGCACTCAAATACTATTGAATGAATGAATCCGATGGTGAGGAGTTTCTGCCTGATGCAGCAATAGATGGATAACAATGACAGTTTTTGAGGAGTGGGAAGACATACACAGAACAATTTTTTTGGTTTGTTTTGAAAAGCGATCCAGGTAGCAGAGTGAAGACCAAAAGGACAGAATAGAGACAGGGAGGTGGGTGAGGAGGCTGATGCAGTAATCGAGATAGGATAGGACAAGTGCTTGAACCAGGAATACAAGAAAGAATTTATGTGAGTGTTTGTGATGGTAATGCCAAAGTCATTTTACATAACTACCAAAGCTATTTTTATTTTAACTCTTGAAGTTGCAAAACGGAAATTCACTTCCTTTTTTTGTCCACATTTACCTAAAGGCAGATTTCATCACCTTTGGATTATTGTGAAAGTTTCAGTAGTGATTTGTCTAGATTTAAAAACCCACCAAAATATTACGTACTGAACTTTCTAGTGAGACAAAGACAAATTTTCTGCTTAACTGGGCCTTTTAACTCTTCTGTGGTTGCCGTGACCTATTGAATCAGGTGAGCGTTGTGCATGAGTCCAGCAGGGGGCACTGTTGTCAAACAAAAAGGAAAAAAAAGTGCCCAACGGCTTTGTTGTACTGAGGTTTTTTCCCTTGATCAGCCTATTTGATTTTTTGGATTTCCAACACATTAAACGCAAGTAATAAGGGGACATCTTTAAACCCTGCTTAGTTGAGGATTTGTCTTCCAGAAAGAATAGCCCAAAATCTCACCTGTGGGAGCTCTGAAATTACACCCGCAAAGCATGCAGCCCCTCAATTTAGGATCTCAAAATTGTGTTAGACCTCACAGACTGCCCGCCAGGTCGTAGATCAAAAAACTGAGGTTCAAAGAGGCTGAGGGATTCTGTCGTCACTCTAACCATTATTCCTTGCTACCTTTGCTCAACTTATAGCATAGCTACCTCACGGCGCTGTTAATTTTATCGCTACTATTAGTCAATCAGTGGTTTTCATTGAGTGCTTATGGGGTGTACAGCAGTGTACTTAGCTCTTGGAATACTACAGGAAATAATAAAATCAGCCGATAGTTCCATGCCCACAACGAGCTTACAGTGTAGTGGACAGATATACAGCACTTATGTACATGTCCGTAGTTTATATTAATGACTCTCTTCCCTTCTAGGCTGGAGGTTCCTTGTGGGCAGGGAACATGTCTACCAACTCTGTTATATTGTACTCTCCCTAGTGCTCAGTGCAGTGTTCTGTACACACTTTGTACTCAATAAATGCAATTGATTGATTGCCGAGTTTACAGTTTAGAGGACTATCACATTCTATTAATGTCAGTATTATTATTTATGGCATGTATTAAGTGCTTATGAGTTGCAGGATCCTAAATTAAGGGCTGTGGAGAGGTACTGGGGTATTCATTCAGATATGGTCCGTGTTCCCAGGTGGATTCACAATCAAGAAGGGGCAGATTGTCTCCAGACAGCAGAGAAAGAAATGATGGAGTGCAAATAAGCCAAAATTCTAGCTGGAAAATCACTGCAATGTTGCTGGGAGGGAATATTCATCAGACTACTCATGCTTCAACTTTATTTTAGTTTATATTCTTTATAGATTTAACATTCAAAATATTCATTTACAGGTACTTAGTATTGGATATCCTGCCTAACTCTTTTCATGATCATGTTGGCACTGTTTAGTCTTAAATAACAATAAGCTATGAAGGGGTTTAGATGAATGATTTTTTTGACTCTGCATGCAAAACACAGGGATCCTCTTTGCCTAAGCAAAAATTTTGATTTTATGCCATCAGTGTTATTTTCTAATTGATTCCTTGCAAATGGATGTCTTGAGATTTTGTTCCTTGCCTACCTCCTAGGAATTGTATGTTAATTCCACAAATGCAAACAGTATCAAAAATGATGAAAAATGCACCGTAAATAGGGAAATGCAGCTATTGAATGGTTTCCCTTTCTGGGTTGGAGAAGCTCTCCCCGTCCATACTGGCTAAACCACATTCTGCATCTGTACATGGCTCTCAATGTACAAGGGTTCCAAATTGAAGCAGAAGTCTCCGGGGACTCCAGGAAGTCATCACAAAACCTCTCATTGGCTTTTCATTGCACTTTTTTCATCTAAAATTCAGTTTTATCTGGGAATAGCAAGTTATTTTGCTTCCTTCTTCCTATTGTATTCACTTTGTTAAAGTGCTGTAGACTCTTCTTTTTTGTATCATTTTAGTATGCTGCAATCTGCAGGGGAGTGACTCGGCATCCAGGAGAATAGCTTTTACTATTCAACTTTATACCTGAAGAGTAGAGAATGCATAGTATAACACATTCAGAAAGGTCATTTATGTGCTCCCATTTTTCTTTTAAATGGTATTTAAGTGCTTACTGGGTCCCAGGCACTGTACTGAGTGCTGAGATAGATACAGGCTAATCAGGTTGGACACAGTCCATGACCCACATTGGGCTCAAAGTTTTGATCCTGATTTTACAGATGAAGTAACTGAGGCACAAGGTCTCACAGCAGACATGTGGTAAAGCTGGGATTAGAACTCAGCCCCCCGACTCCCAAGTCCATCCTCTAACCACGAGGCCATGCTGCTATGTAATTTCCATTACCTATTGTAATTGTGTAGCATAAATATTTTTTTTTTTATCCCAACATTTGCTTATGCTTGTTTCTCCCATTTGTTGCAGTACAGTCCGTGATAAGTTCTGGCCTGGTATTTTGCAAGCTTCTTTAAGGACTCTTTCTCTACAGAGCCACATTACTGAATCCTCATTGCTCCCATCGTGTTCAACTTGAACCGATAGTTACGCTGTTATGTTAGAGTTGCCTAGCGATCAGAGGGGTAAAATTTAGATAGCCTTGTCCACGTAGAAGTTGTTGTATTTAATGGAATGTCATCTGCCGGAGGGGCCTCTCTGAGACGATTAGATCCCTCGTGCTCCTTCAAGGCACTGTGGACTCGCCTCTCGCTGGCAGTTACAGACATGGTTTGGGAACTTTGGGGCTTCATCTTACAGCGGTGGTTTTTTTTAAATTGTATTTTTAAGTGCTTACTATGTGCCAAGCACTGCACTAAGTACTGGGGTAGATGTAAGCTAATCAGGTTGGACACAGTCCATGTCCCTCATGGGGCTCACACTATTAATACCTACAGATGGGGAATGTGAGGCACAGGGCAGCGAAGGTAACTTGCCTAAAGTCACAGAGCAGACGAGTGGCAGACTGGGATTAGAATGCAGGGCCTCTGACTCCCAGGCCGGTGCGTTAACCACTAGGCCACGCTGTTCCTGCCTCGATTTCATAGTTGGCCAGTCTCCACAGGCCTTGTCTTCAGCGAGACTGGCAGATCTGGATGTGTCATCGCCTTACAATATGCACACCAGACCTCTGCATAAGATGATTTCCCCAGGAAGCTGAGGGGGTTAACTGTAAGGAACGCCAAAAAGGATCATGAGATGTCTGCTTTAAAAAAAAAAAAATGCTAGGGTGGTGTGGGCATGACACTGACTCATTACTTATCTCCCGTCCGCTCAGTGTGGGAAGAGTGTGTAAAAGAGCAACCTGATAGTGTTTACAGTAAAAATCAATAATCAAAAGTCTGACTCTTCACCTACTTTTGTGGAGGCCAACGTTTGTTGGGAGGACTTTGGAACATACTGTATATACCATATACTACCTGGTTATGAGTCATTTGGGTCCTTATTTTATGACTAGAGTATTAACTGGCAGGCAGGTGTGTGTGTGTGTGTGTGTTTCCATCGCCATCTGCCTGAGTGTCTGAATCCAAGATGAGTAGGTTTCGACCACTGGACTTCATAGTCACAAGTTTCGATCCCTCTATTCCATAACCTGGTTCTCCATGTGGTTTTAACGTAAGTGGGATATTGTGCTGCTTTTTGACTGAGCAAGTGGAATTGTTCCTTATTAACTCCTGCTCCTGTGGTGATGTTTGGCCCATATAGGCTAAGCCTCTGTACCGAGGGAGGACAAGGAAGGACCAGTTGAAGGCTAGTTCCATTTGCTTTGTTGCCGTTAGTTCAGAGGAGTGATCCCTAACATAGTGCTCTCGGGCATCTCTGATGATCTGTACTTTCCCACTGTGAGGAGACATCCAGCGCAGGCAGCCATTTTGCTGTTCATTTCTAAAGAGCCGTGGCACACCCACCCACACACACCCACACATGATGATAATTGAAAAATAGCATAGAATAAAGCCGGGAACCAAATGTTACCTAAATGACGGTTGTAAAACCCCAACGAAAGCTGTGTAATATTTCCCCAAGTGTTTGGCTCCACCACTGGGCCTTGCGAGTGGACATTCTGTAGAGTAGGTCTACCTTGTCAGCCTCTTCCATCTCCATAGTGCCATCCTATGATACCACTACAGGGTAGTTCTCTGCCGTCCTCATGAGTGCTTTAAAGTCCTTTGCTGTTGCCAGATCGAAGCAACCAGCATTCAAAATGGTAATATTAATCATCACCAATGTTACTGACCCCAGAGCGCTGCCACACTTAGAGAATGAATTGTGGCGAGGACAAAAAAAAAACAACAAAAAAAAACAACCCCAAGATGATAATTGTCTCTCTCATCACAACCAGAAATAGAACGCAATGAACAAATGTGAGAACCAAAAATCTAACACGTTATCTGGAGATCTGTAATGTCTTCCCAGATGTCTTAGATTATCAAGCAGAATTTGCACAGTCGGAGATGGAATTCTCTCTCCTGCATATGTTTCGAGGGAGCCGGCTGCTTGTGGCCAAGCGTCATTTAATTTTTGGATGAGAGCAAGAAATTCTATGTTCTTGGACAATCTCAAGGCCAAAAATGACTAAATTCTAAGTTGTCAGTTTCCATTGAAGGGACATATGAAATGATCATGGAGGAGCTGGAAGCAGATGATGTTGAAAGGGATAACTTTCCTCTCTGGGTTCCAAAGGGCTCTAAATGAGCATTAACTTGCGTATATGGAAATTCTGAAGTGGACTAAATAAAAATAAAGAGATGTAAAAGAACAATAGCTTTCAACCCCAGGCCTGCTGATGCTGCCTCCATGACCTCCTAGAAAGGGAAGGATTTAAAATGAAAAAAATAGCGATTGAAAATTTGAGGGAGATCTGGGCCTTAAGATAGAGGCACTCCAACATCTGAAAAATTCCCTTTTTGGCAAACACTTAGTTTTAGGTGGAGATTCTGATGCTCTTGACTAAAGAAAACTTAAAGGAGTCGGAGACTTAATGGTTAGTTCCACTATTTTGGCCCCTGCCAACACTTTGTTTATTGTTGACATGTATAGGCTGTCTATCTAAGGTTCCTTATTTTAAAAATAGTTCAACTACAGTGTGTAGTTTGAGATTTTCTTTTCATTCCTTAATTTTCTGGCTTGGCCCATGTCTGGTGGCAGAGGCCTGTTTGGAGACGCCAAAGGATGATGAAAAGAGGCTTTGGGGGCAAATAGACCTCTCATTTCCTGGGCCTGCAACCATGTCCCATTCCCACTACTGCTTCATTCACATTCCCCAACCTGGAAAAAGCCTAAATAGAGTCCTACCCTTGGGAATGGATGATCCTCCCCTGAGGGATCAAAGAAGCCCAGGCAGTTCTCAAGGAACCGGTGGAACTGGGTCTTAATCACTCATTCTAATAACCAATACCACAATTATTATTATTATTAAGTGGTTCCTATGTGTCAGGCAGTGTACTGTGCACTGGGGTAGATATGGACAAATCAGGTTGGACACATACCCTGTCCCATATGGGACTCACAGTCTTAATCCCCATTTTACAGACAGGGCAACTGAGGCACAGAGAAGTGAAATGACTTGCTCGAGGTCACACAGCAACAAGGGTTGGAGCCAGAATTAGAACCCAGGTCCTTCTGACTCCCAGGCTTGGGATCAGTCCACTTGGCCAAGCTGCTTCTAACAGATAAACCTGAGCCCCTGGCTAGGTTATACTTTGGAAAGCCTGCACCATTGTTAAAGTGTGAGTTGGGGCTAGAATATTGTTAGGTTCTAAGCCCTGCGTGGAAATTGAACTGTGTCCAACCTGATTAACTTGTATCTACCCCAGTGCTTAGGACAGTGCTTGGCATGTAGTAAGCGCTTAGCAATACCACAGTAATAATAATAAGCTCCTCGGCGGCAGACATCGGGTCTACTAACTCTGTTGTACTTTTCCAAGTGCTTAGTTCTGTGCTCTGTGCAGAGCAAGTGCTCAGTAAATGCTATTCTCTGATACTCGAAAAAGTAAAATAAAGACCAGCATTATTATCAAGAAGGTGGACCTTTTTATGTTTATTCTGAAATTGGTACTTTAGGACCGTGAAAGACCATGGAGACTCCTTGCCGAAGACCAAGATGGTGAACTCTCTAGCAAGGAAATAATGGCATCAGCTTCCTTAGAGCCCAGTCAATCATTTTTGGAATTTATTGAGTGCTTTCTGTGTGGAGAGCTTTCTGTTTGAGAGAGTACAATACAACAGAATTGCAGGGCATATTCCCGTCTCGCAAGAAGCTTACAGTCTAGAGGGGGAGACGGATATTAAAATAAATTACAGATCTGTACATAAGAGCTGTGGAGCTGAGGGTGGTGTGACTATCAAGCCCAGATTAATAATAATTATGGTACTTGTTAAGCGCTTACTGTGTGCCAAGCACTGTTCTAAGCGGTGGGGTAATAATAATAATAATGTTGGTATTTGTTAAGCACTTACTATATGCAGAACACTGTTCTAAGCGCTGGTTAGATACAGGGGAATGAGGTTGTCCCACGTGAGGCTCACAGTTAATCCCCATTTTACAGATGAGGTAACTGAGGCACAGAGAAGTTAAGTGACGCCCACAGTCACACATCTGACAAATTGCAGAGCCGGGATTCGAACCCATGACCTCTGACTCCCAAGCCCAGTCTCTTTCCACTGAGCCATGCTGCTTCTCTGAGCCACGCTGCTTCTCTTGGGTAGATACAAGGCAATCAGGTCGGACACCGTCCCTGATCCACATGGGTCTCACTCTTAATCTCCATTTTACATGTGAGGTAACTGGGGCCCAGTGAAGTGACTTGCCCAGGGTAACACAGCAGGCATGGCATCCAGGATTAGAACTCAGATCCTTCTGACTCCCAGGCCCGGGCTCTGTCCAGTGGGCAGGCAGAGTCTGTACCAGAGAAAGCTTCCTAACTCGGGCTCTGTGCTGGGAGGGAGAGGAGAGTCTAGAAGAGAAGGAAACTAGACCCAGCCAAGTTAGCCAAGCAGTGCAAGAGCAGGCAGGACTCCAAGCCTGAGTTCCAAGGTCAGTTTGGGTTGAGGCCAACAGGGACCTTTTAAAAAATCTATTAGTCTTAAGGGGTTGGGTTGTTGGTCTCTTTTTTGCCAGAGGGCTGGGGATTGCTCCCAGGGAGAGACACAGTATCTGGGTTACACTTGGCAGTCTGGCCACGGTGTCTTTAGGTCCGGGACCTCGCAAATGAGGACGACACCGGTTTCTTCAGTTTGAGTTGCTAATCCATTCCCTCTGCCCTGCGCTTAATTGCTCCACAACTCAAAATAATTTTTACAGTCTGAGTTTCTGATGTGGTGGAGTATTAATAAACTTGTGTACCATCTCTGGGCTCCAATGGCTTCTGTGTTGTTGGGGCTTCGGATGTTCCTGGATGTTCTGAATCAAAAAACCACAAGATGTTTTTCTTTTGTTGACTTTATAAAGCTCCAAATGAGAATTGCATGCTTTCCTTGTGTGATCCCAAGCCATCTGCTCTGGGAGCGTCCCTTACAGAGGATGCGTGGTGAGCTCCCAGGAGGCAGAGCTATTTTAGTCTCCTTGCTTTTTCTTACTGACTCGGTGTGAGACCCCTGCAAGACCCCCCTCACTCTGTGCTTCGGTCTCCTCATCCACGATTCCAGGATGAAGTCGTCCTCTTAGGAAATGAAGTTGAGAATCATTTGTGGGAAGGACCGCACTTTTACAAGTAGACATGAATTCTGAAGGTCTTAGTAGAGCATCCGTGGTTTGAAAGAAAGCAATACACCAGTTACTTTCTCCTCGATTGAGTTTGGGAATCTCTACAGGAGGAAGAAGTATAGTTATATTCCTATTAAACTTCTTTATAACAACTGTTCTGGCCTGTATTAGGCAACTTTGATAAGTGGAATTTCTTTGAGTATCTTTTAAAAGGGCATTAACGTGGATTGCCAAGTTTATCATTAGATTTGTTCTAAAAGGAAATCCGTAGATGGAGATTATACTCTTGCTTTCTTCCTCCTTTCCTTTTCGTCCCTAGCACCTTGAGTGCACAGAATGTATTCTGGTGGGCAGGAGACTTGTTTACCAACTGTATTGTAGAATACTCTCCCAAGTGCTTAGTACAGTGCTTTGCACACAGTAAGTGCTCAGTAAATCCAGTTGATTGATTGTACTCTTCCAAGTGCTTAAAGAGAGTGTTGGGCATACAGTGACCATTGATTACGGTCAAGCCTGAGGCCACAGTTGATGCCTTCCTTGGCTTGAACTAGTGTCCACCCCCTTTCCTTCTTGACCCTAATAGCTTCTATCAGGTAGGCAAGTTTCTTTCAACTGTGGCAAAAAGTGAAATGACCTGGGTGGGTTTGTCCACCTAGATGGAAACAGGCCCCTCTGGGCTTCACCTGACCTCGTGGGCTCATGTTATAATTGCTGATTCATAGCTTTTCCATCTATCAGTAGGACACCTGAAAGGTTATCTGATTTTGCTCATGCTTTGCATTGCCTGGCTCAGTTAATAATGTTTACTGTATTTTGCAATGTGGGAATGAAGGACGATTTAAAAGTTCACGCATGAAGAGTTAGAACTAGAGTGAGGCGTTCAGAAAACCCAAGAACATTGCCCTCTGAGGAATTGGAGGATCTGTCCTCCCTGCGTTGCATTTGGCCATTTTCATCATGTCCATTTTTCATGGGATAGTGGATATAAGCGCCTAACTACGGGAAAAAATCGAAAGGAAAGAGTCGGCTTAAGAGCCACCCCTAGCTAACAATAATGATATTTGTGGTATTTAAGTGCTTACTATTGCCAAGCACTGTTCTAAGCACTGGGGCAGATACAAGATAATTGATTTGGACACAGTCCCTGTTCCTCCTGGGGCTCACAGTTGTAATCCCCAATTTGCAAGTGAAGGAACTGTGGCACAGAGAAGTGAAGTGACTTTCCCAAGATCACACAACAGTCATGTGGCCTCTGACTCCCAGGCCTTTGCTCTTTCCACTAGACCCTACTGCTATGGTGGGTAGTTTTAGGCCTGACTGGGGAGAGGTGGTCAGGCAGGCTTTTCTGCCCTCCAGTAAAGCCCCAGTGGAAAACTGAACACTTTCTAAAACATGTCAGGAATTATGGTGGAGGTGTCTCCCCAGGGAGCCTGACTTGTGCTAGAGTAGGCATTTCCAGAAAAAACGCTGTGGAGGTAGTGATATCTTGAAGGGTACCTTGTACAGGTAAACCACATGGGATTTAAGGGAGGAGATATGGGAGGCAAAACAGATGAAATGCAATCTCCCAGTTGGGAAGCAGCATGGCCTGGTGGAAAGAGCATAGGCCCCGGGGCCAGAGGACCGATTCTAATCCCGGCTCTGCCAGTTGTCTTGGGAAAGTCACTTCACTTCTCTGTGTCTCCGTTTACTTATCTGTAAAATGGGGATTCCATACTTACTCTCCCCTTTCTTCTTCTTAATAGTATTATGATGGTATTTGTTAAGCATTTATTATGTGTCAAGCACTGTTGTAAGTGTTGGGGTAGATACAAGTTAATCAGATTGGAGAGAAACCATGTCTCACAGGGCGCTCACAGTCTAAATAGGAAGGAAAGCAGATATTGAATCCCCATTTTAAAGGTGAGGAACCTGAGGCATAGAGAAGTGAAATGACTTACCTAAGCTCATACAGCAGGCACGTGGAGGAGCTGGGATTAGAACCCAGGTCCTCTGACTCCCAAGCTCACATTCTTTTCCATTAGGCCACACTAATTCTACACTATGAGCTCCATGAGGGACAGGGACTTTGTCCAACATAATTATCTTGTATCTACCCCTGTTCTTAGTATAGTGCTTGGCACATAGTAAGTACTTAACAAATACTATTATTATTACTATCATAATTATTACATATGCCACCAGAAGAACATTGATTTTTCTTATAAAATTCTCCTCCTTTCCCATTGCCCTCCTAGTGTAGATTGCACATGGGATCTACTTGAATCCCTCCAAAGTTAATGCAGGAGAAAAAAGTCATTCAAAATCATTAGACCAGTGACACAGTCCTAGTAATGGGAAGAAGATGAAGAATGCAGGGCACTCCGCCTACTCTGAAGGCAGTTTTAGGATGCTGATTCTGCAGTGCTTACTACAGATCCTGGCACAAAGTAAGCACTTAACAAGTACCATAATTATTATTCATATGTGGTTTGAATTCTCCTCTCCTTTCCTGGAACCGGATGATCCGGAACCTCGTCATTCATTACCATTCCCAAATAGTGCCCCCCGATGTCTACTACAGAACTGTCTATATGGGAACTACATGAAGAGCTTGGAAAATGGACATCCTATCCAGAAGACTCCAAGCTAAGTTTTTAAAACTGCTGCCTTTATGGCTCCGTGAACCAAGGGAAGGCCATCCTGACATAAGCCAAAGGCTTGATAGTTTACTTGTCCTTGTGATAGTAGTCTGTAGTAGTGATACTTATTGGGTACCTACTTGAGTACTTGGAAAAGGACCACAGAAGTAAACCCTATGTTCCCTGTCCACGAGGAACACGTTCATTGGTTTTTCTATCTGAAGTTTAGCCAAAGAAACAGGGAAGCAGTGTGGCCTAGTGGAAAGAACGTGGGCTTGGGAGTCAAAGGGCCTGGGTTCTAATTCCGGCTCCATCATTTGTCTGCTGCATAAACTTGGGTAAGTCATTTAACTCCCCTTCGCCTCAGATTCTTCGTCTATGAAGTGGGGATTCAATGCCTGCTCTCCCTCATAACTTAGACTGTGAGCCCCCTGTGGGTCGGGGACTGTGTCCCACCTGATTAACTTTTATCTACCCCAGCGCTTAGAACAGTATTTGACACATAGTAACAGCTTAACAAATACCACAAAAAAAGAAAGAACAAAAAAAGTGAATGCTAGGGGAAATGACATTCAAGTTGAAATGTGTTAGTAAGGATAAGAGTGACTGATTTTATTAGCCAAGTCATAGAAAAGATGACTGTTTTGGTAAGGTACTCCTTTTTATGTGTATTTTTAGGTCTTCTAGAAAGCAGGCCTTGAACCCATCTTCATATCTTGCTAAATTCTGCATCTGCTCAAGCCTGAGTCCCTGGCCTCCCATCGAGACCATTATCAATCAATCAATGGGTATTTATTGAGTGCTTACTAGGTGCAGAATGCCATAGTAAGCACTTGAGAGAGCACAGCACAACAGAATTAGCAGGCATATTCCCTGCCCACAATGAGCTTACAGTCTAAACGGGGAGAAAGATATTATTAATATGAATAAATAATGTAATTTACAATATATAATTTATAGTTATATATGTAAGTACTGCGGTGTGGGGGGGTGTTACAATTCATCAATTAGCTAATTAGGGAGATACCATTAGATCATTAAAAAATGATTTTTTTATTTTGCCCTATGATAGTGGATGGCCAGAGTCAACTGTCCCTTATTAGCTTTGGAAGGAGAATCTTTTAATGGCCAGGCCCCAAGGGTTGATTTGCTGCTCCTTGAATTTCCATGTTTAAGGCAAATTACATCGTCATAGTTCACTGGAAATGACAAGCTCAGATGTGATCACCTGTGAAGATTGCTGTATTTAATCTATCCTGGCACTGTGGAGTCAAAACATAAAATACTTAATTGTCACCAGCTCTGCATTGTGAATTGCCGAACTGCTCAGTGCAAAGTGAAATTTTGATTGGGTAATGACATGTACTGATCTGAACCCTGTAGGTAAGGACCCTGGGTGTGAATCTTGTAAATCTCAGAAGTCAGTCATGGGATCTGAGGGGAGAGTTCATTGAATTGGCTCTGATGGGAGTGGATAATGACTTTTCCTAGCAAAGTCTGCCTTCCCTTTTGAAGTTGTGGGTAAATTGGGATTTTTTTTGACTGGAGGAAGTCCAAGCACTCGAGCCTAATAATGGGAATTTTCTTTTGTGGCCATTAATTCATTAAACCCTCCCAGCATGCTGAAAATCTGTGCTTCACGAACTTCCGTCCACCCAGCAAGCCGGGGAAGAGGCCCTGATCTGTGAAGCCGTCAACAGTCTGCCTCTTGTACCTACCCACTGTGCGTCTGGCCCTGTACTAGGAGCTGTGGAGACCACAGGGGACCAACAAGACATGGCCCCTACCACCCTCGAAGAGCTGATAATGTAGGGCAAATGCAGAAGCGTAAACTTATAAGTAGATGCGAAGTATGAATTTCAGTAGCCTGCACAAATAAAATGACATACAAATATAAAACTAGGAACACACACAGCTAATTATAGAGGAAGACCTAAATGCCAGGAGCATTGGGGTGACCAGAGTCACATGGAATTAGTCTGGGAAGACTACATGGAAGAAATGTGGTTTGGGGATTGTTTTTGAAGGGGTGGGGAGGACGGGCCCCATGAGACATTTAGCCGCCCCAAAGCCGGAAAACGTTTGCTCCCCCTAGTACCGGAATGATGTCACCCACATCATTTTGCAGAAATTTGTCAGTCTCCCAGAACCTAGAGTGGTTCTCTGGGGCTCCCCTGGCCCCTTCTCATCTCCCATCTCCAGAGCCGTTGCACCCCCTCAGCCAGAGAGACACATATATACACACATACACACAAGTATTATATATTTGTATTTATATTTCAATGTCTTATTTTATTTGTGTAGGTTACTGACAGTCATGCTTCGCATCTACTTTTATATATATATATATATATATATATATATATATATATATATATATATATATACATACACACACACACACACACACACACACATATGTATCCCTCATAACACAGTTACCCCTCCTAACAGGTGGAGGGAGTTAGGGCCCTTTCCTGCCCACACAATTCCCGCAACCTTCTGCTGTGATCCCTGAGGTGGCTGCCTCACTCATCTATGGTCTGCGGCCAGCATGGTTTAGTGGAAAGTGCTTGGGCCTGGGAGTGAGACAACCTTGTTTTTTGTTCAGTTTTTTTTTTAATGGTATTTGTTAAGCACTTATTATGTTCCAAGCACTGTACTCACCACAGGGATAGATAAAAGCTAATCAGGTTGGACACAATACCTGGCCCATACAGGGCTCACAGATGAAGTAGGTTGGAGAACAGGCAGTCAATCCTCTTTTTACAGATGAGTTAAGTAAAGCCCAGAGAAGTTAAGTGACTTGCCCAAGGTCACATAGCAGACGCATGACAGAGTCAGAATTAAAACCCAGGTCCTCTGCCTCCCAGACCAGTGTTCTCTATACTAAACCACTCTGCTTCCCTAGTTCCTAATCCCATCTCTGCCACTTACATTCTGTATAACCTAGGGCAAGTCCCTCCTCTATGCCTCTGTTTCCTCATCTTTAAAATGAGGATTAAGTACTCATTCTCCCTTCTACTTAGTCTGTCAGCCTCGTGCTGTACAGGACTGTATTCGACTTGATTGACTTGTATTTACCCCAGCTGCAGTACAGCTCTTGGCACATAGTAAGAGCTTAACAAATACCACATTAATAGTTTGATGAAGAGGAGAGGCAAAAGATTGCAAAGCAATCAGCAGCAGGGAAGTTGTGTGTGAGGATCTGGGAAAACAAGCAGGAGTGCAGAAAAGGGCAAGTCCAAGGCAAGGCAAGCCCATGCTCTCCCTCCTCAAATCCAACACACAATTACTCTCCCCTGGTTCAAAGCCTTATTGAAGGCCCATCTCCTCCAAGAGGCCTTCCCTGACTAAGCCCCCTTATCTCTTCTCCCACTCCCTTCTGTGTCACCCTGACACGCTTTCTTTATTCATCCACCCTCCCAGCCCCACAGAACTTATGTACTCATCTGTAATTTATTTATATTGTCTGTCTCCCCCTCTAGACTGTAAGCTCACTGTGGGCTGGGAATATGTCTTTATTTTTATACTCTACTCTCCCAAGTGATTAGTATAGTGCTCTGCACACAATACGCCCTCAATAAATATGATTGACTGATTGACAGACTGACTTTAAGACTATCCTAGGGAGTAAAGCTCTGAGCTAGGGACAGTCCATGTCCATTTTCACCCTGGCCTTGAATAGCAGGGCTCTGAGGCAGAGAAATTTTGCTGTCCCATTCAAGTCTGTGGGGGAAGGAAGTTACTTCTTGGGAAATCCTTGGCTGTTATTCTGTAGAGATGAAGGGGCACACTTCTGGCATATTGTCTTTGTTTCTGGATATATAGTGAAAGGGAATGTACCTTAGCTGTACCCATTAATGACTTTTAAGAAGAAATCAACCTTCTCAAAGGATCTCTTGTTTTATTCAGACCTCATGCTTGTTTAATTTTCATAATGCAAATTTCGAGGAATTGGAGGCAGCAGACTGGAGTGGCAAAAGTTTTGGAAAACAAATTAGAAGGGATGGCACCTGGGGTAGCTGCTGATGCCTGGGTCTTGGACCAGTTTCTTGCTCATGAGTGCAAGCTTCTTCATCTTTTAATTGGAGCTCAAAGGACCTGCCTCTTTATCCTCCATGCAAGAATGTCAAGAGAATGAATGAGATGGAACTAGACAGAGTAGCTCAAGCTTCTGGAGGGAGAGTGTTTATTTTCTAGTTACTATTCATTATTGTTGTTGCTTATTGTATTTGTTAAACTCTTCCTTGGTGCCAAGCACTACACTAAGCACGGGGGAAAGATCGGGCTATTGAGTAAGATATGGTCTCTGACCCACTGGGGGCTAAGGATTGAAGGGCTGGGGAAGGACAGATATTTGGAGAAAAAAGTAACTGGAATAATTCAATCAAGAGCAAATATCTTGCTCCTAGAAATAACTGGGGAAACTCAGTCAGGAGCAAATGGGAAGTAGTGCGGTCTATTGGAAAGGGCATGGATCTGGGAGACAGAGAACTTAGGTTCTAATTCTGGTTCTACCACTTACCTGCCTTATAACCATGAACAAGTCACTTAACTTCTCTGTGCCTAATTTTCCTCATCTGTAAAGTGAAAATTCAAGACCTGTTCTTCCTCCCATTGTAGATCTCGAGCCCCAGGTGGACCAGCGACTAAATCCAACCTAATTATCTTGTATCTACCCCAGCTCTTAGTACAGTGCTTTGTGCTTGGCACATAGTAAGCACTTAACAAATGCCATTATAATCTACTAGTATTCCATCTCTACATAATCTAAAAATGCAGGTATTTTCAAGTATAATTGCCTCTAGGTGAGCTAGAAGTACCCCATAGGTATTTGACTGGCTTCTAGCTGCACCACCTTCTAAATGAAATAAAATGTAGATTATATATAATCTCTAGTTGTCTGAGTAGGTCAGGTATGCAGGTATGTGGAACCACTCCAGAAGCTGACCTGGTACAGTAATGGGTTTTACTCTGATGAGCTTCAGTTGTTCCACTGGCAAAACTTCTCTGAACATGTCCTGGAATATAGCTGCCATTGTCATTATCATACAAATACACAAACCCAGAGGTTTCATGCTGGGGTAGAATAGTTATTGATCCTTGAGTTCCTGCCAAAGAGAACTCATCTGGCCTCTATTTTTCAGGTAAAAGAATCTGAAATTACCACCCGGGCAATACACACACAGCACAGTCAGAATGTCTCCACGGTGTAGCGGGTGTTTTTAGAGGCTGCTCTAGAATTATGCATAATCTTGGGCTGGGGAGAGAAGTCTGTTAATGAAGAAAACAGCTGAAAGCCCTAAAATCCATATCTCTTGAGATAGTCATAATTGCATAGGCTCCACTAGAAAACCGACATCAGCAAATAGCTAGCCCTGTCACATATGGAATAAGGGCGACGGTTCAAACGCCAAGGGTCAAGACCAGGCAGAGGCTCGAAGGGAGAATGTACAGCCTTGGAATCAGGATCCGGTGAGCCCAGCAAGTTAGTAAGGATGAAAAGCTTTCCTGCCGCATTTTGAAGCCTGCTGGAACTGGCCCAAGATCTTATCAGGAAGGGCAGTGGGCTCAGGGGTTCCTGTCTGTTTGTCAGAGGGCAAGGACCACCCCTGCAGAACCTGCCAGCCGTCGCTGCCTCACTCGCTGCCTCTGGTGACTGCGGGGTGGTTAATGATTGGCGGCTCTCCACACACTGCAGGGTGCCCCCGGGATCTCGGGAATTTATGAGCTATTTAAAACTCTTCCCTAGAGGTTAGGAGACTTTTCATTGATTCTAGGAGTCCCTTATAATAATTATAACTGTGGTGTTTGTTAAGCGCTTACTATGTGCCAGGCAGTGTGCTAAGCGCTGGGGTAGATACAAACATATCAGGTTAGACAAAGTCCCTGTCCCACGTCGAGACCGTAAGCTCATTTTGGACAGGAGTTGTGTCTGTTTATTGTTATAGTGTACTCTCCCAAGCATTTAGTACAGTGCTTTGCACACAGCACTCAATCCAATTGAATGGGGCTCAGAGTCCTAATCCCCACTTTACAAATGAGATAACTGAGGCTCAGAGAAGTTAGGTGATTTGCCCAAGGTCACATAATGGACAAGTGGTGGAGCTGGGTGTAGAACCCATGACCTTCTGACTCCCGGGCCTGTGCTCTTCTATCCACTACACCATTATGGAAGGGAATAAGCCTTTTCAGAAACAACAAGGTACCACTTATAGCAGTGCCTTTTCCAACATCTACCTGTCTCTCATCTAATTTGTGTTCTCTCTCTAGCTTCAGCTCTCGGTGTCCATTTTCCAGAGAGGGAAGTGGATTCAGTAAAAGCACCAACAGTTGCATCTAGGAAATGACAGTCAATGCTTCCTCTTTCATTATGGATTTTTCGGCCTTGTCATCCTTCCCCTGCAAGCTATTATAGTCTGCTTTCCAAGAGTTCTGCCCCATACTGGATTTTGATAGGCAGAACTGGGACCAGATGTGTCTACCCCAGACATGTACTGGGTTTGAAGAGGGTGGCTCTATTTAAGATGGCACTAGATCCGCTTTCACGGGATGGATGCACTCTGACTTTTAGTGTCCTACTGGTTCATTCATTCATTCAATCATATTTATTGAGCGCTTACTGTGTGCAGAGCACTGTACTAGGCACTTGGAAAGTGCAATTCGGCAACAGATAAAGACAATCCCTACCCAACAACAGGCTCACAGTCTGAAAGGGGGAGACAGACAACAAAACAAGTACATAGGCATCAATAACATCAAATTAGATAAATAGAATTATAGATATATACACATCATTAATAAAATCAATAAAATAAATATGTACAAATATACACAAGTGCTGAGGGGCGGGGAAGGGGGTAGAGCAGAGGGAGGGAGTAGGGGCGATGGGGAGGGGAGGAGGAGCAGAGGAAAAGGGGGGCTCAGTCTGGGAAGGCCACCTGGAGAAGGTGAGCTCTCAGTAGGGCTTTGAAGGGGGAAGAGAGCTAGTTTGGCGAATGTGAGTAGGGAGGGCATTAGAGGCCAGACATAGGACGTGAGCCAGGGATCGACGACGGGACAGGCGAGAACGAGGCACACTGAGGAGGTTAGTGGCAGAGGAGCGGAGTGTGCAGGCTGGGCTGTAGCAGGAGAAGGGAAGTGAGGTAGGAGGGGGCAAGTTGATGGAGAGCTTTGAAGTGAGGAGCATTTGCTTCATTTGAAGGTTGATAGGCAACCACTGGGCATTTTTGAGGAGATGGGTAACAAGTCCAGAGCATTTCTGTAGAAAAATAATCTGGGCAGCTGAGTGAAGTATAGACTGAAGTGGGGAGAGACAGGAGGATAGGAGATTAGAGAGGTTTAGGCATAGTCATTGAGCGGTCAAGCCCTTCAGAGGATTATGGGAGCCTGAAGGTGGTGTCTGCCCCAGGACAAGCTGAGGGATCTCTGTGTGTGACAAGAGTGGAACAAGTTGTCAGGTCCCTCTTGGGAGCAAAGTTCAGCTTGTCGTTGTGGTGCTCTCTTTCAGTGCCTGCATCCCCCTCACACCCCCAACCAGCATCAGAAAAACATTTCTCCCCCTGGGCCCTCCTAGAGAGATCAAGCAGCAGTACTGAGTGCCCCTTACCTTCTCTTCCCATTTCCCTGCTTCCCTCTCTCTCCCCAGCTCCCAGCCTGCGGCTGAACACTTTTTGAGGGAAGCTAGTCCTTCTTTCTGTTTCAAGATGTCATTTGTAGCAGGGTTTCACGCCATCTAGTTTAAGCATTGGCAGAGGTTTTTCTATGCTGGGCCATTTCCAGAGGGAAGTGTTTGCTGTGAAATTAATTGTTTCTGTTTGTCTCCTTCTCTTCCTCCTCACACTAGATTGCAAACTCAGTATGGGCAGAGAATGCTTTTAACCTAATTTTCTTCATCATATATTCCCAAACACCTAGTATTGTGTTCTGCATATTGTAGCACTCAGTTAAATATTTTCAGTTGATGATGATGATGGTGACATCGGTGGGAGGGGGGAGTTCACACTGCACCTAGAGTATCTTTAAATCACTGCTTGGAAGCAGCTGCTACTGGGGCTTCTGGCTTCTGCAGTCAATCAGGGGAATTTATTGAGCACTATGCTAAGCACTTTTGAGAGGAACAGCCTGGTCTAGTGGAAGGAGCATGGGCTTGGAAGTCCGAGGACCCCAGTTCTAATCCTGGCTCTGCTGTGCGTCTGTTGCATGACATTAAGCAAGTCACTTTACTTCTGTGCTTCAGTTTCCTCAAATGTAAAATTGGGATTCACGGCCTGATCTCCCTCCTGCTTAGGCTGTGATTCCCATATGGGACAGAGACTGTGTCTGGCCTGATTAACTTGTATCTACCCCAGCGCTTAGAACAGTGCTTAATACATGGTAAGTGCTTAACAAACATAATGCTAATAATGACACAAGCTATCTGAGACAAGTTGAGCCCCTTTGCCACCTTTAGGGAGATTGCTTCCACGTTCTGTGTCCCAGGGGTGTGACCACCATTTGATCCAAGGCCTTGGAGATCAAAGACCTGCCCCTGATGCAAGGACATAGGTAACTTTGGTGACTTCTAATGACTCAGGACACCATTCTCTAGACTGTAAGCTGAATGTGGATAGGGAATGTGTCTGTTACGATGTTATATTGTATTCTCCCCGGTACTTAGTACAATGTTCTACATACAGTAGGCCCTCAATAAATATGATTGGTTGATTGATTCTCTATACTGTGGCCCAGGGTTTACCGATTCCTGGTCTGTGTGGGATGGTGGGAGGAAGTGTATGGCTTTTTTCCTGATTGCAAAGATATAGTGAAACACTTCTTCTCGGTCAGCCTGGTTTGTGACAGGATTCACATATTTGGTAGAGAGAGATTCAAATTGTAGTTCTCACAGGATGTAGGGAGTCAAAGATAACAGTCGAAACCATGAATTGTGATTGAACCATCCTTTCTGTGGTCTGGGGTAGAACCTCTTAGGGAAAGCCAAAGCCACTTTCCTCTTCTTTGAATAATCTCATAAGAGTGAGATCCCCATTCCATGGAGGCCTCTCTGGGCAGAGACAAAAAAAAAAATCCGAACAGGAAGAGCCATAAGATTCCACCCACCCGCAGAGAATTTCTCATTTTCCTCTCCCATCCTTCCCTCCAGCCCTGTTCCCCCCAGTCAGCGCAGAGCACTGTAAGCTTGTTGTGGGCAGGGAATGTGCCTGTTTCTTGTTATATTGTACTCTCCCAAGTGCTTAGTACAGTGCTTTGCACACAGTAAGCGTTCAATAAATACGAGTGAATGAATGAATGAGTTGGCTGAGGAGGCGTTCTCCCTATGTAGGCTCTTTCTCCTCCTGCCCTTACTGAAGGGTGGGTGCTTCTCGTCTTGTCCGAGACATTTGCAGAAAGGAGAGGAGCTGCCTTTTGGAGCATATCTGCCAACTCTGGACTCTCCCAAGAGCATAGTATAGTGTTCTGAATACAGTAAGTGCTCAATAAATGCCATTGATTGATTGATTGATTATGTCCTCCATCAAGAGACATCACCCTGCACCTGCAAAGTCCCAAGGCATTTCTAGCAGCTGAGCCTCATTTAAGAGGAGTGGGAAGCCAAGGCAGTTGGCTTAGTAAAGCCCAAGCTGGGATCCCTAATGGATGTTTCAGCAGCCACCAAGCCATATGATGTGACCCTCGGACTGTGTCCACTCGGATGTATATCAGCCACTGTGGACCCCTGGACCTCAGTTCCAGGGTAGTCCAGTTCCCTTCTGGAGGCAGGATGGGGAAAACCAAAGAGTCAGAATGTGATTAGCCAGTGAATGAGGAGAAATATTCCTTTTCCAAGAAAACTAGTACCAACATCAGGTAAATGAAACTCTCTTCTAGAATCTTCTGTACTTCACAAGAAATTACTTCAAAGCCTATGGATGAGGTAGGGGTGTATGTGCCCCCTTCATTCACTTTTACAGGTTTCCAAAGGACACTCCACCTGGACAACTCCAAATTCAGAAGCAATCGGTCAGTCGTTTTTATTGAGTGCTTACTGTGTGCAGAGCACTGTACTGAGCGCTTGGGAGAGTACAGTGTGACAGTAAACAGGCACATTCCCTGCCCACAATGAGCTTACAAAGCCCCCAGAAGACATTTCCACCCCAGACCGAGTTGTCGAAGCAGAACTCTTTCCCCTTTGGCTCTGCAGCAGTTTCAAGGGTCGATGGGTTCGAGGTTTAGAGCGCTTATCTTGACCCTCTCCCGGTATGAGTCACAGCGAGCGCTGGCTGCAGGGCTCGTGGCCAGTGTGGGAGGTAGGGGGAAGGCATCCTTGGGGAGCTGTGCATAAAGGGTTTTTTCACTGTGATTCTCCCTGGCCTGCAGCCTAGAAGGGCCGGGGGTCACACATAGGGTGTTCCAGGCAGGAACATGGGTCACACGTACACATTTCCACCGTTTTCGCTGAAGCCCAGTCGCAGTCTAAACAGAGGTATTCTGACAAACAGCCTCGTTCTAGGTGAACCCATGGGTTGGTTGGTCCAAATTCATACCCTAAAAATGCATTTGGGGGAGCAGAATTTGTATCATGTTTCTAGCCTTTAGACTGCATTATGGCAGTGGGGGAAGTGTGTTTGGTGGGTGTGTGTGTGTGTGCGTGTGTGTGCGTGCGCGCGTGTGTGTTGGGAGCAGGTTGAGGACTTGATAGTGCTAAAGGTGCTGGTGACTGGAGCTGACAAGCAGTGGGTCCCTGCCATCTCCCAGGGTTTTCATGCCAACCCGATCTGCCTAGGTGCAGGAGGATATGCTGGATTATCCTACCAAGTCCTAGCATTGTCCTCCTGCTCTCTGGTACTATGCAAATGGTGCTGTCCTTTAAACATGAACAACCTGTAAAGAAAGGATTTTCATAAAGATCCAGGAATGAAAGTGTTTGGGCAGATCGTGGAATTAGCTCACAGTTTTCAAAACCTTAGCATTTTTTCCCCCAGCCGTGGAATTTCCTTGCTGAAGCCACATGACTTCCTCCCCCGTAGACTGTAAGCTCACAGTCTACCCACCGGGATCATGTTCATCAACTCTGTTATGTTGTATTTTCCCAAGTGCTTAGTACAGTGCTCTGCACACAGGAAGTGCACAACAAATATCACTGATTGACTGGAAATAATGTTGGTATTTGTTAAGCGCTTACTATGTGCCGAGCACTGTTCTAAGCACTGGGGTAGACACAGGGGAATCAGGTTGTCCTATGTGGGGCTCACAGTCTTAATCCCCATTTTACAGATGAGGGAACTGAGGCAAGAGAAGTTAAGTGACTTGCCTCTCTATACATGGATTCTGTACTAATCGTAATCATATTGTTTTCATAACTCATAAAATTGTTCTCTTGGTCCTCCGTTTAAATAGAATTCCCCTGCTCTTGGAAAGTGATACTGGTAAAGGTGAACATGAATCTTAAGTGACTCTGGGATGTATGGATTCCCTGTCATAGGCTAGTCAACTCTATTGTCTTCCATAATGGGAAACCAGGTAGCATGAATTATCAAAACTCTTCCCCACTCTTGCAACCCACTGGAGCTGCCAACAGGGAATAGCAAAATGAACTGGGTTGTCTCACATTCTTTCCTTTGCTTTGACCAAACTTCAGTGCAGGAGCTGAGAAGTGGGGAAATGGGTATGGCAGGTAGAGGAATGGAGTACCTGGTTAATTCACAAATTGTAATCAGCCCTTAATGGTGTTTAAATGGGTACTTTGCTTCACCGTTTCTCATAGTTCACCCTCAAAATCTTTCTTTTACTCCCTCAGCCTGTTTGACATGGGAGGCGAATATTACTGTTTCGCTTCGGATATCACCTGCACGTTTCCTGTAAATGGAAAGTTCACTGCCGACCAGAAGGCCATCTACGAAGCTGTACTGAAGTCATGCCGCGCAGTCATGAAGGCAGTCAAACCAGGTAAAGTGATCCACAGAGATACCGGGAGGTTCTGCCAGATGGACAGAAGCAGCATGCTTTGTTGGAAAGAACATGGGCCTAGGACTCAGAAAACCTGGATTCTAATCTGCATCTGTTCTGGTCTGCGCATGACCTTGGACAAGTCACTTTACTTCTCTGTGCCTTACTTATCAGTAAAATGGGGATTAAGACTGTGAGCCCCATATGGGATGTGAACTGTGTCCATCCTGATTATCTGGTATTCATTGTCATATTTATTGAGCACTTACTGTGTGCAGAGCACTGTACTAAGCTCTTGGGAAAGTACAATATAGCAGTAAACAGTGACATTCTCTGCCCACAATGAGCTTACTCTCTAGAGGGAGGGAGGGAGACATCAATACAAATAAATGAAATGACAGATATGTGCATAGGTGCTGTGAGGTTGGGAGTCGGGGAGAGCAAAGGGAGCAAGTCAGGGTGACTTAGAAGGTATCTACCCCAGCAAATTGTACAGTCTGGTATATAGTAAGCGCTTAACAAATAACAGTTTAAGAAAAAAATGAGCAGAGCTCTGTTCTTTCAAAGGGGAAATGCTATGTGAGGTCATAAGAACAACCTGAGTCTCTCACTGTGAATTCTGTTTCCTTCTGCCTTGGAAGCTTCTTGGATTGATTTGGGGGCCAGAGAGAAGGCTTTATTGGGGAAAAAAATGGGCCTAGAGATGGAAATCAGGGTGCATTTTTTTTGAAAATGCTTGGAATATATCCTATATGGCAGCACCTTAACGGTGAATGGGTTTCAGTGGTTTTGGCACTTTTTTAATGGTATTTGTAAAGCCCTTACTATGTGCCAGGCATTGTACTAAGTACTGGGATAGATATAAGGTAATAAGATTGGACGCAGTCCATGTCCCACATAGGGCTAACAGTTTTGTTTTAATCCCCATTTTACAGATGAAGGAACTGAAGCATAGAGAATTTAAGTGATTTGCCCAAGGTCACACAGTAGACAAGTGGTGGAACCAGGATAAGAACCCAGGTCCTCTGACTCCCAGGCCCGTGTTCCATTAGGACAACACTGCTTCTTATATGATTCTTGCATATGATTTGAATAAGAATCTAAAGGCTTAAAATCTACTCAGGCATCTTACATATTTATTTCCCTATTTGTTTAAATAGAGAATTATTTAGAGAGGAGATGTGGAGGGATTTGTAGAGTTATGGGAAAGAGCAGGCAAAGTGGGAAGGGAGATTTTGTTTACATGTGCTATCAGACAACAAACAAAATGAGCAGTTTCCTCCTGCCCTTCCATGCCATGAGGGCAGAGGCTTTCTTTCCTAGCAAGAACAACTGAATGCATGAATCCTTTTAAATCCTGTGTTCACTCAGAGTAACCAAGAATTGTTCTCTGGCTATTATTTATGTTAATGTCCGCCTCGCCCTCTAGACTCTAAGCTCCTTACGAGCAGAGAACGTATCTGCTAATTCTGTTTTACTCTCCCAAGCGTTTAGTACGATGCTTTGCACGTAGTAAGCCCTCATTAAATGCCATTGATTGATTAATCACTATTCCATCTGGGACTGTTCCATTGCAGATTCCACTCAAATGGTTCCTTTTGTAGCAACATAATAGTTTTATGGAGAATGTAGTTTCAGACATCAAGGATTAATCTAGTCTCTTGTTTTAATGTCTTGGCCATTTCCAGCATCACACAATGAGTGTATGGCGGTTCTTCCCTCCTGCCAATTACCCAGTGTGGAATAATACTCATGCCAGCTTGTTCCAAAAGAGGTGGCCTAGCTGGTATTTGAAATGGAACAACAGAATCTCCAGGTTATCTATAATTGTTGCCTTTTTAGTAGGATCCTTCATCCCTCTGGACCATAACCTCGTTGTGGGTTGGGAACATCTGTCAACTCTGTAGTACTGTACTCTCCTAAGTTGTTAGTACAGTGCTCTGCTCTTCCCACCAGATGTTTTTTCCCCTTCGATATGTTTTATCCATCTTGGCTATGTGAGTTTCATTGTCTTTAGGTGAGGAGACAAGTTACTAAGTTTCAGGATAAAATGAATCATCACAATCCAGGAGGGAGGCCTGTTTATATGAAGAGGTTCTGGAATGGTTCTGTAGGTTGCCCTAAAGGTTGACTAGTTACCTGCAGGTAGGGGCCAGCAATCAGCATTGCCAGTGACTTGCCTGTGGTCCTGACTTTGATGCTACTGTTATTGTCTTTCCCTTGTGTATTACTTTCTGGGATTCAGAGTTTTCCATCACTTTGGTTTTCCATTAAATCTACACAACCTCTGGGGGTGCTTTAAAAGCAAGACCCCATGACTCCCTATAGGGGGTCCGTGCCTCACTTTTGGGTCTTTTTCCAGGTAGGTCAGTGTCGACTCCAAAGTTAGTGAATGGCGAGAGTGTGGAGGATGGATGTGAGGCAGCATGGGCACTTTATTTTAATTTCTGCCCTTGAATTTTATGAAAAATACCCAGAGAAGCATCCGATCACCTTCCACCCAATACCGCTAAGCTCCGCCGTTGTCTTCATTGAGTTCTGCAGCCATGGATTATCTGGGAGGGAAGAAATAATAATTTAATACACTGCACCTGAAAGTTAGGGGCCATGGCATGAGACCTTTGGAGCTCCCCTTTCCCTTCTATAATAGACCAGCTAACTAATGATATGGGACTGCACCTATTAGAAGCAACCGAGAAGCAGCATGGCCTAGTGTTAAGACCATGCTTGGCTTGGGAATTCAAGGACTGGGAGTTCTTTTCCTGGTACTGCCAGTTGCTTGCTGTGTGACCTTGGACAAGTGACTTAACTTCTCTGTGCCTCAGTTTCCTCAACTGTAAAGTGGGGATTCACTACCTGTTCTCCGTCCTGCATAGACAGTGAGCCCCATGTGGGACAGGGACTGTGTCCAACCTGATTAATTTGTACCTACCCCAGCTCTTAGAACAGTGCATGACACAAAGTAAGCATTTAACAAATACCATAAACAAACAGGAAATATCAAAGGCGATCCAAAACAGAGTTTTCAGATTCCACCCAAGTTTAAACACTGCCCTCAGGAAACTCAGCAAAGAGAGCCTCCATCACGTACAAAACCATGTTATTCACTTTAACTACATGGGGAACTCTGGGGTTCTCTTCCCTGACTTTCTGACCTTGGACTCTAATTCTGGGGGCACACTTATGTAGCTCAGGATTACTTTGGGGCTCCCCAGTGAGAAACCAGAGATGTTGAGATGCTCTGTTGAGAGATCGGCGTTCCCTGGGGGAAGTGAGCAGGGAAGGGACAGCCGCAGGGGGAGGTGGCAAGAATGGTTGGGCCCCCGGAGTTTAACTGATTGGACTGAGTGACTCTTGACTGAGTCACCCGCTCAGCACAGTGCTGACGGAACAGCCCCAGCATCTGTGCTGGCATCTGCCTGCCTCAGATTCAGTGGAACAGGAGGCTACATTTTAATTTACAAAGGTCCATGTGCTGCAGCATTTCACCCTGACCTCTGGCTTACTGCATCTCTCCCTGGGGAAGGTGGCTTAACTTGGCTAGGCGGGGGAAGGCCTCAGATTACTGGACAGTCCCCGGGGTATGTGATGAATCTGTTTACCCTCCTCGGACTCCCGCTGCCACCCAAAAGCTAGGATCTGGCCTGCCCGCTGGCTGGTGGCGGAAAGCAGGCAGAAGCCCGGCAGGGTCAGACAGCGGCAGTGCCATCCAGACGTGTGTTTAGTGCTGATCTTATTCAAGCTCCTCCTTCCTCATAAATGCTCAGGAGGTTTGTGGCCCTTCCAGCATTTCTGTCTGGCTTTTAACCCTCCTGCTCTGGGGGCTGGGAGACACCCTTGGCATTTCTGGGCCCGAAATCGCGGGTCAGGGAGGAAAAGGTATAATTGGGGCAACTGGCAGCAGGGAATGCTGCCCACCCGTTCTTCGGGTGGTGGGAATGAGTCGTGGCCAGGAGGTGGGGACTGCTTTGCTCAGGTGCCCAGGGGTCAGCCACGCTGGCATAGGTTTCTGGGACTTTCTTCTGAATGGGCTGTGAGCTGGTGAAGGGCTAAGGGTTCCCCATTTCATTTTTCCCACTTATAAAGTGATCTGCCCTAAGCTCCTTTGGTCCAAAGAGGCTCAGAATCAGTCGCTGAGAAACTGAGCAGTACGATTTGCTCAGCTAGTTACATGTAGTATCTACCATCAGCAGCAGTGAGGGTGTGCCCCGGTCAAATGGGAACTCCTATCTCCTTTGCGGTAGGCCTCAGTTTCCTCACATGTAAAATGGGGATCAATCCTACTCCCTCGATAGACTGTGAGCCCAATGAGGGACAGGGACTGTGTCTGCCTTGATTGTCTACCCCAGCACTCAGTACCATGCTGACCATATAGTAAGAACTTAAAAAAATGCTACAATTATTATTATTATTTGTTATTATAAATCCAGTTCCCCAAATTTAAACTGCGATGAAGAGTACCTTTAAAGGACGCAAAGCCACTGCCACCTCTTGGTACCACCCTGATAAATCCTTTGCCAGAATTTTGTTTCCAAGGCCAAATATGGAGGTACCGGTACGTATTGACGTATTGAGAAGCAGCGTGGCTCAGTGGAAAGAGCATGGGCTTTGGAGTCAGGGCTCATGAGTTCGAATCCCAGCTCTGCCACTTGTCAGCTGTGTGACTGTGGGCAAGTCACTTAACTTCTCTGTGCCTCAGTTCCCTCATCTGTAAAATGGGGATTAAGACTGTGAGCCCCACGTGGGACAAGCTGATTCCCCTATGTCTATCCCAGCGCTTAGAACAGTGCTCGGCACATAGTAAGCGCTTAACAAATACCAACATTATTATTATTATTGGTGTATTGGATGCATTAGTGTCACCTGGATTATCATCTTTTACAAAGCTGTTTCCTTCGATATACTTATGGTTTAAAGAACACCATTGTGTCCTGGTCGGTAGGTGCACTTGTGTCTTGAAAAGCCCGTTTCTGTCCTCTGGTAGATAAATTATTTGAAGACAGCAATCAGTCTTTTCCCTATTATGTATAACAAATAGGACTAGTCTAACGCCAGGCTCTACTGAATGTTCAGTAAACCTTAGCTTTCGGGAAAGGGGGGATTGTAAATTAGAAATCAAACGACATTGACAGTTCCCATTCATCATCCAGATTTTCTTTAGATGCAAATTCCTATCCCCCTCTAACTGGCCTACCACCCACTCTTAGAAATGTGCAACTCTGACTAAGAGGAGTAAAACATTGGAACTCTTCTGACTCCTGCATTCTTGGGACTACAGCCTGTCCTCATGACTAATAGCAATCCAATCCCTGTGTCCCAGGGAGGCTGAGAACCTGCAAGATATCCCACCTCTGAGTTGTCAACAAAGCAATAAGTCAGAGCGCATAGTCAGAGCCATCCCATAAATCACTGGGTTTTGATTTCAAGCATTTTCAATCCATTCCTTCCCCACAGCAGTTCCAACAGCTGCCCGAGCCGAGTCATCATTTGTCAATTTGATCTATTGACATGCTGTCTGAATACAGAATTGATGGAGCAAAATGGGATTTAGAGGAACAGACCCCCAATGCTATTTCTGCAAATCGGAGACTTTATTAAACGTTCTTTTATGACCCATATTTCCTGTCTACAACAATTACCCTCTTCTGTCATCTTCTTTGGATATGGAGTGGGAAGTTTGCCCAGATTTTCTGAAGAATTGTGGGATTGAAGTCAGTTTGTGGGTGGGGAACTGGAGAGTAGCTACAGAGAAGTGGTTTATAGATTAAAGTTTATCTGTGGAAATGATTACTTAAGGAGGCAAGAGTTCTTACAAGAGATTTCTTGGTTTCTTGATTTATTCTCTTTATTATCAGACAGGCTCAAGGTTTAGTAGATAGTACAACCATGCCCCCTCGCCGCCACTACAGACTCACTGCTAAGTGGGGCCATGGGTAAGGTCCCTTAACCGCTCTGGGCCATTGATAAAAGTAGATCTACTCAGTCCTCTCCCTGCCTTGCCCAAGGGGATATTATGAAGCTCATACCTTTGAAAGGCCTGAAAATGTCAGTGATTATTACAAAGCTAGGCACAAGTGTCTTCCTGCCACATTTCTGGATGGTGTCGTGGAGCCAGTGGTCCTGGGAAGCAGAATATCCTAAGTGCTTAGAATGTGGGCCTGGAAGTCAGAAGGACTGGGGTTTTAGTCCCAGCTCTGCCGTTTGTCTGCTGTGTGACCTTGGGCACATCACTTCACTTCTATGTGCCTCATCGTAAAGTGAGTTTTAACTCTTTAAGCCTCATGTGGGTTATGAGCTGTGTCCAACCTGATTACTTTGTATGTACCTTAGGGCCTGGACCATAGTAAGCACTTAAGAAATACCGTTAAAAAAATTCCCTGATCTCAACTTCATAAAAACCCACCTCTCCACCCCACATTCCCCCTCTTGCACTTGCACTAGGTTGCAGGAGTCGCCACTCTAACAGATCCAATCGGTTCACGTTCAGAAACTCACTCTGAAAAATGGTCCGAGATCAATCAGTGATATCTATCTAGTGCTTAACATATGCACAGCGCTGTACAAAGCACTGGCTAGAGTACAGTACAGTAGAGTTGGTCGACACGCTCCTTGTCTAGATGCCTCAGAGAGGGTGAGGGAAGAATGATTCTCCCAGTTCTCTAAGGTCAATTCAGGCATATTTATTGAGTGCTTATTGTGTGCAGACCACTGTGCTAAGCAAATGGGAGAGTACATTATAACAATAAACAGACACAGCAGATATGATCCACCTCAGACTACAATCTCCGGCAGAAACCGTTGGCACCTTCTTTCCCTTTTTCTCCTCCTCCTCAACTTCTATTCCATTCACAGCTCTTCAGGCCCACCTCCAAAGGGAGAGTAAGATGGTCAATGGCAATGCAGCTCGAGTCAGAGCTACTTTGTTCCTCAGAGCTAGTAGTTAAAGGTTTGATGAGATGGGGGGGTGGAAATAAAAGATTAAAATGAAGTTCTTGGATCTGCTATGGCTTTCCGTGATCCTATCTCCCTTGACCTTGATTTTTTTTCATATTTATTAAGTGCCAATTATGTGTCAAGCGCCATTCTAAGCGCTGAGATAGATACTAGTTTCTCAGTTGGACATAGTCCCTGTCCCACATGGGGTTCACAATCTAAGTAGGAGGGAGAACAGGTATCAAATCTCCATTTTACAGATGAGGAAACTGAAGCCCAGAGAAGTTAAGTGACTTGCCTAAGATCACACAGCAAGCAATTGGCAGAGCTGGGATTGGAGCTCCTGTCCTCTGACTCCCAAGCCTGGGCTCTTTCCCTTCAGTCACACGATTGTCTGAATCAGTGGTCCAGAGAGCTTGTCATGTCCAGCTGTATGGGGGCTGCACTGTGAAGGAGTCCTAAGGCCCAAATGCTATTCCATGAGCACCTCATAGGTCATAAGGATGAGACTGTCATTTTGCCCTCTTAACAGGGGCCCACTGGGAATCCATCACTGTGCTAAAATTAGCACCGCAGAGGGGAGGTTGAGTCAATCCAGTGGACCAGATAAGGGCCAGAAAGGGATTGGAACATTCCTGTGGGAGTAAAATGTTACATGTACACACACACACACACACACACACACACACACACACACACACTCTCTCTCTCTCTCTCTCTCTCTCTCTGTCTCTCTCTTTGTCTCTCTCTCTTTTTCTGAGATCTAGCTTGGCATCAGGGGGGAAATTTGGGGAATGAAGGAGAAAAATGACTGATGAGGAAGGTTTTGTCAGCAACCTCCATCTCACAGCCAGTTGTATTTATAGAGGGTTTTCTGTGTGCAGTACTCTATATTGAGCACATGTCTTGCTTATACTGTCAAGTCCTTTCTGACCCATAGCAACTCCTTGGACACATTTCTCCCAGAATGCCCCCCTTCCATCTGCACTCATTCTGTTAGTGTATCCGTAGAGTTTTCTTGGTAAAAATATGGAAGTGGTTTACCATTGCCTTCTTCCGCGCAGTAAACCTGAGATTCCACCCTCGACTTTTTCCCATTCCGCTGCAGCCCAACACAGGTGGGTTTTGACTCGTAGCAGATTGCCTTCCACTCACTAGCTATTGCCCAAGCTAAGAATGGAATGGGTATGCCTCTGCTTGACTCTCCCTCCTGTAGCTGAGAATGGTAGAGTACTGGAAACTCTCCAGGTGCAATCCTGGACCAAGGACCAAGTGCTTGGGAGAGTACAATATAACAGAATTGGCAGACGTGTTCCCTGCCCGTAGAGAGCTTACACTCTCGAGAAATGTACCTCTATATTTCCCCACCCTGAACTGTCCCCTAAGCTTAAAATAAAAAAAAGTTAATCCCCATGCCAGGATGGGTGGTAGAACCTCTTGGATTGGAAATGGCTGGATTGTTTTGATTTTACTTTACCTTATGTGATTGTGACATCCAAATCCTTGAAAAGAAATGCCACCATTTCAGTCTGCAGTCAGTTGGAAACATTTTGAGCATACTGGGCTCCTTATTTACTCACTAAAATTGTCCTGATATTATTGTCGGTGTTATCGTGTCTCACACAGAAAAACAGGATGGGAGAAGTCAGACTCTTGCTATAGGGGCTGTTTAGAGAAGCAGCGTGGCTCAGTGGAAAGAGCACGGGCTTTGGAGTCAGAGGTCATGGTTTCGAATCCCGGCTCAGCCACTTATTAGCTGTGTGACTTTGGGCAAGTCACTTAACTTCTTGGTGCCTCAGTTACCTCATCTGTAAAATGGGGATGAAGACTGTGAGCCCCATGTGGGACAACCTGATTCCCCTGTGTCTACCCCAGTGCTTAGAACAGTGCTCGGCACATAGTAAGGGCTTAACAAATACCAACATTATTATTATCATTATTTTTTATTGGGTGGGAGGCTTATATACTAGTCCTGAAGAGTGCAGCAACTTCAGAACATTTTAGTCTCCATGCTACATCCCAGGAAAATATTCATTGGGTTTTTATGTTCACCACTTGGGCCAAGATACACAAAATTTTGCAGATTGCACATCTAATTCCTTTTACCTTCCAAGCAAAAATAAATAAATAAGTGAAATAACCCCAAATTCCTTGTGGGTGGCCAAAAAATTCTGTTCCTGAAGCTTGAGAAATGACCCCAGTGGAGCGGTAACCCGGCGGAATATAAGAATGCAGCACACTGACCACAAGTCAGATCAGAGGACAGAGGGGGCATTTCATGCCATTGCCTAAGTAGCACGATTCCCCACAGAGAGGGGATCGATAGAAGAAGGAAGTCTTAAGTGCAAGGCCTGTTCAGAGCCAGCTGTGAAATTCACTCAGTTCTTCCGTAAAGCGTGTTTTCACTCCACGTTTTGGATCGAATGTTGTTGGGGGATTGGAAACTCTTTCTGGCATCAGTCAGGGCTTGCAAACTACAAAGCGAGTTTTCCCTCAATGCAGAATCCATCAAGATCGTAACTCAGAGTCACTGGAGAAGTGAGTATATGTCCCAGCTGGGGCACACTTCAGTGAAACTATAACATTAATAAGAATTCCTTGGTCTTTGTATAGCGCTTTTATTCCCGAAGCTCTCTCACATTACTTATCTCATTTTTGTCATTACTTATCTCATTTTTGTCCTCACACAACCCTGTAAGGTAGGTAGAAAGGCTGGTAATATTAACTCCATTGTGTAGGTGTGGAAACTGAAGTACAGAGAGGCTGTGACGTGCCCAACAGCACACAGCAGACTGGTGGCAGAGTTCGGATTCAAACCTGTGTCCTCGGACTTCCAGGCCGACATTTTTCCGCTACACCACGCTGCCTCACCTAACTATAGACAGCAGCCAGTTTTGCTGATATTTACTGAATTGGGAACCATCCTTAACCTAGAGCTAGACCTGACCCAGTCCCTGCCCGCTTCAAAAAGCAGCAAGGTTTAGTGGAAAGAACAAGGGCCTGGGAGTCCCTGCTCTGCCACCTCCCTGCTATGGGACCTTGGTAAAGTCACTTCACTTCTCTGGGCCTCAGTTCTCTCATCTGTAAAGTGGGGATTAAGACTTTTAATCAGGATACAACCTGATCAGCTAGTATCCTCCCCAGCACTTAGTATAGCACCTGGTACATAGTAAGCATTTACCAAATACCATTTAAAAAAATATGTTCTAGACATCCTTGGCATGCTTGTTTATTTCCAAAACTATCCCTGGGTAAGAAGAGTCAAGTTACAGGATCCTTAGTGTCAGAGGTTGGCGTGACTGACACTGGGGCGCAATCGTTAGATAGCTGTGCTTGCCTCCATCTTGGGCCTTGAGCAGTCTGACCTCGAGTCCATTTCCTCAGGGGGCCGGATTTATGCTTTCTGATGATAGCAAGCACAAAGGTTCACGCTGGGCTGGATGGATAAGGCCTTGGTTGGTTTTACCTGTATCAGGCTAGAATATATGTCACAAGACTCTTAGAAAAGGACAAATTACACTTATTAGTAACCATGATATTTGTTAAGTGCTTACTAGGTGCCTTACACTGTCCCAAGTAGTGGAGTAGGTACAAGTTAATCGGGTCAGATACAGGACAGTAGTGGTGTGTGAACGGCCAAGAAAAACATTTTTTCAGGAAATTCTAATTTTAATAAGCCGCGAGAGACCCGGCATTAATTTTTGTTCATCTGAAAGCTTGTTACATCAAAACTAATTCTTTTAAGGAGAACACGTAAAAACAAATATTCTTTTTTAAAGTTCCTGCAATGGAAATAAAAATAAGTAGTCATTGTTGAGACTTAGATTTGCTTCAGATGCCAAATCCGACTCCATGAGCAGTTCCATTGTTATCTCCTCCTATATGCCAGTATTAACTTCAGATGCCAAAAGTGATTGTTTGGAGAATCACGTCTCTGCTGGGCAGGTCAAACGGGAGAAGGGAAGCAGAGTGGCCTAGTGGAAAGAGCATGGGCCTCGGAGTCAGGGGATCTGGGTTCTAATCCCAGCTCAGCCAATTGTTCATTCATTCAATAGTATTTATTGAGCGCTTACTATGTGCAGAGCACTGTATTAAGCGCTTGGAATGAACAAGTCGGCAACAGATAGAGACAGTCCCTGCCGTGTGATGGGCTTACAGTCTAATAGGGGGAGACAGACAGACGAGAACGATGGCAATAAATAGAGTCGAGGGGAAGAACATCTCGTAAAAACAATGGCAACTAAATAGAATCAAGGCGATGTACATTTCATTAACAAAATAAATAGGGTAATGAAAATATATACAGTTGAGCAGACGAGTACAGTGCTGAGGGGATGGGAAGGGAGAGGGGGAGGAGCAGAGGAGAAGGGGAAAAGAGGGTTAAGCGGCGGAGAGGTGAAGGGGGGGTGGTAGAAGGAGTAGAGGGAGAAGGGGAGCTCAGTCTGGGAAGGCCTCTTGGAGGAGGTGAGTTTTAAGTAGGGTTTTGAAGAGGGGAAGAGAATCAGTTTGGCTGAGGTGAGGAGGGAGGGCGTTCCAGGACCGCGGGAGGACATGGCCCAGGGGTCGACGGCGGGATAGGCGAGACCGAGGGACGGTGAGGAGGTGGGCGGCAGAGGAGCGGAGCGTGCGGGGTGGGCAGTAGAAAGAGAGAAGGGAGGGGAGGTAGGAAGGGGAAAGGTGATGTAGAGCCTTGAAGCCTAGAGTGAGGAGTTTTTGTTTGGAGCGGAGGTTGATAGGCAACCACTGGAGGTGTTTAAGAAGGGGAGTGACATGCCCAGATCATTTCTTGCTGCTTGCTGTGTGGCCTTGTGTGAGTCACTTAGCTTTTCTGTGCCTCAGTTTCCTCAACTGTAGAATGGGGATTAAATACCTTTTCTCCCTTTTACTTAGACTGTGAACCCCATGCAGGACAGGGACTGTGTCCATCCTAATTAACAAGTACCCACCCCGGCACTTAGAACAGTGTTTGACACATAGTCAGTGTTTATCAAACACTGCAATTATTATTATTACTATTATTATTGTCATTATTAATAAGGGAGGCCCATAGTACTCTACATCCAAGTTGCTGCTGTAAATTGAGCTGAAGTAGGAGAAACCATAAACAAGGAAAAAAGAACCATTTTAAAGACAGTGAAGGAAAATCTCATACAATGTTAACATGGCTCAGGACAGCTGAGAGATTCTGGTAGCAGATCGACCAGACATGGCATTACTCTTGTCATAATACTAATAATAGTGATATTTGTTTAGCGCTTACCATGTACCTGGTACTGTACTAAGTTCTGGGCTAGATACAAGATATTCAGGTTGGACATGGTCCCTGTCCCCTGTAGGGCTTTCAGTCTCAATCCCCATTTTACAGGTAAGACACAGAGAAGTTAAGCGACTTGCTAAAGGTCACACAGCAGACAAATGACGGTGCCGGGTTTAGAACCCAGATCCTTCTGACTCCCAGGCCTGCGCTCTGTCCTTTAGGCCGCTTTGCCTTGACTACATGGAATAGTGCTCTCTAGACCCCAGAAGGTAGGATCCCATACGATGGTAGAAACTGCAGGTGACCAAAAATATCACAGCAGCAGTGAACTATTTTCTGGGATTTATGCCATAAATCCCATACCATATGCCAGACACTGTACTAAGTGCTTGGGTATATACAAGCTAATCAGATTCGACACAGTTCATGTCTCACATGGGGCTCACATTTTACAGATGAGGTAACTGAGGCACAGAGAAGTGAAATGGCTTGCCCAAGGTCACACAGCAGATAAGTGGTGGAGCCAGGATTAGAACCCAGGTTCTTCTGACTCCCGGGCACGTGCTCTATCCACTAGGCCATGTTGCTTTTTATGGCACACTGGGTAGAAAGGAGTGTGGGCTTTGTATCTCCACTCAGGTATGTGGTTAAAATCTTCCTGCCAGTAGCATTTTCACACCTCAAGAACGTGTGTGTGTGTGTGTGTGTGTGTGTGTGTGTGTGTGTGTATAAATGAAATTTGACTCAAGGGAACTACTGAATATCTATCTCAGTGGTCCGCTTCCTCCTGTAAAGTTGCTATTCGAGGCATTTCAACATACCATTTCTCAAAATTGGCTTGATTTCATCTTGTGTGGATCAAGCAGTGAAAGCAGAAATAAGTCATCCAGTGATGATGTGGGTGACCCAGTAATTATCTACCATTTTGGTTATTAGGTTTGAGATGGTGAGACATGAAAACTCTTTTTTTCCTTATTCTCTGTAATATGGACTGTAAAATGCAAGGAATGACTGAAGCTTTGATATTAAGGCATAGGATTTTGAAAGTAGAAGTTAGCTCATTGATTTGCACTGTCCTGGCCGTGGTTTAAGCATCCCACCTAAACAACCTGTGAGAGCTGACCAAAATCGGTATCTTGAATTCCTGCACTGAGTTTGTCAGATGGCTATATGCTACTTTTAAAAAACATATCCTGTAGATGGGCTGCACTGGAGAAAAAGTAGAGAGAGGAATCATTTTAGACCCTGTCTTTGGAATCTCAACTTTCTGGAAAATCTGGGTGTTTTTAATGATTCGTTCAAATGAATAGCATACCGTGTAATGCAACTGTTTAATGTGATTGTCTGATTTAAGGGAACCCATGAAAAAATATATGGAATTTTATAATCACACCTGCCAGGGCTTCCATGAGATAAAAGCACTATTAACTGACTCACCCTTTCTAGTTGAGACTAGTTGGAGCAACAGAGTGTGGGTGTGTGGGGTGGTTTTTTTTTGTTTTGTTTCGTTTTGGGGTTTTTTGGAGGGCTTTTTTTTTTTGGTGAGAGGGCAAAGTTGCATCCAGAAAAATGTAAAGCTATGGTCTCCTTACTGAGAGACTCACAGAATGTTTTCAACGCTCACCAAAACTGCATTTTTCCAGCTTATCATTCATATGCTCTGGGCAACTTTGCTGAGAAAGGGTCTCCCAGCCATTTGATCAAAGCCAAATTCATTTTTGCCTTGCTGGAGCATTCAATTGTAGAGTGTGGGGCTCCCACACATCCTTCTGAAAGACTGTTCTTCCCCCTCTAGACTGTGAGCTCCTTTTGGGCAGGGAATGTCTCTATCATACTCTCCCAAGTACTTAGTACAGTGCTCTGCACACAGTAAGTGCCCAATAGATAGCATGGATTTATTGCTTGGCCTTTTTTTGATGGGCTGAAACTTCACCCACCCTTAAAGCGCTTGGTTTACCTATGCCAGTTGGATTCCTGTTTGATGCCCTCTAGGATAAGTGCTTGGGGATCTTTCCCAGAAAGAGGGCCCCCAGTTCACTGGGAAAGACCTAGGAGTCTGCAGCCTTCCAGTCTCCTGTGGAAGGGGGCTGGGATTTTAACACCTCTTCCAGTAAGGTCCATTGTCCTGCATTCAAATCAAATGACCTCTTTGTCTAGCAAACCGTTCCCGAGGAACAGCTATATGAGGCCAGCATGGCAGGCTTTCAACCCCCTATCTCTCCATTTATATGATTTAATAGGCTCAGAGATCCCAAGTCCCCATTGAAACTGCAATTGCTGTCAGACATGAGTTGGGCAGCTGAGGATGTTTTTTGATTGATGCCGATGTTTGTTTCAATAAAATTTAAGAAATACAAACTGTTCCAAATAGGCTCAGAAGTTGTTCTAAGCTATTCATTCGACCAACTTGTGCAGACTGTAAAAAGAGGCATGGATCAGGGGGAAATGAAATGTTCTAATTGCCTTTATTTCCAAAGAGAGTGAGAGATTGTTTCTCTCATGCCTTTCCTCCCAACTTAGTCTTTCTAACAAAGAAAGCTGGGGATTAAGGCATAGAAAAATCTGTCAGTGGATTATTCTCATCATTTATTCATTTATTGAGTGCCTACTATGTTGCATTGTACTCTCCCAAGTGCTTAGTACGGTGCTCTGCACGTAAGTGCTAAATCAACACGATTAATTGGTGTTCAGAGTAAGTCTGACAGTCACTTCGCTGTGGCAAGGATGAAACAGCCAGAAGCAGGGGTATCCTTGCTGGTTGAGGCTGCCCCATCAGCAGAGAAGATTTCTGACTGAAGAACCACCGAGGGCATTTTTCTTTGGTGCCAGTCTCAGCAGGAACCCTGAAATTAGTATTAGCAGTAGTGGTGGTATTAATAAGTGCTTACCATGTGCCAAGCTCTGTACTAAGCCCCAGGAGGGAATTCTCAGGTGGGAATTAGGCACGGCCCCTTGGGGGGCTCATAGTGTAAGAGTTTAAGTGAGGAGAAGGGAGTGGACGTACACCCGTCAGGAATGATGAATAATGCAAATTTATTTTTGCAAATAATGCAAAATTATTCACAAGATAGGCTCAAAGACTCGGCATAGATGGAGGGTCCTAGAGAGCACGGGAAGAGCTTTAATCCCCAGCCAGGCAGGCACCGAGCATGCTGGGAACGGGGAACCTCAGTGGTGGCGGGGAGGTGTTAGTTGCCGTGGTTGGTTTTCCTGGTGGCGATGGAGGGGGTCTGTGAGCGTGCCTGGCATAGTGGATAGAGCACAGGCCTGGGAGTCAGAAGGTCATGCGTTTTAATCCCGACTTCACCACTTGTCTGCTGTGTGACCTTGGGCAAGCCACTTTTCTGTGCCTCAGTTACCTTATCTTCAAAATGGGGATTAAGACTGTGAGTCCCACTTGGGATAAGGGACTGTGTCAAACCCGATTTGCTTGCATCCACCCCAGAGCTTAGTACAGTGCATGGCACATGGTAAGCACTTAACAAATACCATAATTATTATTATTATTATTAATTATTATGCCAGTGGTGGGAGGGAAGGCAATGTTACTCAGTGCTTTTCTCAGTGGCAAGGGGAGAAGAAGAAAACTGGCTAATGAGGGTGATGGAAACCACGGCAGCTACCCTGGCAACGGCCCAGCGTCGGCTCTGTACTGTGGTCTCTCTGACCGCCAGCGGGTTTTGTAATTAAAATAATGTTGGTATTTGCTAAGCGCTTACTATGTGCAGAGCACTGTTCTAAGTGCTGGGGTAAATACAGGGTAATCAGGTTGTCCCACCTGCGTCTCACAGTCTTAATCCCCATTTTACAGATGAGGTAACTGAGGCACAGAGAAGTGAAGTGACTTGCCCACAGTCACACAGCTGACAAGTGGCAGAGGTGGGATTCGAACCCATGACCTCTGACTCCCAAGCCCATGCTCTTTCCACTGAGCCATGCTGCTTCCCTAAGTGCATTCACATCGCAACATGCTGCACCCCTTCCCGCCTTACTCGCTCATTGCTCTCCAAGCCCCAGTCAGAGCATCCGCACCAACCTTTAGCACGGCAAGCAGTTCCTAAGTGTAGGTTCTTGGACTTGAAGTCTCTAAACCAAGTTTGCCCATGTTCTCGTTGGGAGACTCCTGAATCGTGAGATGCTGGGGAATATAATATAGTGGAAGTGAGAGGGAGCCGTAACTCATCACAAATCAACCGGGGTGATGAGCAAACAGGAAACACTTGAAGCTGAGAGGACTCTCATGAGGTCCCACAATCCGTCCCCTGGCTTCTTGCAGGATTGCATTTACTAAACCATCTCTCGGTAGATTAAGAAGCAGCAAGGTTTAGTGGATAGAGCACGAGCCTGGGAGTGAGAAGGGTTTGGGTTCTGATCCCGGCTCCGCCACATGTCTGCTGTGTGACCTTAGGCAAGTCACTTCAATTCTCTGGGTTTCGGTTACCTCATTTGTAACTGGGGATTAAGAGTGTGAGCCCCATGTGGGACAGGGACTGTGTCCAACCTAATTTGCTTGTATCTACTCCAGTGCTTTGAATAGTGCTTGGCATATTTAAGCACTTAACAAGTACCATTTTTATTATTATTATTATCACTGCTTTCCAGGGAACATCCGTTATTTGGCATAGTTGGTTTCTCGTGTTTCAGAACTTGATTTCAGACCTTCACAGAAATGCATGCTGATTCAGAAACACTAAGGTCACCCATGACGCTCAGAAAGTTTCTCTTTAAGCAGGTTGGGTTTCCATATCTAGCAGAAGCCCCCTTGGGCACAGGATCTGCCATTCAGTGCCAGGTTCTCTGTGTGATATTGGTCCGAGGGTAGAATCCATTCTGTTAGGATTGGGGGAAATAAATCCAAAGAAAACACTCTTTTGCACAAAAGAAACATTGTGAAATGGCATCTGAATCACCCTCTGCATCTTCTGTTGCTGTTCTTCACAAGATAAGCATACTGAAATGTGCTACTTGGTCGGCCTGTGCCAACGCCTCATTTTTCATTGAAGGCTCATTGATGATGATTTGGTTCAGAATGGAGCACTGTCAGTTGTCCAGAGCTGTGCTGCACGTCAATGAATTGGTAAATTTCGCAGCTTGCACTATGAGAATTTCTTCTTGGGGATTGAAAAAAGTGAAATCCAACATTTTGGTATGCTCTAAGGAGAGCATATAATGCTCTGTGGAGAAGTGGACTTGCCCCCAAATCACTAGGTTTTCAGTCACAGCAATGAAGATTGAGCTTGTTGGGCTGGCTGGACTTTCTGATGCCAAAAATAATTTTTTGTTTAAAATCTATATGCTAAAGTTACTGTATTAGGGAAAGCAAGGAGCTGAAGGATTTTTGGCTTATTGGATACTGGGATCCATTTCCAGAAATATAAAATCCATAATAAAGAGGTCACTCCTTTTTCTGTGATAGCTTGCAGTCAAAATACCAGGAACTTACCAGACTTGAGCTGCATAGGAAGAAGTGATTTTTTGATAAGATTTTCTGGTAGGGACTCACTATTTTGGAGCCAGAATCTGTGCAAGGTGTTATGCACTCCAGGATCTGCACTGTATAAATGGAAAATTTTTTTTATGTATGGCTGGGGAAGAAGCATGGCCTAGTGGATAAAGCATGGGCCTGAGAGTCAGAAGGACCTGAGTTCTAATCTTGGTTCCAGCACTTGTCTGCTGTGTGACCTTGGGCAAATCACTTAACTTCTGTGTACCTCAGTTACCTCATCTGTAAAATGGGGATTAAGACTGTGAGCCCCGTGTGGGACAACTTGATTAGCTTGTATCTATCCCAGCGCTTAAAACAATGCTTTGCACATAGTAATCGCTTAACAAATACCACAGTTATTATTATTATTATCCCCAGTACATCAGGCCACCTCCCCATTCCCTTGGGCATGTCAGGGGCCACAACCACCCATACAATCTGTAGAACCCTGGGGAGGTTCTGGCATTGTGTAACCAAACACCTCTGGCCTGGTCCACTGAAGAACCAAAGGACTGTCTCTTCCAAGCAGACCTGTTTCTACGATTGATATTTTTATTGTTGAATATTTACTTCTTGTCTTTTGGGTTTGTTTTTTTCCTAATGATATTTAAGTGCTATGTGTCAAGCACTGTTCTAAGCACTGGGGGGTAGATAAAAGTTAATCAAGTACCTGTCCCGCCTGGGACTCATAGTATAAGTAGGAAGGAGAACAGGTATTTAATCCCCATTTTACAGTTGAGGAAACTGAGAAAGAGAAAAGTGACTTGCCCAAGCAGCAAGCAATTGGCAGAGCTGGGAATAGAACCCAAGTGCTCTCACTCCCAGACCTGTGCTCTTTCCACTATGCTATGCTGCTTTTCATTATATTCTTTTGCTCACTTATATTGGGAGCCCCTTGTAGGGCAGGGACTGTGTCATAGTTGATTTTCTTGGAATTACCCCAGTGCTGACTTAATGTGATATTTGCACATTGTAAGCACTTAATAAATGTTAGTAGTCATGGTGATGATGATGATAATAATAATCCTCCCATCTCACTGCCACCCTGGGACAAAGTCCACATAGACTGCACTAGGGCTAGCAAGGAGGGGAGGGCAGAGCCCCTCAACATCCATAGGAAGGCCGGTCATCCCATCATCTGGCCAGCCGGTTCAGCTCTTCCAGGGGGAGGGAGAGCAGGTATTTAGTCTGTATTTTACACCTTTCCCTTGGTCACAAAGCAGACAAATGGTGGAGCAGAGATTAGAAACCAGATCCTCTCACTCCCAGACCTATGCTCTTTCCACGAGGCCATTCCACATCCCTGAATTGCAACATAATCAGTTGTATTTATTGAGCACTTACTCTGTGCAGAGCACTGTACTAAGCACTTGGGAGAATACAGTATAACAGAGTTGATCAACATGTTCCCTGCCCATAAATATGAGAAATAGCATGGCCTAATGAATAGACCATGAACCTGGGAGTTAAAAAGGACCTGGGTTCTAATCCCAGCTCTGCCACTTGTTTGTTGTGTGACCTTGGGCAAGACACTACTTCTGTGCTTCAGTTTCCTCATCTATAAAATGGAGATTAAGACTTTGAGTCCAGTATCCCTGGCACAAAGTAAGTGCTTAACAAATACCACTATCATTATTATTATTATTAGAAGCAGCATGGCGTAGTGGATAGAGCATGAGCCTGGGAGTCAGAAGGTCATGGGTTCTAATCCCAGCTCCACCACTTGTCTGCTGTGAGACCTTGGGCAAGTCACTTAACTTCCCTGTTCCTCAGTTACCTCATCTGTAAAATGGGGATTAAGACTGTGAGCCCCTGGCGGACATAGACTGTGTTCAACCTGATTTGCTTGTATCCACCCCAGCACTTAGTACAGTGCCTGGCACATAGTAAGCACTTAACAAATACTATTATTATTATTATTATCAAATCTACCAACTCTAGCTGATGAGTGAGATCATTAGTACCATGATAATAATGATTGAGGTATTTGCTAAGGGTTTATTCTGTTTTAAGCATTTTTCTAAGCCCCGAGTTAGATTCAAGCAAATTAGATGAGGCACAGTGTCTGTGCCACCTGGTACTCACAGTCTGAGCAGGAGGAAGAACAGGTATTTAATTCCTACTTTACAGTAGATGAAACCAAGGCATGGGGAAGCGACTTTCCCTAGGTCACACAGCAGGCTAGTGTCAATATCAGAATTAGAACCCAGATCCTCCAATTCTCAGGCCTGGACTATTTCCAGTTAGGCAACACTGCTGGTCTCCAAGAAGATTTTGGCAAGTTTTGTGAAATTTTCGCTACTTTCAGGAGTTTGGCCCCATGTGGATTTTTGTCCCTTATAAATTTGAAGGGTTTGAGTAAACCATAGGTGAGCAACAGCCTGCTCCCAGGAATCCTACAGCAGTCGATAATTTCTCTCTGTGATGTGGAGCTGAATGCTGTCGGCCCACTGTCAAACAACATATAAGTGGAAAAGGATAAAATTGAATCAAGAAGGCAGCCGTTACCTTTGGGAGACTGTCACTGTGGCATCAAAAGGCATTAAGGTTCATGCCAAACGGAAGGTGAACTGCATGGTATGAAAGTGAGGCATGGATTAATCAGAAATGTCACATCTGCCATTTGAACTGTTCCATCGGGGTCGCCTACATGCCATTCTTAAAACCTCGGACAAGTCCTAGATCACAGTTAATCTGCCAGAATCAGGACAATGCAGCTTTGCCGGGCAGGTCATGGATATTATTTGTAATGCCCAAGGAATTCTTATGTTAGGATCTGAAATGTGGGACCTTCTGCTGGAGGGCAAAAGAAATATAAAAGCAACCATGGAGCGGGGCCTAGAACCAGGTAATATTAGCTACAACATGAGAGGCAAGGTGGGTGCCCAAGTTAGCCTGGGCAGGACCAATTTTGGAACTGTTGCATATTACTCTAAAATTAGCTAGGACCACATACCAAAATCTAGCACTCACTTGCTTAAACCAGCAAGTGGGTTCAGTGCAAATATTCCTAGAAAGACTCTGATTGCCATGCCAAAGTCCTAAAAGCCCACAATTCCCCTCTGCTTCCCCGTCCCCCTCCGTCTTTCCCCCCCATACCCCAGTCAATTTTTCCTCCTCTCCCCCCAAGCTCTTTAGGCCCAGTGGTGACCCTGGCAGTGGGGCTTCGAATTGGATTGGGTGGCTCACCTGAGACCAGCTCTGTTCCGGGATAGCCACCTGAGGGATCGTGATCATTCCCTAGGACTCTGAGCTCACTGCTGTTGTGTGCAGGTCAGGCTGTCCAGCAGAACCACAAGGACTGGGTATTTGTAAGCATGCCCAGTTTGCTTCTTTGGACCCATCACCATGCTCTTGGATGGCCACAGGTCTGAACTGGCAACTATTTCCCCACTGTTGTAAGCTACTTCCTGATCATAAGAAAGGAGAGTGTCCAAGCTTCCTTTTTAGGATAAGAGGTGCACGCAACAGGTCTAGAATGAATGACTCAGTGATGTTTCTAGATGATGTAGGCCCCTGGACCACATGTGGGTGAGGGAGACCAAGAGCACAGGTTGGGAAACTTGGAGGATAGTGGAGAGGGAGAAGATGATGGTTGCAGAGAGAGAATGGCCGGTGAAAGAACACCATGTGGTATGTAGCAGGATAATGAGCTTCGGGCAAGGACGGGAAAGAGATCTTCCTTTGGTCTAAGGTACTGAGTGACTTGATTAGGAATAGCAGCAATCTGGTATGCTCTTTCTGGTTGAACTAGCTGGTTGAGTTAGCCAGAAGCCTGGGCCTAAGGGGAGACAGGAAGAGCGTGAGACTGAGGAAACTGCTGACTTTGACTGAGACATTAGTCAATCAATCAATCGATGGCATTTATTAGACGCTTACTGCATGCAGAGCACTGTACTAAGAACTTGGGAGGGTACAACAGAGTTGGTAGACATGTTCCTGCCACAACAAGTTTACAGTCTAGAGGGAAAGTGGTGCATTGTGGAAACTCTTAAAAAAAGAAATGGAAAAGTTTGAGGAAGACAGATGGAGAAAGGTGGATTCTTGGGATAGGAAAGGGTTATGACCATGAGAGTGGAGAAGAAAATGTGAGAAAGAAAAGTAACGATCCGGTGAGGGGTTTTGGGTTTTGTATTTTTTTGATATATTCTATTGGAAGCAGAAGTGAGGCATTCTGCTGATCACTGAAAACTTAGCTGGACCCTCAAGAGGTCAGATTTCCTAGACAAGTAAATGCCTAGGCCATCAAAGACATGGGTGTCTCTCATTTTGTTAACTATCTCCAATAATGTTGACTCAGACAGTCAAGACATTCTTCCCAAACTCTCTACTGCACTTTAAGCCCATTTGTTCTTGCTCAGTCCTCTGTAAAAGTTAAAGAGGGATGTGGCAGAGTCAAGGAAAGGCAGACTGGAGTGGAAAGTAAAAAGGGAAGTAACCAAGTATTTAGGATTAATTATCCCCAGATGAATTCATCTAGAAAGGAACCGTAGAGAGAGAGGAGCAAACAAGAGACTTATGGAAAGATGACATTGTTAAAGTAGATGCTACTAAGGAAAGCCCAAAGTGAAGCATTAACTCTAAAAGGGATAATGAGAGACTAGTTGTGTTCAAAAAGTAATAAGATGACTACAGAGAGATAGTAACTGCTTTGTATTACATTCTTAGTGAGAAATTAATTGTTCTGCCCCCAAGAGAATTTGACTAAACCCAGGGCATTCTGAACAGTTTTAAACTGATCTGAGCAACCATCAATTTAAAAAAGAAAATGAATTTGCACTTAAAATATGTGTCGATTTGAAATGGCAGGTGACTCTTCCTTGCCTGTATGGTAACTTGACACAACAGACCTGTTCTAACAAAAATATGTTTTTTAAATTTCCATATGAACATATATGTTCTTTACTTAGTTGCTTTGCAGTGCATAGCTAAACGATCAGGATCTTGCTTGCATCCTTTTCTGGGGTCAGAGTTACTTAGGAGAGGCTTATCCTGGATCATATATTTTGGGCCCTACAAAGAATCAATTTATTTATTAAACACTTACTGTCCGCAGAGCACTGTACTAAGCATTTGGGAGAGTGCAGTATCACAATAGACATGTTCCCTACCCTCTAGGAGCTTACAGTCTAAAGGGAAATTTTCCTAACCCTTCAACAGCCTGAGACTGGTATTTACCCCCAAGATTATTATAATATTACTGGCTTTCTGCTGGGCAAAAAGGTAAATATTTTGTTTTTCCAGGGAAAGGGAGAAAATTGAGTGTCTCTTTAGCTTGCCAGGATATGGGTCTGTTGAGGCTTTTGCCTGAGGAGGCTCGGTGGAGGTCAAATAGGACGTGATCGCTTTCAAAATTGAGAGGAATGTCAACAATTCTGAAAAAGATATTTTTAAAATTTACTACTTCTTGCATTTGAGAGATGTCTTCTGACAGCTGGATATGGGTCTGGGAAATTTAGTTGTGCTCCAGGGGCTTGCTGCCTGAGACATAATTGCATAGCCTGTCTGCATTTTAGTGCCATGAGCAGGGGAAATCAGACCTTTCACCCTTCTCTGTAGCCACCCAGAGATTAAATGTAACCCTAACACAATTGGGGAAGAAATTAGCATAACCTTACCACAGTTTGTTTTCTCTTATTTATTTGTGTTGTGACATCCATCCTGGCAAAACTTAAACGGCCAAATTGTTCGCGGTTTAATCATTTTCACAATTAGAACCACAAAAAAAAGTCCTTCAACCCGGCAGCCAAGATGTTAGCAAGACTTTTTAGAGGAAGCCTTTCAAACAGAAGTAGTTCAATCAGCAAGAAGCAGTCCAAGTTCAGGGAGTGGTGGTGTACTTTAGTATGCAGCATTGGGTGGCATGGATAGAATTCCAGTAAGAAACTGAGATGGATAAAAGTAAGAAGGAATTTCAACCAGAACATCACCATTTTCTAAATGATTTATATCTCTGATTTACAAGTACTCTCATTAGAATGTCCAAGCACAACAAATAAAGGGTTTTGTGAGGATCTCTCCTCTTGATGCTGGGCTGATTTAGTTGCTCAGATAATGAAATTAAAAGTGTTTTTAAGGCTCTGGTCTCACATAATTACCTCCCTCTTTTATAATATACCCCTTTTTATACTACCATAGGTGCTTGGCTCAGAAGAAAAGTCCAGTGAGAAGAGAGAGAATGAGAGAGAGGTTGACAGAGATTGTGGCATAAAACAGAACCATTGAGACCTTTAAGCTTCACTTTGATTGATGGTAGGAAAGCTTGTAATGCTTTTGGGGAAGGATATTTTAAAATTTAAAAGGACTCTCCCCTTAAATTATTTGAGATTAGAGATTAATTGCTCGACATTTTTCCAAGCCAGCTATTGGAAAAAATACCAAATCCATTCACATTTTTACCAAGGCTGCAACACAGCCAATGTGGCACAACTTCCGTGCGTTCTTACTAAGCATATTTGAAAACATCTTAACCCACTGACAGGGAAGGGGAAGCATTCCTTACTGAAGAAAGATAGCAGTAGAGCAAGAAGCTGGGCTCTTTTACCCTGCCACAGGTCTAGCACTGTAGTTAAAATGTATAGAACATAGGGAAAAGGCTTGGTGGGTCAGGGTTTTTTTTTTTTTTATGGTTTTTGTAAAGCACTTACTATGTGTCAAACACTGTTCTAAGTGCTATAGTGGATACAAATTAATTCATTCAATCATATTTATTGAGCCCTTACTGTGTGCAGAGCACTGTACTAAGCGTTTGGGAGAATACAGTATAATGAAAAACAGACCCATTCCCTTCCCACAACGAGCTGGACAAAGTCCCTGTCCCTCATGGGACTAAGTAGGAGGGAGAACAGGAGAACTGAGGCATTGAGAAATTAAGTGACTTGCCCAAGGTCACACAGCAAGTATTTGGCAGAGCTGGGATTAGAACCCAAATCCACTGACTCCCAGGCCTGTGTCTTTCCACTAGGCTACGCTGCTTTCCTTTAACTAGAACATATGTTAGATGGCAGCTGCCCAATCAGGACTCGCTGATCCCTGTTCTCTGGTTGGAAAGGGGAGCCCAGTCAACAGACCTTTATTGCACAGTATCTTGCTTGGCAGTGAATTAGGAGCCCAGCAGACACCTCATCAGCAGATTCTGCTAGGCGCAGACTCCCCTTGATCCTCACTTCCAAAAGTCCAAGGACAGTAAGAACTCACTTTCTGAGCCTGATCTGGCTAGGAAGGCTGGTGGGTTTATAAGAAGGGTTAGGGATTAGAAATGAGCTCACCTTCCTTCTGCACAGGAAAGCGTGCTGACCCCTTGGCCACCTCACTCTTGTACCCCGCACACCACACCTGCCCATCATTAACAAATAGCACATAAACAAGCTGTTTTTCTGCTGGGTGATCTTGGAGGGCTAGGGGGATTCTTATTTCAGCAGTCCTACGTGCTGTTTTAAGCCCAGCACCTAACTTAGAAATAAATCCCCAGTGTCTTTTTCTGGCATAAAACCACTTTAGAAAAGAACAATCTCTGCAGCAAGCCACTGCAGCCGTAGCTCTGTCGTTGTGGGGATTGTGTGGGCATGAAATGTAGTAGAGAAATCAAAAGAAACTAGTCTTCTTCCAAAGGGCAGTGCCACCCTGCCTCTTCCCCGACCCCAATCTGAGCGATTGCATCTCCCACTGTCCAGCTGTTGGTAGGATCATAGATCTGAAGGTACTTGAAAACTCAGAGTCGGGAGCCAGGGTGAGAGGGAGTGAGGGTGATGAAGACTGGCAAACCTCTGACGATTCCTTGCAAAGCACAGCAGGGACTGAAGGAATCAGGAAGTTAGGAGAGTTCTGCAAAGCTGATGGTGTCTCAGAATTCCCCATCTCTCTAGTAAGTAAATGGCACAGAAGTTGGGACAGTCCAAGAATCAGAAGTTCCTGGGTTTTACTCCCACCTGCTCCTGCAGTGGACCCACTTGGGTCCAGTCCTAGAATACTTGAACTTTGGTTTCCCCATTGGCATTTAGGTGACCAGGTAGCCCAGCTTCAGGGCAAATCTTGTAAGCTCCTTGTGGGCAGAGATCAATAAATGTGATGGTTTGATTACTGCATAGGCAGGTGAACCCTGGAAATACTGATGAGAGAGAGAGAGACCCTTGTTCAGATCATCCAGTTGAGAAAGTAATCCCCAGGCCACAGGAAGGAAAACACTTGGAAGATGCAGAAGGGAAGTCATGTGCCCACCTGAGTGCCTTTTGGGGTGAAGCAGAGATGGCATCTAGCTCCCTGGAAAGCTGGCAGGGGAGGAAGGTGAGTTCCCTTGACGATACGTGCTAAACAGGAAGCATAGCTGCAGTAATCAAGCTCAGAACCTCAGAGAAACAAACACCCACACAGTGGGCAACCTTTGGATGCCAAGGTAGATGGAATGTGGAAAAAAAGAAACTGTTCCAAAGTATCTGGGCATGTAGTGGCCTTTGAATTCATGTGCACTCTTTGTTTCCAATGTTTGCACTCATCTGGTTTGTACCCACCATAGTAGTAGTTGTGGGAAGTAGGGGAAGCAGCATGGTTCAGTGTATAGAGCATGGGTCTGGGAGTCAGGAGGTTATGAATTCTAATCCTGACTCCACCACTAGTCTACTGTGTGACCTTGGGTAACCTGACTTCTCTGGGCCTCAGCTACCTCATCTGTAAAATGGGGATTGAGACTGTGAGCCCCACCTGGGACAGGGACTGTGTCCAATCCAGTTTGCTTGTATCCATCCCAGTGCTTAGTATAGTGCCTGGAACATAGTAAACGTTTAACAAATACTTCAGTTATTATGAGTGGCCGTAATGCTTTGCACTAAGCACTGAGAAAGAATACAAAGACGAGAGTTCTTTTAAATGATAGTAATAATAATAATAGTATTTGTTAAGCGCTTACTGTGTGCCAAACACTGTTCTAAGCGCTGGGGTAGATAGAAGTTTATCAGTTTGGATCCTGTCCCTGTCCCCCAGGGTCTCAGAAACCTCAGAGAAACAAAACACCCACACAGTAGGCAACCTTTGGAAGCCAAGATGGATGGAGTGTGGGGGAAAAAAAGAAACTGTTCCAAAATATCTGGGCAGGTAATGGCTTTTGAATTCATGTGCCCTCTTTGATGTTTTCAATGCTTACACTGATCTGGTTTGCACCCATCATAGTAGTTGTGGTGGAAACTAGGGTTGATGACCCTGGCATTATAGGTGTGATGGTCCTGGCATTTGCCACTGGGGGAAGGAGGAAGGGCACAGGAAGAAGTTGTGCCACAAGCATGTTACCAGCCAAATCCAAACAACTGGATCTTTCAGGCCAAAGCAGAATTTTCTGCTAGATGACCAGTGATGAAGAACTCAAGCAATCAGTAGCCTCCTGTATGTAGAACACTGGACTGAGTGCTTGGGAGAGAACAGTAGCATTAGAAGACATAATCCCTGCCCTCAAGGAGCTAAATAAATCATGCCTACAGAGTTTTATGCCAAACTTGTATTTCAACCCCTGGTGAGTGTCTCACTTACCATCCTCTTCTGTTGAGTGCACTGAGTGCTTGGGAGAGAACAGTAGAGTTAGAAGACATAATCCCTGCCCTCAAGGAGAAAAATAAATCATGCCTGCAGAGTTTTATGCCAAACTTGTATTTCAACCCCTGGTGAGTTTCTCACTTACCATCCTCTTCTGTTGAGTGATTGTGTTTGGGGGGGAAAAAAACCAGGTGTTTGTAACATATGATCAAACCTTATCTCCAGTGTGAGGATATCATATCTGAGAGAGACAACCTTTGCTTTTTGAACCCATAAGCTGCCATTTCACTCAGAAGGCTTAAATTTTCCCATTGGTTCTTCTCTCTCACACCAGTAATGACTGTATTGTATTTTGAATCACCTTGGAAAACCATAAATACAAGCCCTATCATTTATCTCGAGGCAAGATATTCTCCTGAGAATATTCTCACTTCCTCAAGGCTGAATATCCAGAATTACTGATTTTACTTGTTACTCTCCCATGAACCTTGTAGTGTAGACTTGGGCAAATTTAGAGGTTTCACTATTTTAATTTTGTGTTCATATCCATTAGATTGTGAATCCCCTCAGGGCAGGGATCATGCCTTCTTCCTCTATTGTACTCTTCCCAGTGCTTAGGACTCTGCTCTGCATTTAGTTGATCAACCAGTCTGTGGTACTTATTGAGCACTTACTGTGCAGAGCACTATACTAAACCCTTAAATTGATGATCAATACATGCAGTCTGAAAAGGGATAATGTGAAGAGGAAACTTGACCCATAACACTAATAATTGTAGTATTTGTTAATTGCTTCCTCTAGCCCAAGCACTGTCCTAAACCCAGGGGTAAATTCTATATAAGCCTATCGGACACAATCACGGTCTAATTTTTCAGATAAGGAGACTGAGGCACCGAGGCATTGTGACTTGCCCAAGATCACACCACAGAAAAATGGCAGAACCGGGATTAGAAACCGGATTTCCTGACTTCCAGGCCCATGCTCTTTCCACTAGGCCCTGTGGCTTGAACAAGAATCAAAAGGCGCAGGGGCTCCTTTCCTCTGAAATGATTAATTATCAGGCAGAGAGTGGTCTTCATTTTTTCAGTCATATTTATTGAGCACCTACTGTGTGCTGAGCACTGTACTAAGTGCTTGGGAGAGTACAAAACAACAATAAACAAATATATTCCCTGCCCACAATGAGCTTAGAGTCTCGAGTGGAAGGGGTGGGGGGTATTCTTAGAATGGGTTAGGGATGGAATGTTTGATGTCTGCCCAAAGACACAGCATAGCCTAGTGAAAAAGGGAATAGTCCTGGGAGTCAGAGGACCTGGCTCCACCGTTTGTCTGCTGTGTGACCTTGGGCATGTCAGTTAACCTCTCTGCACCTCAGTTACCCCCTCTGTAAAATGGGGATTAAAACTGTGAGCCCCCTTTTGGATAGAGACTGTGTCCAACCTGATTATCTTGTATTTATCCCAATGTTTAGTACAGTGCCTGGCATATAGGAAGGGCTTAACAAATATAATAATAATAATGGTATTTGTCAGCACTTACTCTGTGTCAAGCACTGTTCTAAGCACTGAGATAAATACAAGGTAATCAGATTGGACAAAGTCCCTGTCCCACATGGGGCTCACAGTCTTAATCCCCATTTTACAGTTGAGGGAACTGAACCACATAGAAGTGAAACAACTTGCCCAGAGTCGCAGCAGACAACTGGTGGATTCAGAATTCGAACCCAGGTCCTTCTGACTCTCAGGCCCATGTTCTATCTACTAGGCCATGCTGCTTCTCTTTTTTAAAAATCATTTAAAAAAAGACAAGTAGCTCCTATTGTATCCTGGAGCACTTTTCTTCTCAAGAACTCAGGGAGTTTTCCCTGGGAGTTACTGAATTCCTTTGCCTTAGCACTATCCCTGGGAGACTGGGAGGAACAGATGGGTTATCGTTACAACCGAAGCCCAGGGAAAATGCTATATGGAAAGTCAATGGTGGAGCCAGGGCTACAACCCTGCTGCCTTGATACCCAACCCAGGATTTCGTTTGTTCAACTACCCTGGCCTCTGAGGAGCTCCTGAGGCCCCTTCAGGCCTAAGGAGGTTGAACCTTTAAAGTATGAAGAAAGCTAAGTACTTTAAGCTTCCTCTCAAGAGAAGCAGCATAGATGAGTGGAAAAAGCACTCCACCCTTGGAGTTAGAATTCCTGAGATCTAATCCTGGCTCTGCTACTTATCTGCTCTGTGACCTTGGGCAAGTCACTTAGCTTCTCTGTGCCTCAGTTCCCTCAGCTGTAAAATGGGGATTAGGACTGTGAGCCCAATGTGGGACAGAGACTCAGTCAATCCATCAACCAATCAATCATATTCTCTGAGTGCTTAATATGTGTAGAGCACTATACGAAGCACTGGGGAGAGTACAATATAATAATAAAAAAACATAGTTGGATACAAATCCCCCCCGATTATCTTGTTATCGACCTGAGCGTTTAGTATAGTGCCTGACACATAGTATCATAAAAAGTATCATAAGTATCATAAAAAAGGTGATTCTTAGTAGGTCTATTTTTTATGCTTTTCTTGCTGTCATTGGAGTTGTAATATGTTTTCGTGGACTACCTTGACAAAGGCTGTGCAGACGCAGGATTCAGAGCAGTGGACCAATCCCCCGTTCCCTGGCTCATATCGTGCCACCCACCACGTTATTGTTTCCCGTTGCCGTTTTTTGCTCCTCTCAGGCCTCGGATCATGCACTAAGAGATATTTGGAATGCTTGGCAGGTAATCAGGCAATCTGAAAGGAGCACTGTGACATGCTGGCACAATCTTCCTGGGCCAGAGCGCTGTGCAAACGTGACCTCTGTGAAGCAACATGCCACCGGCTCCTGCCACTGAGCCCGCCCCGGGAACTGTGGCTCCAGCACGTCCTCCTGGTTGAGAGAGCATCTGGACCTTTTCCAGGGCCCAGAGTCCGGGCAGGGGTGGCACTGAGGCGAGGTGAACAAAGTAGAGCTGCCAGCCCTCCCAAGAAGCTGCTGTCCATCAGGCAGACTCCCAGACCAATCAAGAGACTGAAAGTGTAGAAACACAGGGCCAAAAATCTGTGCGGGCCTACACTCATTAGGCTTTCAAACGATCCAAAAATTACACATTCCAACCCCACATAAATGGAAACCCCATTTGGGGACAGGGACCACACCTGAATCATGGGAATAATGATAGCGAGAATGTATACACCGCTCTTCGTTTTTAGTGTATCCTCTAATCAGGTACCCCACAGCTCTCCAGTGGAGGTAGAGAAGGGCAGTGAGAATTGTGCCCATTATCCAGATTTTGACAGATGAGGAAAAGAGGTTGCAATTTGCCTAAGGTCACCCTTTCAGGCCAAGCCAGGTTGGTCCACGGTCCAGTTGCCCTGCCCTCATTCTCTTTCCCCTAGACCACCCAGTCCCCTCTGTAGGACCTCAAAAATCTGCTTCTGAGTTGAGGTTTGAACTGCTTTTCTGGGGGTCTCCGTAGAACCAATCAATCGATGGTATTTTTTGAGGGCTTACTCTGTGCAGAGCTCTGTAATAAGCACTTGGGAGAGTACAGTATAACAGAATTGGCAGAAACGTACCCTGCCTATGACGAACTTTCAGTCTTGGAGACCCACTTTAAGAGCTAAAACCAGGACTAACTCATTTTGGGTTTGCTCGCATATTCCCAGTGGACATTCCCAGCCATATCAGTGATTGGCCTAGAGGAACGTCCTGCATCTGAGAGGCTCGGTTGCAAGCAATGTAGCCCAGTGGATAGGTAAGGGGTCTGGGAGCCAGACGGACCTAGCTTGTTGTGGGCAGGGAATGTGACTGTTTAATGTCGTACGGTACTCTCCCAATCATTAGTTCAGTGCTCCACACACAGTAAGTGTTCAGTAAATATGACTGAATGAATATCCTGAGTTCTAATCCCAGCTCCCCCACCAGTCTGTTTTGTGACCTTGGAAAAGTCACTTAACTTCTCTGTGCTTCCATTACCTCTTCTGTAAAATGGGTGTTAAGACTGTGAGCCCCACGTGGGACATGGACTCTGTCTAACCTGATTACTTTGTATCTGCCCCAGCACTTAAAAAGGTGCATGGCACATAAGAAGCGCTTAACAGATACCATAAAACAAACAATGTTAGCTGTCGGACTTTGTATGTTGTCTTCTCCGTAGGTTATCTGATCAGAGCTGTCACTCTGTGGCAGAGGCATGGCTGAACCTAAAGGCCGCAGAAAAGTTCCAGGAAGCAAACTTCAGGCCCCATGCAACCATGAATCCTTAGAGGAGCTGAGTATCTTTGACGTCAAAATTAGGACCTTTTCCTGGCCTTCTGGGCCCCAGCCCCTACTCTTAGCAGCTTAACTCAGTGAGAAGCAGTGTGACCGAGTAGAAAGAGCCCGGGTCTAGGAGTCAGAGGACCTGGGTTCTAATCCCAGCTCTCCCAATCATCTGCTTTGGGACCTTGGACAAATCACTTCACTTCTCTGTGCCTCAGTTATCTCATCTGTAAAATGGGAAGTAAATCCTACTCCCTCCAACTCTCCAGGCTGTAAACTCCTTATGGGCAGGGAACATGTCTCTCAACTCTGTTATATTGTACTCTCCCAAGTGCTTATTACAGTGCTTTGCACATATTAAGCATTAATAAATATGATTAATTGATTGAAAGAAAGGACTTGCGTAAGATCGAGGTGTTTTTTATAACTGATGTTCTGTGCTTCCACAACTGTAAGCCTGGTGTGGGCAGGGATTGTCTTCATTGCTGAATTGTACTTTCCAAGCACTTAGTACAGTGCTCTGCATACAGTAAATGCTCAATAAGTACAACTAATTGAGTATTTCCCATAGTTTACATCTTAGAAGCCACCTCTCTTCTTATAGGCTGAAGTTTTAGGGTAGGATCACTCACCCCTCCTGCAACTTTATGTGCATCCTGTAGCTCTGAAAAGCTAACAGTGGGAGAGAAGCAGTGTGGCGTAGTGGTTAGAGATTGGGCCTGGGAGTCAGAAGGACCTGGGTTCTAATTCCAGCTCCACCACTTGTCTGCTGTGTGATCTCGGACAAATCACTTCATTTCTCTGTGCTTCAGTTACCTCATCTGTAAAATAGGGATTGAGACTGTGAGTCCTATGTGGGATAGGGACTCTGTCCAAGCCAATGTGCTTATAACCACCCCAGTGCTTAGGACATTGCCTGGCAGATAGTAAGTGCTTAACAGATACCAAAATTATTATTAATTACTTTAACCGTCTCAGACGTGGTCATCAGAAAGGGTGGGTGCTGAGGAAATGACTCACTTGTGATGTCCTGACCCTGTCTCCCTTTCCATCCTCTAGCTGCCCCGCTGTGTCCCACTTCTGAGCTGCCCCCTGCATCTCTTTGTGTCGGGATCACCTTTCCCCTGGTTAGCTCGAACCACGCCGGAGTCAGCATGCTCTGCCCTAGCAGTTGGTGCTTACAGGTTTCTTATTCCCCCTGGGGTCAGACCTTTAAGGCCAGAGCCTTGGCCACGCTTGGTCTGAACATGACACAGTGTTCTCCAAAGAGTTTCGATGACATCATTTCTTCTGGACCTGGCAAAGCAGCGTGCCACAGCTGGTCCTAGTTGAGATTTTAGCCCCCCAAAGGGGGGTACACTGGATCCTTTTTAAACGAACGACGAGGCATTTTGAAAAGGTCCTAGGGTGGGTGTAGTTACCGCTTGCTTTACAACACCAAACCTCCCCACTGTGGGGACCGCAGTTGTCAGTGGCGACAAGATTCATTCATTCATTCAGTCGTATTTATTGAGTGATTACTGTGTGCAAAGTACTGTACTAAGTGCTTGGGAGTTTATTCTTGTTGATATATTGTTTATATCACAATAAAAAGGTACATTCCATGCCCACAACAAGCTTACTACCTAGAGGGGGAGACAGTTATTGTGATGAAAGGCCTGGTAATAAAGCAGACATGCCTCTCTCAGGAAGCTTTGAGCTTCTTAATAGAAGAAATGTCATTCCTGGGGCAGATTGGTGATTGACCCAGCCCAGGATTTGGTCTCTGGCAAGAGCAACAAGATGCTTCAAGAACATTGGCCACTACACTCCTCAGTTTTCTTCTAGTAATCCAGTATGGACCTCTCATTCATGAATTTTTCCAAATCCTTTCTTGATCCTCCTGACCCTTGCAGCATGCACAACTTCCTCCAGTCTTGAATTCCAAATTCTTGGCGTTATCTCCCCAAAATCTCCCCTGCTCCTCCCCAGTCAGTCTCACTGCCTGTGCCATCTTTGAACTTCCCATCTTTCCTGACAGTATCTCGAGATCTCCCACCTCCTCTCAAAATCTCCCCCAGCACCTGTGCCTCTGAATCCATCCTTTTGCACCTTATCAAAACATTTGCCCCCTACCTTCTTCTACCCTGACCATTACTTTCAACCATTCACCTTCCAATATCTGCTTCTCCACTGCTTTCAAACATGGTCTCGTATCCACTACCCTAAAAAAACCCACCCTGGACACCACGGTTCCCTCCAGTTATCACTTCATCTCCCTCATACCAATCTCCTCCTAACTCCTTGAGGGAGTTGTTTACATCTGCTGTCTCCCCTTCCTCTTCCCCAATTTTCTCATTGACCCCCTTTCTCTTTCTCTTTAGTTTAACAATTCTTTCTGCCTTAAGCACATCTCTATTTGGATGTCCCACTGACACCACAAATGAAACTTCTACGAAACAGAACTCCTCATCTTCCCACCCAAAGCCTATCCTTCCATCTTTCCTATCACTGCAAATCACACCATACCCTCTGTCTCACAAGCCCATAATTTTTTGCCTTTCCAAACTAAGAAGTCCTAGTCATTTGCATTTTGATGTCCAGGAGGGAAACATCACAGTCCAGTAGAAAGAGCACAGGCTTAGGAGTCAGAGGTCCTACGTTCCTAATCCCGGATCTGCCACTTGCCTGCTGTGTGACCCTGGGATAATCACTTAACTTCTCTTTGCCTCAGTTCCCTCATCTATTAAATGGAGATTCAACACCTGTTCTTCCTCCAACTTAGATTGCGAGCCCCATATAGGAGAGGGAATGTGTCTGATCTGATTATTATGTATCTAGCATAGCATTTAGAACAGTGCTTAGAATATATTAAGTGCTGCTTAAATACCATAATAATTATCCTAAAGCAATTTGTTCGTAGATTACCGGATTTGAGTGGGTCATTGGCTGAACAGTAATGGGATTTTCTTGTTTCTTTTGTTCTACCCTCATGTTGAAGCTGCTCCTTCTCTCTCCCCACCCCCGATCATGCTAGCTACTCTTTTCTCTACTTCTGTGTTCTTGCTAAATTGTGGCCACCATAACTAAAGGCAGTATGCCAGGGTCAGAAGCACTGTAGGTTTATTGAATGGCAAACCACCTTAGTCTTTCATTTTGTCGGCTCTGCCCCCTTGACCATTTCCCATAGAAAATGGTTTTGATTAGCCCTGAGAGCCCGGTTGTATTTTTCCAGAATGTAAGACCAGTTCATCTCAGTAGATCCAGTGTGAACCGACTTCAGCTGTAAGGAAATCTGGTGAAAGTGATCATCCTTGAGAACAAACCCAACAAACATCACAACTCTCTTCTCTGAGGTGGATAGATTTAGCATTCATCTGCCAGTTATCTTCATCAGCCCAAAATCAGTCTATCATGTTTATTGAGCTTTTACTGTGTGTAGAGCACTGTACTAAGCACTTGGGAGAGTATAGAATAACAATATCACAGACACATTCTCTGCCCATAATGAGGTTACAGTCTAGAGGAGGAGACAGACATTAATATAAATAAATTACAGATATGTACTTAAGTCCTGTGGGGCTGCAAGGAGGGATGAATAAAGGGAGCGAGTCAGTGTGACGCAGAAAGGAGCAGGAGAAGAGGAAAGGAGGGCTTAGTATAGGCCTCTTGAAGAAGATATGCCTTTAATAAGGCTTTGAAGGGGGTAGAGTAATTGTCGGATTTGAGAAGGGACGGTGTTCCAGACTAGAGGCAGGGTTTGAGAGAGAGGTCGGCACTGAGATAGACAAGATCAGGGTACAGTGAGAAGGTTAGCATTAGAGGAGTGAAGTGTGCAGGCTTTTATCAGTGTTCCCATTTGTGTGAGTTGCTGAGCTATGGCTGAACAGAGTCAGGTGGCCCCACAATCCCTCCTCGCCAGTGATTGATAGATTTAAGATGCTGGCATAAAGCATTTAGCAAACACATAAATTAAGTGAATTAAAGGATTTGCTTCATGAGAAAGAGTATAAGTAGGAAATTGAGGGGTGAATTGTGAGAGATGTGTGATTTGTTTAATCTAGAGCCCACTGGCACCTTCCCAAGTGACAGAGAAATGTGCTCATATTGTGTCCCCAACTTGCAATAGAAACTTAGGCTATGATGAGGAAAAAGTGTAAAAGTCATACCAGCGAGGGGCCCACTTTTCTGTGTTCCAGTAAGATTATGATTTCTGCAGGCAAATATTCATACATTAAGTTCAAATAGCAAAAACAGTGAGTATGTGTGCATTTACATGTAGAATACTGTCCAAGTAAAAGATCTCAAAAGAACTAACTAGCAAGGCCATAAATGAGATTTGGGCCAGAAAACCATACTGAGAAATCCCAGATCTGTTTTTTTTTTTTTATTTCTTTTGAATTTTGCTGAATTTGCATGTAGGTACTCCCTATAACAACACATCATCTGGATTTCTTATCTTTCCTAAAAGCAATTTATTGTGGAAACAGCCCTGAAATATAATGAACAGGCAAAACCAATACTATGTACAGTATCTCCAAGCGATAAGAGTTCTGCGTACAAGGGTGAATTCTTGGAAATCTGATCAAAGAAGGTCTGATCTACTCTTTCAAACTAAAATTCCCAAGGGACCTTTTCTCCTAGGGTTCAAAGGATACGGAGACTAAGGTTTTAGAAACTTCAGGGTCCAATGTGAAAGGGATTCTGTAGAAAAATCTTTCTGGAACTTGCTACATCTCAGTAGACTGGAATATGCCTGAAGCCTTTTAGCCTATATCTGGTATAATATTGTCTTGCTAATAGCCTCTCACCTGGGGTAATGAAGAATTTATCCCAGGGAATCTAATTTAATTTAAGGTACTTGTAAAAGGGCTTACTATGTGTCAAGCACTGTTCTAAGCACTGGGCTAAATACCAGTTAGTCAGGTTGTACCTAGTTTCTCTCCCAGATGGGGCTCACAGTCTAAGTAGGAGGGAAACAGAAAAGACGACGGACTTTAAATGTAGCTTCTTCTCTTGGTGTCTTTGGAGGTGAGGCTGGGTTGGTAATTATTGGCTTATTTGCAAGGCTGTTTGTCCCAAGCTAAATCTCAGGCACTTACCAGATTAGTATAGGAGAGCTGGTTAGGCAGCCTGTCTGTGGAAGCTCCTAGCTACAGGGCAGACTACATTTGAACACCAGGAGAAACAAATGTTAAACCAAGCCGGAACTAAAACAAAGCAAAATGTAGATGGGGTGACCCTACAAAGGGAAAGGAGGTGGGACTCTATTATTAATTTTTCTGCACTTTTGAAAATTAGGGTGGGGCCTTGGGCAAGTCAGTTCACTTCTCTGTGCCTCAGTTACCTCATCTGTAAAATGGGGATTAAGACTGTCAGCCCCTTGTGGGATAGGGACTGTGGCCAACCTGATTATATTGTATCTACTCCAGTGCTTAATATGGTACTTGGCACCTAGTAAGTGTTTAACCAATATGATTGTGTTATTATAATTATTATTTTATAAAGGAAATAAAAAAAATGTTGGTAGTAAACTGCTGAGAGAAAGCAGCTCAGACCTTTGAAGTTAATGAGATTCCAATTTTAGACTATGAGCTCTTTAGGATCAGAAACTTTGACTTTTACTAGTTTAGTATTTTCCCAAGTCCAAGAACAGTGCTCAACACCCGATAAGTGCTCAGTAAATACTGATGATGACTCAATAGTATTTATTGAGCACTTACTATGTGCAGAATACTGTACTAAGTGCTTGGAAGACTACAACAGAATTAGCAGACCCGTTCCCTGCCCATAATGAGCTTACAGTATAGAGGGGGAGGTCAGCTCTTCATTTTGAATGCAGGGGTGAAAAGAGGCCAGAGATTTCAGGCAGGTGAGGACCAGAAGGACACGGCCTTGAGCCACTGAGAGTGAGAAAGCTACCGTTTCGTATCTTTTCAGCCCTGTTTGAAAACACTCAGAGCTTGTCAGAGGCTCCAATTCACTGTTTCTCTCCCACTAGACTGTACACTCTTTGAGGATAGGGATTGAGTCTTCAGACACCATTGTATTGTACTCTCCCAAGCGCCTAGTCCAGTGCTCTGCAAACAGTAAGCACTCAATACATACTACTGATTGACTGATCGAGGTCTGAGATGAGTTCAGCAAAACAACTGTGGGGTAGTCATCCCCATCTACCTCGCCTCCCCTGGAGGTTGGCATCTATGAAAAATAATAGTGATTGTGGTATTTTTTAAGCACTTACTGGATGCTGAGCGCTGTACCAAGCACTGGGATAGATACAAGCAAATCAGGTGAGACAGAGTCCCTGACCCACATGGGGCTCACATTATCGATGCCCATTGTTCATATGGTGTAACTGAGGCACAGAGAAGTGAAGTGACTTGCCCAAGGTCACACAGAAGACCAGCGGCAGAGCCTAGATTAGAACACATGACCTTGGGACTCCCAGGCCCGTGCTCTGCCCATTACGCCATGAGGCTTCTCTATGACAGACCATATTGGCATCTGAAAGACCCCTCAGCTCTCAGGATCTTTAAAGACTTTTGCGGTTGGGAGAAAATTGGGCACAGAGGGGTTAACGACTTGGCTGGGCTCCCCCAGAGAGTAGAAGCATCAGAGCCAGGGACTGTCCGTCTCGTGTCTGAGCCGCAGCCCGAACTCCCAAGTGATGGCAGTGGCCGCGAGCCCGGTGTCTCACAGGGCAGCCCCTGCAGACCTGCCTCTTCTGCACCAGGCAGCGCGTTGGGTTGTAGAGTGGTCGAGAAAACCGATCCAAAACTTGGGACCAATGGAAAATTTCAGGACCAGTGAGACGGGGCGGGGTTTGCAGTGTATTTTTGCTTAAGTGTTGGTGAATGCATGTTTTAGTTTTCAGTATTTTATTGAAAAGTATCTATTATTTATTGAGCGTTTACTGTGTGCCAAGTACTGTACTTAGAGCTTGGAAGAGTATACTGTAATAATATAACAGACATATTCCCTGCCCACAACAAGCTTGTGGTCTAGAAGGATGAGCCGTCTCCCCAGTTTCACCGACACCGTTTGGAGAGTAGGATCTTGGTCTTTTCTTTGTAATTTCCCTACGGTATGGTTCACGGGTAGGCGTATCCTGAGGGGGAGATCTCTACCCAAAAGTGGAGTACCTTGCCAACCCTTCAACTCTGCCCCTCTCAAACAAGAGTGCTACTTTATCCTCCAAGCTCCAGCATTATCATCAATGGCATTTATTGAGGGCTTCCTATGTGCAGAGCACTGGAGTAAGCACTTGGGAGAGTAGCGCTTTGGAGAAGCAGTATGGCTTAGTGGAAAGAGCATGGTCTTGGGAGTCAGAGGTCGTGAGTTCTAATCCCGGCTCCGCCACGTATCTGCTGTGTGACTTCGGGGAAGTCACTTCACTTCTCTGTACCTCAGTTACCTCATCTGTAAAATGGGGATTAAGATTGTGAGCCCCAAGTGGTACAACCTGCTTACCTTGTATCTACCCCAGCGCTTAGAACAGTGCTTGGTACATAGTAAGCACTTAAATGCCATCATCATCATCATTTTATGCTATTGATGCCTGTCTACTTGTTTGTTTTTGTTGTTGTCTGTCTTCCGCCCCCCCCCTCCCCCCCAGACTGTGAGCCCATTGTTGGATAGGGATTTTCTTTATCTGTTGCTGAATTGAACTTTCCAAGCACTTAGTACTGTGCTCTGCACACAGTAAGTGCTAAATAAATACGATTGAATGAATAAAAGTACAGTACAAGAGTTGGCAGGCATGTTCCCTGCCCACAACAAGCTTACAATTTAGAGGCTGTAAGCGGAGTGCAGAGTTACCGTATCTGGCACTGTGGACTTGGGTATTTGTCCACCCACTCGCCTACTGTGTGACCTTGGGCAAGTTGCTTCACTGGGCCTCAGTTATCTCATCTGTAAAATGGGGATTCATAGCTTTAAACGCCGCTGCTTCCCACTAACTGTAATTCATTTGATGTCCATCCTTCTGTACTCCCCACTAGATTATAAACTCCTTGAGGGCAGGGACCATGTCTACTACCTCTATTATATTCTTTAAGTGCTTTGTAGAGGTCTCCACACACAATAGGTGTTCAATAGCTACTGCTCACTGATTGATGGTATTTCCTCTATACCTTTGTTTACTTCCCACCTAGCAGTCAATGAGTAGTATTTCTTGAACACCTACTATACTCAGTGCTTTGGAGAATACAGTATAATTAGTAGAAAAAGTCACTATGTTCAAGGGCCTTATAGTTTAGCAGGGTAAGAGAGACAGGCACTGGAATAAATTACTGATAGAGAAAAAGGAAATGCATAACTGAGTTAGTACTTAAGTATGTAAGGTAAGTGCTACGGGAGGTTGTGAGTACACTCACACTATGAGAAGCAGTGTGGCCTAGTGGAAAGAGCCCGGGCCTAGAAGTCAAGGACTTGGGTTCTAATCCCAGCTCTACCACTTGTCTACTGTGTGACCTTGGGCAATTCACTTCACTTCTCTATGCCTCAGTTATCTCATCTGTAAAATGGAGATTCAGGCTGCGAGCCCCACGTGGGACAGGGATTGTGTCCAATCCAATTTTCTTGTATCCACCCCAGCGCTTAGTACAGGGCCTGATACATAGTAAGCCCTAAAGAAATACCATTTTAAAAAAAGTGCTTGCCTGGGGCGGAGGTGCTGGAGTGGCATTTGATGAGCTGTAAGTAGGGGAGAGAAGGAATTAGAGAAAGCCTCCGGGAAGAGGTGTATTCCAGAAGGGCTTTGAAGATGGGAAGACCTGTGGTCTGTCAGATTTGAATGGGGAGTGTGTTCCATGAGAGTGGGGTGCTAGTTTAGTGTCAGGAGAGATGAGAACGAGGCACAGCCTTGGCCTATACATCTTTTTAACACAGAGGGCTGATGATTTTCAGGAATCGTTATTTACATTAATGTTTGTTTCCCCTTCTAGACTGTAAGTTCGTTGTGGGCAGGGAATGTGTCTGCCCACTCGTGTAATATTCTACTGAGCTCTTACTACAGAGTTACATAGTAAGTGCTCAGTAGATACCATTGATGATGATGGATTCAGGCCGTGTAAATAGTTAAACTGGGTCACTTGGGCTTCTGAAACCCCTTTGTGCCTCAGCAAGTGGGACACAAGAGGCCAATTTAAGGCAGGAGGATGCCTGAGTTGATCTGGGCAGTTCTGGGCAGTTGCAGACATCAGTCATGTAATCAGTAGTGTTCATTGAGTGCTTACTGTTTGCAGGGTACTGTACTAAGTGCTTGGAAGGGTTCACCTCAATAGAGCAGTTAGATACGATCCCTGCCCTCAAGGAGTTTATAATCTAGGCCCAGCTGTTCTGCCCATCCCAGATGGAATTGTTCAAGGATGGGGGGGGGGGAGGGGAGGGGATGAGATTGGACCCATGGGCCTTCTCCAGAGGCCTAGTGGCTCCCATAGGCACCATGCCTCTTTGAATTTGAAATGCTAGTTGGCCTGACCTATCCTCCTAGCTGCCCTGTGCCCACAGTTGAGGGGAGGAATAGAAACTTTCTAGCCGCCGACCCCTGGCCCACGTCCTGCCTCTGGCCCGGAAGGCTCTCCCTTCTCACATCCACCAGACAATTACTCTCCCCTCACTTCAAAGCCTCACTGAAGAGTCCTCCAAGAGTCCTTCCCAGACTAAGTCCCACTTTTCCTCATCTCCCACTCCCTTCTTCACCCTGACTTGCTCCCTTTGCTCTTCCTTCTCCCAGCCCCACAACACTTATGTATATAGCTGTAATTTTATTTATTTATTGTGATGTCCATTTATTTGTATTGATATCTTCCCTCTAGACTTTGAGCTCACTGTGGGCAGGGATTGTCTCTCTTCATTGCTGTATTGTACTCTCCCAAGTACTGTGCACACAGTAAGCGCTCAGTAAATACGATTGAATGAATGAACTGCTGGAGACAGGGAGATTTCAGTTTGGGGTGTGATGGCTTTGCAGTGTTGAATCACGCCATCTGTTCCTTGGAAAATGAATCTCCAGTCAGTGGACGCCTTTCCCGCCAGAAAAATCATGATGCCAGGGACCTTTGTCCCAGTAACATGTGACCAAGATGAATTTGATCAGCGGCTCCCTGAAGGGCCCCTGGGTTTTCTCTCTTCTAAACATTGATGAAGGGAACAGCAAAATGCTACTGTCCTTAGGGCACAGAACCGATGTTAACAAGACCCCAAAGCTGCCTTTCCCTCTGGTGCAAAATAAATAAAATTTGAGAGGTTTTGGGACTGGGAAGGCTGTGGAGTGGGCCTGGGAGCCAAGAGGCCCCACCTTGGCCCTAAATACCCTAGCCCCAAAAGACCCTCCACGTCGACGATGCAGACCCTCAGTGGGCAGCGGGCTGGAAGCCTTGTCCTGAACATCTTGTGACAGAATAGTCCCTAATGCCTCCCTCCTCCTCATTGGCAATTTTAGCAAGTGGTGGGTTTAGTGCCAAAAGGCATAGGTATTCCGTGTTATGACCAACCCATTTCAACACTTTAACATGAGATTCGGTGTCACCATCCAAGGGCCAGAGGAATTGTGACAGGCCGGGGAACCCGACCCCTGCCTCCATATAGAACCCTATTACGATGTTCCTGTATTGGGGCTCCTGCCCTTTAAGCTCACCAGAGGGGAGATTCCACAGGCTCCCTGAGTCCCTTCATGGAGAAGCAGTGTGGCTTAGTGGAAAGAGCCCGGGCTTGGGAGTCAGAGGTTGTGGGTTCTAATCCCGGCTCCGCCCCATAGCTGCTGCTTGACTTTGGGCAAGTCACTTAACTTCTCTGTACCTCAGTTACCTCATCTAAAAAATGGGGATTAAGACTGTGAACCCCACGTGGGACAACCTGATTTTGTTGTCTCTATCCCAGCACTTAGAACAGTGCTTGGCACATAGTAAGTGCTCAACAAATACCATCATCATCATCACTGTTTTAACAACCTCCCTTTTAAGAAGGCCCTTCATTGCATCTTCCTCAATTCCTTCAAGCTACAAAGTCTGTTTTCCTGAATCCGGTCCATCAATCAGTGGTATTTATTGAGTGTTTACTGTGTGCAGAGTACTGTATTTAGTGCTTGGGAGAGTACACTATAACGGAGTTGGTCGACACAATAATTCGGTCCTTAGTGGAGTACCAGAAGCTACTCTTGTTTCTCTCTAGCCTGTAAGCTTGTTTTGGGCAAGAAATATATTTGTTGTTGCATTGTATTCTCCCAAGCACTTAGTACAGTGCTTTGCACACAGTAAGTGCTCTATAAATATGAATGAATGAAAGAAAACCCTGAGGATAAGCAAGCCGGGCAAAGGGACAAGAGTTGTTTAGTGGAGCAGAGAGTTTCTGGGGTTTTTAGTAATGCTCTCCCAATGTAGTATGTTCTGAATTGTGGGCATAGGCAAGTGCCAATCCTCTAGACTGTAAGCTCACTGTGGCATGGAAAGTGTCAACCAACTCTGTCATATTTTACTTTCCCAAGCACTTAGTATAGTGCTCTGCCCACAGTGAGAGCTCTATAAATACAATTGATTGATTGATGCCAGCTGTCCCAGAACCTCCATCCAAAGCCCCTTCCTGGTGGATTCCAGGTTGGTCTAAGCAGGTGGAGGAGGAATTCCGAGGCTGCCCAAGGGTCGAAGGTCAGCCTGGGGGTGGCGGATGACCTGAAGGGAAGCGTGAACCCTTTACTGCCGTCGGATGAAAGCATGGTTTGGTGGGGGTGCTGCTGAATTTCCCCTCAACGATCAATATTATTTATTGAGCACCTACTGCGTGCAGAGCACTGTATTAAGTGCAACAGGTTTTCAAATCCCAGATGACATGCTTCCTGCAGAAAACTGAGACTGGAGAATAAGTTTGGCAAAAACAAGTATCAACTTGGGGACCATTGTTGTGGCACTGCCAATTTTCTAATGTTCTCTCTCTCTCTCCTTCCTTACCTCCCTCCTCCCTCCATCTATCTCCTTCCCTCCGTCCCTCCCCTTCCCACTTCCAACAGTGGTGGTGCTCTTCCTTTTACCCCTTTCACTTCCTCCTCATTTCCTCTCTCCCACCCCAGCTCTTTTCTGGATGGGAAGTGATTTCATCCTCTGGAGGAAGGTTAGAGTTTCTCCTCTCTTCCACATCCCTCCGTTGGACAAAAGTACAGCCATCAACTTCCCTTCCCACCCAAGAGTGATACACGGGTCTAGCTCCATTTCCAGCCTCACCAAGATTGAGTATGTATGCCCGTAGAAGATGGGGAAAAGCTGCTCTCTCCAGATTCCATGAACCCCCTAAGCTGGATCAGTTTTTTGAGAAGGTCTTTCAATCAGGAGTCTAGTAGGGGAATTCCTAGACCAAGGGAAGAGTGATTGGAAATGCACCAGCTGCTCTCCCCCCTTGTTCTTTTGTTTCTTCCCCCAGGAAAGAACAAGATGGTAGGTGATTTCTCTTGTGTGTTGGAGTGTTAAATATATAGCAACAGCTAACTCTGCTGCTTCTTTCCACTCTCTAAGGAGTTGCCTGGCCTGATATGCACCGTCTGGCTGACAGAGTCCATCTGGAGGAGCTGACTAAAATTGGCATCCTGAAAGGCAGCGTAGACGACATGGTGAAGGTTCATCTGGGTGCAGTATTTATGCCACACGGACTTGGACATTTCCTTGGAATTGATGTGCATGATGTTGGAGGCTATCCAGAGGTCGGTATTTGTACATTCCCGTCAAGAATGTCACTTAACCCCTTTAAGGGCCCGAGGGCATTTTATCATTTGGTTGATGTGTTATAATAATGGCATTTATTATAATAGTGGCATTGATTAAGCACTTACTATGTGTCAAACACTTTTCTAAGCATTGGGGTAGATACAAGTTAATCAGGTTGGACACAGTCCCTGTCCCACATGAGGCTAACAGTTTAGGTAGGCGGGAGAATGGGTATTGAATCCCTATTTTACAGATGGGGAAACTAAGGCACAGATAAATTAAGTGACTTGCCCAAGGTCTCACACCTAGCAATTGGCAGAGCTGAGATTAGAACCCAGGTCCTCTAACTCCCAGGCCCATGCTCTTTTCTTTCGTCCACATTGTTCTGCCTTTTTGCCATTTGGGAGTGTCTCCCCCTCTAAACTGTGAGTTCACTGTGGGCAGGAAATGTGTCTGCCTGTTGTTGTATCGTACTCTCCTAAGTACTTAGTACAGTGCTCTGCGTACAGTAAGCTCTCAATAAATTCAACTGAATGAATGAATGGAAGCCCAGTGGGGTTCTGGGATGATTGGGCCTCTGCTCATAGACATGGCTGAAATCATTGTTTTCTCTGAAAGGTTACTGCTTTTTTGATTGAAAGAGAGAGAGCCAATTGTCAATTGTTTACTGTTTTTTTGATTGAAAAAAGAGAGAGAGTGCCAATCGTCAATTGTCTAGAGACTCCCCTCCTCACTTCATGATGTCCTCTCCCTTTACTTCCTGCTTTTCCTTATTTGGTGGGAGAGAAGATTGGAACCAATGGTTGATTTGAGGGGAGTTGGGGGATTAGCTATGGATTGCAGTTATCCACCTGGTCTCCCATTTCCTTGGATTTTTTTTTATGGTATTTGTTAAGCACTTACTGTGTGCCAGGCACTATACTAAGTGTTGGGGTAGGTACAAGTTAATCAGGTTGGACACAGTCCCTGTCACACAGGGCTCACCTTCCTAATCCCCATTTTACAGATGAGGTAACTGAGGGACAGAGAACTGAAGTGACTTGCCCAAGGTCACACACAGACAAGTGGTGGAGCCAGGACTAGAACCCAGGTCCTTCTGACTCTCAGGCCTGTGTTCTATCATTCATTCCTTCAAAGGTATTTATTGAGGGCTTACTGTGTGTAAAAGCACTGTACTGAGCACTTGGGAGAGAACAATATAACAATAAGGAGACACATTCCCTGCCCACAATGAGCTGACAGACTAAAGACGTTAATAGAAATAAATAAATTACAGATGTATATGTAAGTGCTGTGGGGCTGGGAGGGGGGTTGAAGAAGGGAGCAAATCAGGGTGACACAGAAGGGAGTGGGAAAAGAGGAAAGGAGGGCTTAGTCAGGGAAGGCCTCTTGGAGGAGATGTGGCCAGCCTTCTTCTCCAAATTTAAATTTGGTTCTACGATATGTTGACATAGTGATTTTAATAATAATAATAATGGCATTTGTTAAGCACTTACTATGTGCAAAGCACTGTTCTGAGCGCTGTAGGGGGATACAAGGTGATCAGATTGACCCACGTGGGGCTCACAGTCTTAATCCCCATTTTACAGATGAGGTAACAGGCATAGAGAAGTGAAGTGACTTGCCCAAAGTCACACAGCTGACAAGTGGTGGAGTCGGAATTAGAACCCACGACCTCTGACTCCCAAGCCTGGGCTCTTTCCACTGAGCACGTTCTTTCGGGACGCCCAATCACTCCTGATGAAGGCTGTGTTTTGGTCAGCACCTAACAACTGAGAACTCTAAGAAAACGTAAAAACACCCAACATGAGACCTAGAGCAGCCCAGGCTCTGTCCAGGCCCTTTGGCTGGATCACAGGTTGAGCTCTCCCCTCAGGGTGTGGGGTTCAGATAGAGCTGAAAACAAGTGCACAGATACAGACTCCTTGATTTTAGCCATTGACTGTGTCTCCAAAGGAGTTCTGGGAAACCAACGTGACAGAATGCACCATTTCCCCTAAAAGCCTGTTTGATTTAGCAGGGGTTCAACTCCAACCACAGGCCTTTATGGACCTCTCCTTTCCACCCTCAATCAGTGGTATTTATTGAGTGCTTCCTATGTGCAGAGCACTGTATTAAACACTTGGGAGATTACAATACAACAGAATTATCAGACACATTCCCTATTCATAATGAGTTTACACCCTCCTCAGCCCTTCCCACCCCCCACTAGAAATAAAGAGAGGGAAAACATTTTTGGGCTGTATTTTTTTTTCCGCCAACTAAATTGCAGGTAGAAAAACCCGTTCTGCGTGTTTGTTTCATGGGTAGTCTGAAAATATTACGTTTCTGCTCTTACTTTATGTTGAATTTTCCTCTCCAGTAACTTAAATTCTCTCCAGTCTCCATGACGCGCCTTGGGCAAAGAGAGAGTTCACACGCCCAGCATGTTCATAAACTCTTAACATCCATGAGCGGATTATCCTCGTAGAGTTTTAAAGCCTTGCCCCTGACCAAGTCTTCTCACTGCCTAGGCAGATCGCCTGTTGACTACCCCACCCCCCAAGTCCCCCTCTTTTTTTGTTGGATTGATCGTGTCAGGGATCCCGTCGACTATCTCACAGAGAGAATCCATTGTACTCGGGGGCCTCTGTTCTCCAAGGAAGCACCAGAGCAGGAACAGGAGAGAAGCAGATTTTGAAGCAGAGGCGTTTTTCTCGGTTTATTTCTCTTGTTCAAAGAAAGGTTTCCGCAGGCCAATCCCTCGGGAGAAGCGTAGCGACCGAGACTAGATTTTTAGTGAGGAGAGACCATGTAGGAGATGGCGAAATGGGACGTTCTGTTCGTCGGGGCTGCAGTCACTATCGTCAGCCGCATTTTCTAGAGCACCCATGGTGTGCCATGCACCCTGTTCCCAGCCCATCGGGTCCGTGCAGTCTGCTGGTAGGCTCTCAGGGCACCCTCCACCCACTCCTGCCCCGTTAGTTTGTTTCCTGGCTGAGCTCTTCTGCGTCCTTTTTTTTAGTATTATTATTGGTCTAGTGGAAAGAGTTTGGACCTGGGAGTCAGAAGACCTGGGGGATTTTTTATGGTATCGTTAATGCTATGGACCAGACACTGTACTGAGCACTGGGGTGGATACACGATAGCCACATTGGACACAGTCCATGTCCCACATGAGGCTCACAGTTTAATCCCCATTTACAGATGAGGTAGCTGAGGACAGAGAAGTGATTGAGTTGCCCAGGGTCACAAAGCAGAAAAGTGAGAGAGCTGGAATTAGAACCCAGGTCCTCGGACTCCTAGGTCCTAGCTCTTTCCACTAGGCCGCATGTCCAGCTAAGTGATAACAATAATAATAATAAATGAGGTATTTGGTAACTGCTTTCTATGTGCCAGGCACTATTCTAAGTGCTGAGGTAGATACAAGCAAATCAGGTTGGACACAGTCCCTGTCCTAAATGTAATAATAATAATAATTGCGGTATTTATTAAGTGCTTTCTTAACAAATGTATGTCAGGCACTCTACTAAGTGCTGGGGCAGATACAAGCAAATCGGATTGATCACAGTCCCTGTCCCACATAGGGCTCACAGTCTCAATTGTCATTTTACAGATGAGGTAACTGAGGTACAGAGAAGTGAAGTGACTTGCCCAAGGCCACATAGCAAACAAATGGTGGATCTGGGTTAGAACTCAGGTCCTTCTGACTCCCAGGCCTGTGCTCTATCCACTAGAACATGCTGCTTCTTGTATTTTACTCTGCTTGACTCTCCCTCCTATAGCTGAGAATGGTAGAGTACTGGAAACTCTCCAGGTGCAATCCTGGGTGGGGACCAAGTGCTTGGGAGAGTACAATATAACAAAGTTGGCAGATGTGTTCCCTGCCCATAGAGAGCTTACACTCTCGAGAAATGTACCTCTATATCTCCCCATCCTGAACTGTCCTCTAAACTTAAAATAAAAAAAAGTTAATCCCCATGCCAGGATGGGTGATAGAACCTCTTGGATTGGAAATGGCTGGATTGTTTTGATTTTACTTTACCTTATGTAATTGTGACATCCAAATCCTTGAAAAGAAATGCCACCATTTCAGTCTGCAGTCAGTTGGAAACATGTTGAGCATACTGGGCTCCTTCTTTACTCACTAAAATTGTCCTGATATTATTGTCGGTGTTATCGTGTCTCACACAGAAAAACAGGATGGGAGAAGTCAGACTCTTGCTATAGGGGCTGTTTAGAGAAGCAGCGTGGCTCAGTGGAAAGAGCACGGGCTTTGGAGTCAGAGGTCATGGGTTTGAATCCCGGCTCAGCCACTTATCAGCTGTGTGACTTTGGGCAAGTCACTTAACTTCTCGGTGCCTCAGTTACCTCATCTGTAAAATGGGGATGAAGACTGTGAGCCCCACGTGGGACAACCTGATTCCCCTGTGTCTACCCCAGCGCTTAGAACAGTGCTCGGCACATAGTAAGCACTTAACAAATACCAACATTATTATTATTTTACGGGGCTCTGCCCAAAGGGAGCCAGGGAGCCAGCCAAAATAGTTATGACATATCCCAAAGGGGAGATTTGGGAAGGCACCGGAGACTGGAGTGACAGCCCCTTCCTCTGGACCGGGCAGACCCCTGAGACATAGCCAGACATCCTGGCTATGGCAGGGCAAAGCAGCAGCCATTACCTCGGGCTGGAGCTCCATCCCATGCACAGAGGGCTTGAGATAATCAAAATAATAATACTAATTGTGATATTTTATTAATAATAATAGTAATGGTATTTAAGTGCTTACCATATGCCAGACACTGTACTAAGTGCTGGGGTAGATATAAGCTAATCGGATTGGACACAGTCCATGTCCCACATGAGGCTCACAGTCTAAATCCCCATTTTGCAGACGAGGGAACTGAGGCACAGAGAAGTGAAGTGACTTGCTCCAGGTCACAAAGCAGACAAGTGGCAAAGCTGGGACTTGAACCCTGACCTTTCTGACTCCCAGACCCATGCTCTATCCATTAGGCCATTTGTTAAACATTATGTGCCAAGATCTATACTAAGCAACAGGGTAGATGCAACATAATCAGTTTAAATACAGTCCCAGTCCTACATAGAGCTCACAGTGTAAAAGGATTGGAGAACGGGTATTTAATCTCCATTTTACAGACGAGGAAACCTGTGACTTGCTCAGCATCACACAGCAGGCAAGTGGGAGAACCTGGATTAGAACCCAGGTCTTCTGACTCCTAGCCCCGTCCTTTTTCCACAAGACCACCTCCTGCAGAATGAATTTGGATTCTTCCTCAGAGCTGGTGGAAAAAGCTCAATATTTCAAGGATGTGCAGTGCACCCAAAATCTACCAAATCTCCTACCCCTTTTTAATAAAAAATTTCACAATGGAGTTTGTGATGCAATCTGCTCACGCCTACCGTGCCTTATTATCTAATTAGTTGAGATGCAAGGGGCTTTTTTTGTATTTTTTTTATCCCACTTTTGGCTGGAGGGTATTTTGAAAGCACCGAGAAGGATTTTTGGGAAAAAAAATTGCTCAAGAAAAGCATTATTCAATTATTTTTCCCCAAGTGTAAACAGTTAAATTTGGAAAAACAAAATAAGTTTTAATTTCCTAATTTCTGTCCATCACAGAGTATTCTGTGTGCCAAAAGCAAATGTTTCCAGACATTGTTAGCTGAGATTAGTTATTCATTAGTAGCCAAAGCATTTTTTTTCAATCATAGAAAATTGGCAGCAAAGTGTTTTCATCTCTTCCAGTAAGCAGCTTTTGAATCCTCATAGTTTCTTTTCCTTTGACAGATAAACATTACAGAAAAATGCAGCTTTGCCTATAAAAGTCATTTGTTTTACTTAAAATCTACAGAAGGATTTTGATCTCTCTTCTGTTGGCTCAGTGAAGGCTGTAGCTTGGGGCAAACCCCATTAGAGGGTCAAGAGCGGTGAGGAGAGGGCAGGAGAAGGAGGGAGAGCATAAACCAGGAACTGAAACAGTCCACAAGCTCACCAGTAATTTAATCAGTGATATTTATTGAGCGCTTACTGTGTGTAAACCACTGTACTAAGCGCTTAGGGGAGTACAGTGCATTAGAGTTGGTAGACAAGATCCCTGCCCACCATATCCTGAAAGATAAAGCATTTCCAGGGAACCTTCATAGCGGCCCATGAATTCATCATCCTCAGGAGTTGTCGTGCCTCAAGCCCACACTTGGGAAATGCATTTTTTTCTGCCTCCCCTTCCATTTGTTTCCAGGATCAGTTCCTGGGTCCTTTCTTCCTAGCACTGGGAATTACTAGGTAACTTGGCAACAAAGCCCGGTCTCATTCCTCGCATCTTCCTCTTGCAATCTCACGAAGGATTCGTTCTTCTGGTCTCACGCAGCCGATTCCTGACCTATACCGGTATTTTTAACCTGCCATATTTGTGGCATTGTTCCAGATTTCCCTCAAAAAGGAAACTGACCAGGTTGCTGGGATTTATCTGTTTCAGAATTGTCCAAACCAGGGCCCAAGTGGCATTGCTGAACACTCAAGTCCAACTCCCCAACCTACCCCTGACTCTGAGCTTCCCCTCTGTCCTGTCTGAGCTGTTCAGCCCATCAGTCAGTCATACTGATTGAACACTTACTGTGTGCAGAGCACTGTACTAAGCCCTTGGGAGCTTAGAGTTAGTGGTGGGGGCCAAAAAGAGTCAAGAACTAATCCCCTGAGGCTAGAAGCTGGATAAATGTCCTGGCCATAAGTACAGGGAGAAGCAGCGTGGCTCAGTGGAAAGAGCCTGGGCTTTGGAGTCAGAGGTCATGAGTTTGACTCCCGGCTCTGCCACTTGTCAGCTGTGTGACTGTGGGCAAGTCACTTAACTTCTCTGTGCCTCAGTCGCCTCATCTGTAAAATAGGGATTAAAAGCGTGTGAGCCCCACGCGGGACAACCTGATGACCCTGTATCTCCCCCAGCGCTTAGAACAGTGCTCGGCACCTCGTAAGCGCTTAACAAATACCAACATTATTATTAAATCTGCAAATGAAATGGAAATCCCTAGCAGATCTACCCGTGTTCTTCTGGCATATAATTCTCCCAGACATGACTATTGGGAAAAATCGTAGGACAAATTTAGGCTTTTCCTCACAGCCAGGCATGTTCTCCATAAGTCCCTTCCTGTGTTGGGGAACACCATCCAGATGGGAGCTCAGATCCACTTTAGACAGGGAACACAATTCAAGAAGTTGGGGGTGGCTACTTCCCTTATTTGTCTAAGCAACTGAGAGCTGCCTCTTACCCGGGTCTAGAGTGGGGAGACCTTCCAGAAAAGCCCTCTCTAAAACCCCCTCTTCCCTGTTGAAAGAGGCTTTGACATCTTGAGATTTCCATGGATGGGGGGACGATCAAGTCCCCCTCATGCAGCTCTCAGGAGTGAGGAATTCATCTTAAGTAGCTCCGACGGTCTGGGAAGTGTTTCTCTTCAATGGGATGTATACTGAGAAGAGCAATAGTACAGTGGGAAAAGGTGGAAAGGAGGCAGGTGTGTTGAAGCTATTCTGGTCTTACCTGGAGACCTCGACCTCCTCCCAGAATTTTGCAGAAACCCCTCTTCCCCCCAATATTAGCACCTCTTCTAGTGAACTGGACCCAATTTTTTCAAGTGATAATATTTGTAAGTCAGTGGTTTTAGGTCATTTAAAATCATTTAACTTTTAGCATTTTTAATTAGAAGTTCCTTGAGAGTAGGGGCTGTGGTCCCTCATTGAATTTTGTGCCTATCCCCATTCCCAACTATTCCAGACTTTTATTTAACTCCTTCCTTAGCCCCCTCCCTCCCCAGGGACTCTACTCCCGCTTATCACCTCAATAACCTTGCCAATTATTTTGTTGACAAAATCACCACCACCAGTCATGACCTTCCCCAAATCTTCTCCTCACCTCTCCCTAGCTCCCTCCCACCCTCTCATTCACATTCTAATTCTCTCTCTCTCATCCTTCTTGGCCATCTCTCAGGGACAGATCTCCTACTTGCTTTCCAAATCCACCCCCTTCACCTGTGCCTCCAACCCACCCCTTATCATCTTATAAAAACACTTCCTCCCACTCTTCTTCCCTACTTGACTGCCATCTTCAACCACTCATTTTGGGATGACGCTTTCCTCTCTGCCTTCAAACCTGCCTTCATCTTCCCTATGCTACAAAATCATCTCTGAACCTCATTGTATCACCCAGTTCTTGTCCTATAGCTCTCCTCCTCCCATTCCTGTCCAGACTTCCCAAACAGATTGTATACACCCTCTGCCTTTATTCTCTCTCCTCCAGCTCTCTTCTTGACCCTCAACAATCTGGTTTCTGCCCCCTTCACTGTATTGAGACTGCTCTCTTCCAAGGTCACCGATGACTGCCTCCTTGCCAAATCTACTCCTAATCCTCCTTAACTGCCTCAGAAACATTAACTTTGGCTTTCCTCTCCTTATTATCCTCTAATTCTCTGAAGATTCCTTCTTAGGCTCTTTCGCCAGATCTTCATCTGATTCCCACTCCCTAAGTGTGTGTGTGGCGGGTTTTCCCTCAGATCTATTCTGGGTCCTCTTCTTAGTCTATACCCACACCGTTGGGCCCTCACCTGCTCCTACAGCCTCAACTCCCAACTTGACATGGATGATTCCCATATTTACCTTGCTAGACACTTCCTCTCTTCTTTTTTTGAAATTTTGCATTGCTTTGGGCCTCCAGGACATCTCTACTCTACTGTCCTGCTCATTCCTTAAGTTCAGTATGTCCAAAAGTGAACTCTTCATCTTCCCTCCCAAATCCTCTCATTCATCACATTTTCCCAGTGCAGTTGACGGCACCACCATCTTCTCTGTCTGTCGAACCCATAAGCTTAGCATTATCCTCCCTCCTGTTCATTATTTTATTATTCTATCTTATTCTCTCCTCAAATTCAGTCCGTTCTTCCTCCATTAACATTTTCTGCCCTTTTCCGTCCATCCAAATGGCCACTACACTGGTCTAGACACTTATCATGTCCGGAATAGGCATCAGTCATACAGATTGTCTCTCTTTATAGCTGAAATGTACTTTCTAAGTGCTTAGTACAGTGCTCTGGAAACAGTAAGTGCTCAATAAATACGATTGAATGAATACAGATACACGCTGAAGGGCTTGGGAGATTCAGGTGGATCAGTCAATCATTTTTGACCAGAAACACCACATCTGTAAAATTGAGATGAAGTACTTCTTCTCCCTCCTACTTAGATCATGAACCCCATGAGGGACAGTGACTTGTCCAACCTGATTATCTTATATCTTCAAAGCATTATTAAGGTCACATCTTCTCCAAGAGGCCATCCCTGATTAAGTCCTCTTTCCCTGGCTTGCTCTCCCTTCTGCACTGCCTATTACACGAGGATCTGTGACCTTTAGACATTTGATATTGGCCCCACCCCCAACCCCACAGCACTTATTTACAAATCTTTAAATTATATATTATAAATTGCTTATTCATACTAATGTCTGTCTCCCCTTCTAAACTGTAGGCTCATTGTGGGCAAGGAATGTGTTTGCTAATTGTTTTGTACTCCCCCAAGTGCTTAGTAGAGTGCTCTGCACAGAGTAAGCATTCAATAAATACTGTTGATTTATTGATTGATTCAGTGCTCGGCACATAGTAAGCACTTAACAAATACTACAATCATTATTATTATTATTATTGTTGCAGGGGGCTGGTTGGGAAGCTTTGTGTTGGCATTGGGCTTTGAATAAAATTTGAAAGGAGGGGAGAGACATGCTTTAATGAACCTGAGTAAGGAGGGGATCTCAAGTGGCAAAATTGTAGAAGCAGTGGCTTGAAGACAGGAGAGCGAGGGGCAGGGTCAGCTTGGGCAGACCTTAGGGTGCAAGCTGTGGGGGACCAAAAATGTGGTGGGGTACAGAAGACCAAGCTGATAATCTTGAACCTTAAATTAAATATCTGTTCTCCCTCCTACTTAGACTTTGAGCCCCATGCAGGACATGGACTGTGTCTGACCTAATTAACTTATACCTTGATAACTTCAGAAGCAGCATGGTGTAGTGGATAGAGCACAGGTCTGGGACTCAGAAGGTCAGGGGTTCTAGTCCTGGGTCCTCCATTTGTCTGCCATGTGACCTTGGGCAAGTCACTTAACTTCTTTATGCCTCAGTTACCTCATCTGTAAAATGAGGATTGAGACTGCAAGCCCCACATGGGACAGGGACTGTTCAACCCGCTTGGCTTATATCCACCACAGTGCTTAGTACATTGTCTGGCACACAGTAAGTGCTTAACAAATACTACGGTTATTACTACTTACCCCAGTGCTTAGATAGTGTTTGACTCATAGCAGACACTTAACAAATACCATGGGGGGAAAAATAAGCCTTATGGTCAGAGTCCAGATAAAAGCAGGTAGCAGTTGAGGGCCACTGGGTTGATCTTCTAGGAGGGAAATGAGGTTATGGCATTGACTTACAGGAAACCCATCCATCAATCATCTGTACTGAGCCCTTACTGCGTGTAGAACATTGTATTAAATGTTTGGGAGACTACGATGTAAGAGAGTGGGTAGACGTGTTCCTCGTCTACAAGGAGCTTACAAATTGAGAGGGAATAGAGACATTAAAATAAATTAGAGATGTGTACATAAGTGCTGTGGGGCTGAGGGAGGGGTGAATAAAGGGTACAAATCCAAGTGCAAGGGCTGTGTAGAAGGGAGAGGGAGTAGGGGAAATGAGGGCTTAGTTGGGGAAGGCCTCTTGGAATAGACGTGATTTTAATGTCTTTTATTTTAATAAGGTCTTTCTCATCCCAATTCTGAAACTGGTCAGCTGTGTGTCTGTGGGCAAGTCACTTCACTTCTCTGTGCCTCAGTTACTTCATCTGTAAAATGGGGATTAACTGTGAGCCTCACATGGGACAACCTGATTACCCTGTATCTACCCCAGTGCTTAGAACGGTGCTCTGCATGTAGTAAGCGCTTAACTAATACCAACATTATTATTATTATTATTCTGGTGTTTAAGTGTCTGCTATGCGTCGAGTACTGTTCTAAGTGCTGGGGTAGATGCAAGATAATCAGGTTGGACAGTCCCTGTCCCACATTGGACTCACTGTCTAAATAGAAGGGAGAACAGGTATTTAATCTCCATTTTTCGGTTGAGAAATCTGAGACAAAGAGAAGTTAAGTGACTCGGCCAAGGCCACACAGCAAGTGATTGAAAAGTCAGGATTAGAACCGAGGTCCTCCCAAGCCCATGTCCACTCATTCAATAACCATGGGGTCTCCGGGAAGCCCAAGCCCCCACTGTCAATGTGGGAGCTCCCTCCCCTCCTCCTCCCTCCCGCAGGTCCAGGACATTTGTCCCTTTGTGGCTCAGGCCACTGTTGGCTCTTATAGTGGGGAAAAAAAGAGCTGAGGTCCGTAGGGTTGAAATGGCAAGGGGTTATCTTCAGCTTTGTTTGTGCTACATTGGAACTTTTTTATTGTTTGCTTTAGTAAACACTAAGCAGGGAACCCAAGATTTCCACCAGATATTTTATGAAAGTGCTGCCATGAACCTACAGAGAATAAAATCCTAACTTTTTTCATCTAGATGGTGCCCCCTCACTGCCATCTCCCCCCTCCACAGGATTCCCAGATTCTTGCCTCCAGGGGAGACCTTGCTCCCCTGAGCACATGGCTGGGCTGCTCAGTTCTTCAGGGGAGGTGGAGTCGGGGCAGACACCAGCTTCCATTTCAGGTGGTCAAGCTCATGGTACGCAAGGAGGATGTGGGTGACTGCCCCAAACAAGAAGACTGGTACGCAAGGAGGATGTGGGTGACTGCCCCAAACAAGAAGACATTCCAACTGTTTTATCCTCAGTCAGTCAGTCCATTGCACTTATTGAACACTTACTGTGTGCAGAGCACTGTACTAAGCACTTGGGAGAATGCAGTGTAACAATATAACAGTCATATTCCCTGCCCACAAACCCTATAGTTTCCAGAGTCAGGAGGATTCTAGAATCATAGACTGTAGAGATGGGGCTTGGAAAGTGCGGACCCGCTGAGTGGACCAAGCAGCGGAGAGGGACAATCGATGGTCTTCCCTGCCTAAGCCCTCCTTTCCTCTTCTCCTACTCCCTTCTGCGTCGCTCTGACTTGCTCCCTTTATGCCCTGACTTGCTCCCTTTATTCATCCCCTCTACGGCCCAGCCCCACAGCACTTATGTACATTTCTTTCATTTATTTATATTGATGTCTGTCTCCCCATCTAAGCTGTAAGCACATGGTGGTCAGGAAACGTCTCTGTTTATTGTTGTATCGTACTCTCTCAAGTGCTTAGTACAGCACTCTGCACACCGTAAGTGCTCAATAAATATGATCGACTGGCTGACTGACTGAATAGGCCAATCAGTGCTCCGGGCTTTACTGTGACCCCACTGGTCATCTGTTACTAGAAACGTGTAATGCGAGAGCAGAGCAGTTAGAGAACTCTCGACTCTTTGGTTCCGAGAAAGCTCCCGGCGTCAGACCGACAACCGTGCTGTCACGGGCCCGACCGGCCCAGTGAATACGCTCCCCTCGCCTCTTTTTTTCGAAGTCACGGTCCATGAAGGGATCGGCTCTGGACCCTCTCTCTTCACCTCCCCAATCCCGGCCTGTTTCAAAACAGATTGGAGGGTGGATTGGCCGGGTGTTTTGTTTGTTTGTTTGTTTTGCTGCCCGCTTAATTTGGACACTGATTTTGATCACAGAGTAATGAGCTCCGTTTACATAATAATCCCGTTGTTCCCGACGGGGTCCTTTCTTGCCTGGGCTTGCTGTTTCTGGTTACCTTACATGAACCAGTAATTGGAATCTGCTGTTCTTGGCGGAAAAACAATCAGAAACGACAGCATCGTCTTCGGCATCTGGCCTTCATGTGGGAGGGGAGACCAGTTGGAAAACAGGCCTAGAACCTCAAAAGGAAGCTTCTTGGGGTTAGGATGCTTCGGTTGACCGAGAGTTGTACGAGGCCGCAGGGTTCTGTTTTGTTTTTTTCTGACCGTCCCAAATAGAGACCCTTTAAGCTTTGAAATCACAAAGTCACCGGGAGATAAATTTGTACTGAACGTGTTTTTTTCTTTAATGATAGGGACCAAATCTGTAGCCCTGACCTTGCCTCGGTGGACTGTTGAGGTTCGCACCCTGCGTCCTCGGTGTCTGTGGGTAACTGCACCCCCTCGTGGTCGATTCTGGGTACAGCCGGCTAGTTGTGGCTAGCGAAAAGTCCGATGAACGACACAGGCCCCTCTCTGGCCCCGAGCCAGCCCCTGGGTGAAGCCAGGTGGCCTGCAGGATGGCACCTTCCCTGCTCCAGGCCACCGGCCCCCTCCTCCTGCCTCTCCGGGATCTCTGGAAGCCCCCCATCTACAACCGGTTTCCTTTCGGATCTCCTTTCGGATCTCCCTTCCTCCCGTCCCTCCCCACTCCGCTCTATTCTTCATTCCGCTGCCCGGATCATCTTCCTACAGAAACGCTCTGGGCATGTCACTCCCCTCCTCAAAAGCCTCCAGTGGTTGCCTATCAACCTTCACACGAAACAAAAACTCCTCTCTCCTGGCTTCAAAGCTGTCCATCACCTTGCCTCCTCCTACCTCACCTCCCTTCTCTCTTTCTACTGCCCACTCCATACACTCCGCTCCTCTGCTGCTCACCTCCTCACTGTCCCCCGTTCATGCCTATCCCACCGTCGACCCCTTCCAAGCGCTTAGTACAGTGCTCTGCACACAGTAAGTGCTCAATAAATACCGTTGGATGAATGAATGAACTGGGTCCGAGGGGTAGAAGGATAGAGGGAGACTGGCTCATTCAAAAACTCGCAGCCGAGGGAGAACTCCAGGGCCGGGTTGGAGAACGGTGAAATCAATCGAGTCGGTGGTATTCCTTGAGCGCTTACTTTGTGCAGAATGGTGCACCAAGTGCTTCGGGTGTGGCCCCTGCAGAGTGGGGGCAGGTTTCAAGCCCAAGCTCTGGAACCGTCAACGAGCCGTGGGGGCTGATTCCGATCCCGAGGCCTCGGCCCATTTGGGGCAGAGTCTCTCTCTCCCCCTATTCTCCCCAATTTGAGGAGGAAACAGATGATCTTTGTTAGCAGTGATAGAGGCACCCACCAGGGTCAAAAGAGGAGCAGGGTCAGAGAACACAAGCTTGTGGAGAGGTTGTGGGGAAGGGGGAAGAGGGGAAAGAAAGTTGTAGGGGGGCAGTTGGGGGAGGTTACCTTAATTCACTGACTGCAGAGTGCAAGAAAAGTAAGTCTCAACTTAGTCAATCAATCGTATTTATTGAGTGCTTACTCTGCAGCACATGTATTAAGTGTTTGAGAAAGTACAACGTAACAGAATTAGAAGAAATGTTCTCTGCCCACACAAGCTTCCTTCTCTTCCTTCTCCCCTCCTTTCCGCCTCCTCTTTTTTCTTCTCCACATTTTTCCTCCTGTTCCCCTTACTGTTAGACTTAATAGCATTTTGGTTTAGGGTTGCAAAAGTTGTGCAAGAGAAAGTGGGGCAATTATACAAGAAAATACAGTACACTGACTCTCATTAGATGGTTAAATAAAGACTAATGGCAGGTTCCACAAAGTGCTTGAGAAGCAGCGTGCTCAGTGGAAAGAGCCCGGCTTGGGAGTCAGAGGTCATGAGTTTGAATCCCGGCTCTGCCACTTGTCAGCTATGTGACTGTGGGCAAATCACTTAACTTCTCTGTGCCTCAGTTACCTCATCTGTAAAATGGGGATTAACTGTGAGCCTCACATAGGACAACCTGATTACCCTGTATCTCCCCCAGTACTTAGAACAGTGCTCGGCACATAGTAAGCACTTAACAAATACCAACATTATTATTATTATTATTACATTCCTACTTGCTTGTTGTAGTGGGGGGGGCAGGCAGGGGATACTGGGGTTCACCCCACTTCCAGACCCTTTTTCTGAGTGGAAGGTAGCTGGGGTTTAGCTCCCGGTTTCAAAGCCTAACTCCCTGGTCGTCTCCTTTCTTCCCAGCACCCTGCACCTTCAAGCGTTCTAGACTGAGCTTTGCAGAGCCGAGGGCTAAGGACAGAGGGGAGGGGAGAGGGGAAAGGTGGTTATCGAGCTTCCGGGTAAATGGAGCCGTGGATTCAACACAGGAGCAGAACGAGACCGTCTGGTTCAGCAGGAGAGTTGCTGGCCACGGTGAGCTTTCTAATGACAGTCTCCATCGCTCCTCTGCCCCCTCTGCCCCCGCAGCTGCTCAGAGGGGAAAGGGCAGCTCCCAGGAGGCCTAATTTGCTGTTTTAAATTGCTTTTTTTGGCTTGGCTGGGCAAAGCCACTACAAGCGAATCCTTCCAACCTGTGCACCGTAGGATATGGCTAATGGAAAACTCTCCCTTTTTTAAAAAAGAAAATAATTAATGGTATTTGTTAAGTCCTTACTATGTGTTAAACACTGTTGTAAGCATTCATTCAATAGTATTTATTCAATAGTATTTATTGAGCGCTTACTATGTGCAGAGCACTGTACTAAGCGCTTGGAATAAACAAGTCGGCAACAGATAGAGACAGTCCCTGCCCTTTGACGGGCTTACAGTCTAATCAAATCTTATGCACTCTGCATAAGCACTGGGATAGATATAAGAAAATACGATTGAACATAGTCCCTGTCCCTCATAAGGCTCACAATCTTAATCCCCTTGTTACAGATGAAGGAACTGAGGCACAGAGAAGTTAAGTGACTTTCCCAAGGTCACTCAGAGGACAAGTGTCAGACCTGGAATTAGAAGGCAGATCCTTCCGACTCTTAGGCCCATGTTATTTTCACTAAGCAATGCTGTTTCTCCCTCTAGACTGTAAACTCGTTGTGGCCAGAGAATGTGTCAGTTATTGTACTCTCCCAAGTGCTTGGTACAGCACTCTGCATATATAAGTGCTCATTAAATATGACTGACCAACTGCCTTTAACAGCCCCAAAAAAGTCATGGCTCGAGTCCTGTCCAGGGCACTGTAACATTCTCCCAGGACCTGGCATCCCCTCCCCGTTTTCCCCCGCTCTCCTCATCTGAAGTAATGGAGTGACCTTCCCCACCTCCACCTCCCCGTGTTTCTCCCGGGAGAGAGGAGAGCCCAGACCAGAGCTGGGCCGGTGACTTGGTGGGAGTGTGGTTCCGGGTGGATGTGGAAGGGAAATGGAAGAGAGGAGGCAGCATGGCATAGTGAATAGAGTATGGGCCTGGCAGTCAGAAGGTCATGGGTTCTAATCCCTGCTCCACCACTTGTCTGTTGTGTGACCTTGGGCAAGTCAATTCACTTCTCTGTGCCTCAGTGACCTCATCTGTAAAATAGGGATTAGGACTGTGAGCTCCATGTGGGACAGGGACTGTGTCCAACCCAGTTTGCTTTTATCCACCCCCGGCACTTAGTACAGTGCCCGGCACAGAGTAAGCGCTTAACAAATACCATAGTAATAATAATAAATAAAGGAGCATGAGACAGGGAACTGGGTGTCAGCCCGGACAGGGAGGCAGGGCCCTGGGAGCTGGGAGTCTGGGGGCCTGGGGATTGACCTCTATCCTCCCACTCCCAACCCTTGGATGTGGTCTCTGGCCACTTGTTTCACCTCAGGCCTGAGACATAACACCACTCCCCTAGCGGAGTGGTGAGGGGAGATTCTGGGAATGAGGAGGTGAGGTCTTTAAAGGCTGCCCTGCTGGCTGGCTCTGCCACGCCAGCTTGTGTGCTCGCAGAACCTCAAGGTATGGACTGGGCTGGGCCCCAGGGAGGAGGAGGAAGAGAGGAGGGAGGTGAGAGGTAGCAGTGTCTGAAGATAGAGGAAAAGCCAGGCCCCGTAGCCCCAAACGAGAGATCAGGTAGATTTTGTGTGACCTAGTGGATAGAGCATGGGCCCGGGAGTCAGAAGGACCTGGCTTCTAATCCCAGCTTTGCCACTTGTCTGCTGTGTGACCTTGGACAAATCACTTCACTTCTCTAAACCTCAGTTCCCGCATCTGTAAAATGGGAATTAAGACTGTGAGCCCTATGAGGGACAGGGACTGTGTCCAATCTAATTACATTGTATCTACCCCAGTGCTTAGAACAGTTCCTGGCACAAAATAAGTGCTTAATAAATACCACAGTTAGTATTATTATTATTATTGGTATTATTTTCCATTCCTGCCATCTGTTTGCAGAGCCTGGGACCCTGGAGGGCACAGGGCAGAGCAAGAGAAGGCTTGGGGATGCCCCCACCCCACCCCCAACACACACACACACACACACACACACACACATGCACACTGCCTCTGGCCAAGCTGGAGACCCCACGGTCCAGGGGGCCCACAGTCCCAGGAGTCCAGAGTCGGAAGGAAATGCACGGAGGCTGGGAGAGGCGGCAGGGAGGGCAGGAGAGAGCCATCCACCCAGAGCACTAAATCTGAAACTCTCATCACTCCACTGTTTATCCCCGGGGCTCGCTGAGAAGATGAGGCCAGAGTCCCGGCGGACTGTGGAGCTGCAGGAGAGGCGTTGAAGGGGATAGCATTTTATTGGTCCAGATGTTGCAAGGCCTGGCACGGTGGGGCGCGGGGAGAGCAAACAAATGTCGTCAGCCAGGCTCCTCAACCTTCCCTGATCCGTCTCCGCTCCGGCCAAGTGTGCCCTCCCAGGGATGAGGGGATTTTTCCCTTCTCTCGTGAACGGGGGAGGGGGATGGTCTGCCAGTCGGGGCTCGATGGGGCTAACGTGGTTTGCGTTCGAGTCGAGAGGCACGGTGCTGGCGAACCGCCCTGGTCCGAAATGGGATTGGTTCTCCTTGGTCACTGCTGGGAAGTGGCCCCGGGAAAGAGTTATTGCAAAACATCTCCCTTATACACATTTAACCCTCTCCACCCCCCGGGTCCATTTCCGGGTGGGCTGTGGCTCAGGGCAGCACTGTTCCTCTGCTCAGCACTCTCAGAAGAGCAGCAATCCTGAGTCCATTCGTAGGAAACTGCATGACCTAGTGGAGAGAGCACAGGCCTGGGAGTCAGAAGGACCTGGATTCTAATCCCAGTTCTGCCATTTTTTACTGTAAGCCCGTCAAAGGGCAGGGACTGTCTCTATCTGTTACCGATTTTTACATTCCAAGTGCTTAGTACAGTGCTCTGCACGTAGTAAGTGCTCAATAAATACTATTGAATGAATGCTGTGTGACCTTGAGCAAGTCATTTCACTTCTCTGTGCCTCAGTTCCCTCATCTGTAAAATGGGGATTAAGAGTGTGAGCCCCTTATGGGTTAGGGACTGTGTCCAATCTGCTTATGTTGTATCTACCCCAGTGTTTACTACAGTGCCTGGCATATAATAAATGCTTAACAGATACCATTAAAAAAAAAAAGGAAAAAATGGCTTTCTGATCTGGCGGTGAAGATGAGCTGGAATTCATATGTTTTAGCCCTAGCTACTAATAATTGTGGTATTGGTTAAGTTCTTATTATGTACCAAGCACTGTAGTAAATACTGAGTTAGATACAACGTAAGCAGGTTGGACACAGCCCCTGTCCCACGTGAGGCTCACGGTCTGAGGGGGAGGGAGAACAGATATTGAATCCCCACTTGGCAGATGAGGAAACTGAGACACAGAGAGTGAAGTGACTTGTGCAGGGTCACATGGGGGCAAAGCTGGAATTAGAATGCAGGTCTTTTGGCTCCCAGGCCCGAGCTCCCTCCACTAGGCCACATCAGCTCCACAGCTTCTTTGCTGTGTGACCTACCATGTGTCCTCTAGGCTATTAGCTTGTTGTGGGCAGAGAATGTGTCCATAATATTGTTGTGTTGTACTCTCCCAAGCACTTAGTACAGTGCTTTGAACACAGTAAGCTCTCAATAAATACAAGTGAGTGATTGATTGATTGATACACCCTCTCTGGGCTTGGCTCCAACCTATGGGAGCCGGAGAACCTGAGTTCGAATCCCAGCTCTGAGGCTTTTTTTTTAATGTTATTTGTTAAATGCTTACTATGTGCCAGGCACTGTTCTAAGCACTGGGGTAGATACAAGCTAATCAGGTTGAATACAGTCCTTGTTCCATGTGGGGCTCACAGGCTTAATCCCCATTTAGCAGATGAGATGACTGAGACACAGAGAACTGGAGCGATTTGCCCAAAGTCATACAGTGGACAAGTGAGCTCCCAGGCCCTTTTGTTCACTGTGTGACGGACCCCAATCCACGTACCCTCTCTGAGTCCGGGGAGGCAGTGGGGGTGGGGGAGGCTGCGCAGGTTGGGTGGGGAAGGAGGAAGAAGAGGAGGAGGCGGAGGAGGCGGAAGAGCTCGGTGAAGGTGGCAGAGCGGTGACCGGAGGCTGGTACGGTGTCTCTCCCAGGGCATGGATCGCATTGAAGAGCCTGGCCTCCGGAGCCTGCGGACAGTGCGCCAGCTGGAGGCGGGCATGGTGCTCACCGTGGAGCCGGGCATCTACTTCATCGACCATCTGTTGGACCAGGCTCTCAAGACCCCGGCCCAAGCCTGCTTCATCGACGATGCCGTGCTGCGCCGCTTCCGAGGATTCGGCGGGGTGAGTGCCCTCGGGGGTGGAGGCCGGGCACGACTGCGCTCGCTCGGCGAGGAAAAGGTGGGAGCAATCCTCGACGAGGGGGTTGCTTGGCAGGCTGCTTTGTGACCAGGGCCCGGCAGGCTGGGAGAGTGGAGCCAGGCTGGCACAGTTCATTCTTACAGAGGGTCGGAATTATCTCCAACTCACCAGGGCTCTGTAGGGGCACGGCAAACCAGCTGGAGGGTCCCGTCTCGCTCCTCCAGCCGTGACAGGGCCGGATGCAGCGGGTCCCATCCTGCTACCCCAGCCTTGGCAATGACACAGAGGTTCCCCTCTTGCTCCCCTTTCTGCGGCAGGGCTGGACACAGAGGGTCCCGTCCTGACTCCCCGACTTTGGCAGTGACTAAGGCCGAAGGTCCCGTCCTTTTCCCCGGGCCGTGAAGGAGCAGGAAGCAGAGGGTCCCCTGCCCCTCATTTCCTCTTTCTTCTGAACAAACAAGGTGACAGAGCATACTGTCTTCCTCTCCCCCTTGGGTGTGACCTTCCCAGGAAATAGGGACTTTGGCCTTTGCTGAATCACCTGCCGAGGTTTTGCAGGTTATCTCCCGGGTTCTGTTGGTTTAGGGGCCGGGAGCACTGACCGGATGCTGGTAAGTCGTTCAGTCCTGACCTGGACCTGGAAGGTCCAGCCTCGTTGGCACCTCGAAATGGTTCCCAGTTCAGCCTGCAGGGGGACACCCGCTTAAAATCATCTCCAGTCTCCTTCCCACTTAGCGGGAGCTCTTCTCCCCCACTTCCTGCTGACCTCCCTCTTCCTCCCCGGCCTCCTTCTCCCCCTCCCCAGGCGATGATTCCCAGCTGCAGGGCTGGATTGACTCTCAGGGAAACCTCCCAGGAGATTCCTTGGAGCCGTGCCCCCTGTAGGCTGGCTCGGGGCTCTGTGCCAGTGGGCAGGGGGCTGCCCCTCAGGGCGAGGGAGGGGAGCGGCAGTAGCTTAGAGAAGCTTCTGCCCTTCAACTCCCTCCCGACTTGTAAGGGATTCTGCCGGAATTGGCAGGTGGCCCCGCCGTCCTCTCACGCCATCCTGCCGGCACGTCCCTCCCGGGCTCTGCACTTAAACCTCCCAGCCTCCTCCTGGCATTCAGGGCATGACCATGCTGACCTCTGGCCATGTCCCCCTAGCCTGTGATCGTGTCCCTTCCAGGCTCTGGGCCTGACCCTCCCAACTTCTGGGCATGACCCTCACAGGTTCTGGCCGTGTCCCTCCTGGCCTCTAGGCATGACCCTGCTGGTCAATGGTTTTGTCCCTACTGGCCCGTGGTCATGCCCCTGTCCCTCTCAGCATCTGGGTATGGCTCTGTCAGCCTCAACTGTCCTCTTGCCCAGGAGTTTCAATGCAGCCTGGATTTGAGAGCCAAAGGAAAGGGCAGGTTAGAGCAAGGATCTGCAGGTTTCCTCTGCCTGGAGAGCACAATCTAGGGCTCAACAGACCCCGGGGGAGCCAGAGCTGGTCTGGGTGATCAGACCCTCCCCTCTTCTCCACTGCTTCTGCTCCCACAGGGCTCTAGGGGCAGAGGTGGTCAGTCCCTGATGTCAGTAGACGTGAAGTGAAGCAGACAGGGGACCATCCTGCTTGTCCAGTGCTGCCCCAGAGGATTTATTATTCATTCAGTAGTATTTATTGAGCGCTTACTACGTGCAGAGCACTGTACTAAGCGCTTGGAATGTTCAATTCGGCAACAGATAGTTATCTCCCCTTGGAGAGGTGAAATCCTCAGGCACTGCGCCAGTCTCCGAAAGGTAACACCCAGAACCCAAAGCTGGAGATTGGACACCAAGTGGGACCCTCACCTAGGGGATCTGCGTGGTGTATGGGGATGGCTCAGTGTCTTCCTCCTAACAGTGGTTGGCTGCCCCTGCCGCCGGGAGCCAAGAGGGAGGAGCCCGGAGGGGCCCAGGGACCCAGGGGAGTTGAGCGTCACGCTGATGGCCTTGAAACACCAGGAGCCCTATCGGGGCATATGGACTTTGAATTCATGTGAAGTCTGAAATCCAGAGAGTGCTTATTAGCCAGACAAAGGGAAACTGAGGCCACCCATGACAGTCACAGGCTTAGGTGGCCAACCCCATCTACACCTGCCTTCCTCGTACTAGCATGCTCCCAGTTTGTACAGTAATTGGAAGTTGTTAAGTTAAAGTTATCGTAGCCACCTTTTATCGTTGGTACTTACTGAGCACCTACTGTGTGCAGAGCATTATGCTCATCGTTGGAAAGAGTACAACTGACATCAAGGAGCCCCCAGTCTTTAGGTTTTCATCGTGGCAAGGATAACTGTTGTCCAGATCACTGTGATGGCCACAAGGGGCCACCTACTCTTTTGCCCTCAGCCCGGGCAAACTGGATTCTTTGAGCTGATCCCACATAAAGGAGTCCACAAGGCCCAGCCCCGACTCTGACCCTGGACTTGGGGAGAAGCAGGCCCTGGGACATTGGCGATTTGCAAATGCCAAAGGGCTTGTCTCAGGTGAGGCGCTGCTTGAGTCAGGGTCGGGTTTGCCTCGCGAGACCCAGGAGCCACACAGATGAGGCCCGGTGGGAACGGCCGCCGGCAGCCAACCTGCTAGAAGCCCCCCAAGGCTGAAGTTGGGTGCCCGCTGGGAGGATGGGTTTCCCTTCGTTCTGAGGACATAATACCTGAATTACACAAGCAGCTGGCAAGCCACAGTTTGCATTTATTCAAGGGAGGGGCCTTATCTAGGGGGAGTAAATGGATCATTCTGAAAGTAGTACAATGAGGCCCAGCTTTATTTTTAATTGTATGGAGTCTTTAGAGAAGCAGTGTGGCCTAGTGGATCGAGCATGGGCTTGGAAGTCAGGACCTGGGTTCTAATCCCAGCTCCGCCATTTCTCTGCTCTGAGATCTTGGGCAAGTCACTTCATTTCTCTGTGCCTCAGTTACCTCATCCGTAAAATAGAGAGTAAAACTATGAGCCCCTTGTGGAACATGGACTGTGTCCAAACTGATTAGCTTGTATCAACCCCAGTGCTTAGAATAGTGCCTGGCACATCGTAAGAGCTTAACAGATACCATTTAAAAAAAAAAAAGGGCCAGAAATGAGTGCAACAGCTGGGATGGGGGAGCTGGAAGTGATCCTGGGTGGGGCTCCCCAGGATTCTCCTGCTAAAGCGGTTCTTAGTGCAGCTGCTAGCAGGGCCCTGGTGAGTGAGGCAGGCTGTGGTTATGCAGGAAGATTGGCACACCACTGATGTGCAGGCAAAAGAAGGGGGAAAAGAAAAAAGAAAAAAATCAAACTTCCTGCTTGTGATGTTACTTAATCCAACAGCGTTTTCTGGAGCAGGGGGAAGGGTGACTAGGCCCACTCTCCAGAGATCCCTGCTAGGAAAGGGAGTTCGGGGGTTGACCAACCAGAAATGTCCATTCTAGGAGCTCTGGAGACCGCCCACTTGCCTTCCCTTTGGATGGTGATACCCAGCAGCCCCACCCTCCCTTCTCCCTCCCACAGGCCAGGACCTCATGGCTTTACTGGGAGCTGAGACCTCAGGCCCACAGAGGGGACCACCAAGCCAGGCGGCCCAAGCTTATGGGTAGAATGGCCAGGGGGCTTTTACACATTCTGGCCCAGGCCTCCCTTCAGGCAGTTCAAGTGGAGCAGGTTTTGCAATCAAGTGAAAGACCCCCTCTCCCCTGCCTGCCCGCTCCCAACCCAGTTCCAGTGGCCGACACCGCTAACTAGTGTCTGTCTGTCCGGGTCCCAGGTGCGCATCGAGGAGGACATCGCTGTCACTGCCACGGGCATGGAGCTGCTCACATGTGTACCCCGCACCGTGGAAGAAATCGAAGCGTTCATGGCTGATGCCAAGGTGACCTCCAAGTCCTTCGCTGCTTAATGCGGCTCAGAAGTCACAAGTCCACAGTCCCCTTTGCCAGTGCAGCTGCTCCTTCTCCCCCTTTCCCTGGTGCTGTGGCCCTCAGCAGCCTCTTGCAGCCAGCAGAATCAGCTAGAAGGTAGATGGGAGACGGGTGCCCAGCGCTGGACTGGCACTGTTACCCGTTACCCCAGATTTTTGCCTTTTGAAATCAACACTGCAGTATTTTCTACTGCCCGGTGCTAATGCCAGGTTTCTATTGCCGGGTACCTGCCGAGGCCCCCTCCACCCCTCTGAATTCAGTGTCATAGTTGCTTTCCCTAAATCGGGTGGAGCTGGGACGAGGGTGATTTAACACTGATTTAAAGACCAAGTAACCCCCATAGAAAGCAGCCTCCTTTGCCCCCCAAGAATCAGTGCCATTGTCAATCTTTTGCTTTTGTCCCCATTTCAGAACTCAAATTAAATTTGCATTAAAAATTGTCTTTATATTTTTCGGGTGAATTTTTTCCTCTTTCCTTCTCGTTGTTTGTCTAACAACTCTTTTTCAACGCTTCCCTGTGGGCAACATCCTCGCCTCTGTGGGAGTCCTTGTCAAACCACTGAGGTGGATCTGGCAGCAGTATGACTTAGTGGAACAAGCACGGCGGCCGAGGTTCTAATTCTAACCCCTGACTGGCCGTGTGACTGCAGACAAGTAATTTAGCATTTCTGGACTGTTGCAGTTTCTTCATCTGTAAGATGGGAAAAAATGATGCCGGTTTCTCCGAGATGTTGGTAGGAAAAAATGGTAAGTAATGCAAAACGTGCTTGGAAAGAATAAGGTATTATCCTCCGTAAAATCAATATTGATACCAATGCACGGTCATTGAAGTGGTTAGAAAATGCTGCTATATTCGAAATGTCATTTTGGCTAAAGATGTTTGCCGCAGGTAGCCAAGAACCAAAATTGTAACTAGACCAGTCTCTTGTTATAATGCAGAGCAGGTCTGACACCGCTCAGATTTTCAGCTGGGACGACTGCCTTCTCAAGATGACAACCCCACTCCTTGACCCATTTGGCAAGCAGGTAATCAGTATATAGCTTCAGTAAGACAAACTGGGATTCTGAGAACTGTAGGCTGAACTGCGTTGTGTCCCTGGGGGGCAGAACGCTGAGAGCCTGGGGGTCTCTGTGAGCTTAAGGGGGTGGGGGTAGGGGAGTGGTAAATCTCCCCACAGCTGGAGCTCTGGCCCCAAGCCACTTTATCGCTTGAGGACAGGCCTCTGGCTTTCCAAACCCTCAGCCCTGATGGTGGGAGGAGCAACTGACGAGCCCGTCAGCCTGCAAGGGGCAAAGTGTAAGTCGATGATTGCACTTTGAACATCTCTGTGAGCTGAGATGTTGCCGCGACAACTGCCTCTCTCAACTGGTCACTTGCTTTGGCCCATCGCAAGGGATTTTAAGAAACCACTTGGGGATGAACATCACCAAGAAAGACTATAGTCATGGTAGGGCTAAGAGTGTGTTCAGGATTTGAATGACCATTGTTCCCTCCTATTACAGAACAGGTTGGTAGAAGACAGAGTTCACTGTGCTCGGATATGTACTCTTCTTTGGTGTTATCCTTAACTCATCTCTCTCATTCAACCCACATATTCAGTCGATCATTAAATCCTGTCAGTCCAACCTTCACAACACTGCCAAAATCTATCCTTTCCAAACTGCTACCACGTTAATCCAAGCACTTATCCTATTCCGCCTTGATTATTCTATCAGCCTCCTTGCTGACCACCCCGCCTCCTGTCTCTCCCCACTCCAGCCCATACCTCATTCTGTGACCGGATTATTTTTCTACGGAAACGTTCAGTCGTTTCCCCCGTCCCCAAAAACCTCCACTGGTTGCCCGTCCACCTCTGCATCAAACAGAAACTCCTTACCCTCGGCTTTACGGCACTCAATCACCTTGCACCCTCTTACCCCACTTCACTGCTTTCCTACTACAACCCAGTCTGGATGCTTCACTCCTCTAATGCCAACCTACTCACTGTACCTCGATTTCATCACTCTCACCACCAACCTCTCACCTACATCCTGTCTCTGGCCTAGAATGTCCTCCCTCTTAATATCTGACAGTGACTCTCCCCATCTTCAAAGCCTTATTGAAGGCACATCTCCTCCAAGAGGTCTTCCCTAAGCCCTCATTTTTTTCCCACTGCCTTTTGCCCCACTATGATTTGCTCCCTTTATTCACCCCTCCCTCAGCCACACAGCACTTATGTACATATATGTAATTTATATTAATGTCTGCCTCCCCCTCTAGACTGAGCTCGTGGGCAGGAAATGTGTTTGACTCTGTTGTACTGTACTCTCCCAAGTGCATAGTAGAGTGCTCTGCACACAGTAAGCACTCAATACGATTGATTTATCTTCCCCCATAATTCATTACTTTCAGTGGCATTGGATCATCCAACTACGAACCCCACTGACATGGAAAGATGGCAAGGAGGAGAGACCCCTTGGCCTTCTGTTTACTTAATTTGATTTGGATGTAAATCTTGTTTCACTTTGAAATTCCAGGAGGGCAGTGACCTTTGGTTTTGAGGGAGTCTGCAAATGCCCTAGGGATTTTGTGTTTTTTTCTACTAAGATTCAGGATGTTTCCAAAAAAAAAAAAATCATTTAGAGGGCTTTACTGGTTACTAGCATCACCTAGCACCTTGGCATGGAAGGGCCAAAAGAGAGGAAATTTGTTTTCTAAAAAACATTTTTACCCTGCAAGAGAGAAATGTTGGCTGTCCTAGTGGAGAGACTGAGAGGTAGCACGGCCTAGTGGATAAAGTACAGGCCTGGGAGTCAGAGGACCTGGGATCTAGTCCCAGCTCCACCACTTGTATGCTGTGTGACCTTGGGCAAGGCACTTCTCTTTGCCTCAGTTACCTTATCTGTAAAATGGGGATTAAGACTATGAGTCTCATGTGGGACATGGACTGCGTCCAACGTGATTAGCTTGTATCTACCCCAGTGCTTACAATAGTGCCTGGTACATAGTAAGCGCTTAACAAATACCATAAAAAATAAGAGTGGACCTTTCTCGGGCCCAGCCTCTCTCTTGACCGCTATTTTCTCTCCCAAAACCCAGTGTCCCATTCAGGAAGAGCTCTCCCTTGTAAGCTGTTCCTCGCACTGCATCAGGGCAGTTCCAGTCCCAATCCCCCGCAAACCTGCTCTGATGTTCTGAGGAGGATCATCTGGCTGGATCTGATCCCTCAAAAGAGAAATCAAGTAATCACTTGGGCATCCATCTGGGCCTTGAAAGCTGAGCAGTTTCCAAATTCATTCCTTGATGCCAATTTTCCTTGCAAAGGTGATTCTGCTTTCAAACTTTCATCTTTCTCATAGTAGTAATTTACTATTAATTCATCAAATAATTTACTTATTTTACACCCCCCTTCCCAAACTGTAAGCTCATTATGGGTAGGGTAACCTCTGTTTACCACCGCTAATTGTACTTTCCCAAACAGTCATTTATTGAGCATTACTGTGGGCAAAACACTGTAATAAGCATGTGGGAGAGTGCCCTATTATCAGTTAATAATAATAATAATAATGTTGGTATTTGTTAAGTGCTTACTATGTGCAGAGCACTGTTCTAAACGCTGAGGTAGACACAGGGTAATCAGGTTGTCCCACGTGAGGCTCACAGTTAATCCCCATTTTACAGATGAGGTAACTGAGGCACAGAGAAGTGACTTGTCCACGGTTACACAGCTGACAGGTGGCAGAGCCGGGAGTTAGACACGTTCCCTACCCACAGTGAACTTCCAATCTAATTAGAGAAGCAGCATGGTCTAATGAGAAGCAGCGTGGCTCAGTGGAAAGAGCACGGGCTTTGGAGTCAGAGGTCATGGGTTCGAATGCCGGCTCAGCCATTGTCAGCTGTGTGACTTTGGGCAAGTCACTTAACTTCTCGGTGCCTCAGTTACCTCCTCTGTAAAATGGGGATTAAGACTGTGAGCCCCACGTGGGACAACCGGATTGCCATGTCTACCCCAGCGCTTAGAACAGTGCTCGGCACATAGCGCTTAAAAAATACCAACATTATTATTATTATTAAAGATCACAGGCCTGGAAGTCAGAGGTCTCAGGTTCTAATGTCACTAATCCCACTTCCCTGTGCCACAGTTTCATCTCTGAAATGAGGGTTCAATATCTGTTTTCCCTCCTACTTACTGTGAGCCCATGTGGAACCTGATGATCTTGTATCAACCCCAGTGCTTAGTACAGGGTTTGGCACATAGTAAGGGCTTATCAAATACCACAATTTTTTTTATTATGACTATATCCCAAGTGGTATAAGCTCCTTGTGGGCAGAATTTGTAGCTACCGACTCTCTGGTATTGTACTTGTCCAAGCATTTTGTACAGTGCTCTTGCACAAAATAAGTACTCAAATACTGTGATTGGGTGGTAAAAATCTCTTACCTGGATCAATGAAGCCCCATTCAATCATAAGGAGGTGGTGGGAGGGAAGGAATACAATCAATACACCCTTCAAATGCAATGCAAAGAGATGGATACTGAATATTTCATAGCTCAGCAAGGTGAAGTAGAATACTGTATTTTCTAAAAGTCAGTCAATTTAAAAGAAAAACTTGAAGCATAACATTTTTCATTGAGTGAGGAAATGGGAGCTTTTACACTTTTTCCTCTTTACCCATAGTCACATTTGGAAAACAAGGCTCGTATTTAGGTCGAAGTTTCTAAGTTTGGAATGCATTTTGCCATTTTTCTCAGAAATCATCCTAGGTCTCTTGAAGAGGGACTTAAAGACCAAGTCTAAGCAATGGGCTTTCTGCTCTCCTCCAGGTTTGCAGTTAAAGTCAACACTTCTGAGAGCAGCAGCCACATTGGGGATTGTGTTGGTTCTAGCTGCCCTGGCCCTGCAGGGCCCAGTGCCTACTAAGGTGCAGGTTAGGAGGGAAATGACTGAGCCTGTTCCCTAGCAGACATCACAACAGCCTCACAAATCACTGTCCCATGGGCTTTTTTGCTGGCACAGTATGTGAGCAGGTAAAAATGATGGCATTTATTGAGCATTTTGGGTCTAACACTGGAAGGATAAAAGGTAATCCCCTTTGTAATTTGCATGAGAAAAGGGAGAACAGATATCTCATCCCCACTTTACAGATGAGGAAACTGAGGCACCAAGAAGCTTAAGCTCATCTAGACTGTAAGCTCACAATGGGCAGGGAAAGTGTCTATTAACTCTATCTTGTACTCTCCCAAGTGCTTAATATAGTATTCTGCACACAGTAAGCACTCATAAGTGCAATTGATCTAGTAAGTGGCTCATCCTGATTTCCCACTTAAAGATCACAGCTGTGGTGACCCTCAGTTCAGTCTGATGTTGTGACCCCAGCCCAGGGAAGGGCTATGACCCCCCACCATAGTTCTAGACCATCGACACGTAAAGTGATGGGAATGGGAATGCCACCTTGAACCAGCCTCTCTCCTTGGAATTAGCAATGGACTGCACTAACCAACTGGCCGTTAGGGGCCAGGGTGGGAGTCAGGCTGTCAGACACAGGAGGGTGGGAAATGCCTCTCCTGAAATAGATAGGGTTGTCAGCAGCCGAAAGGGAGGGTCTACTCTTTCAGATCCAGGAAGTCAGATAACTCCCAGCCTCTCCAGCGGTAGCGAGGCAGCTACAGACTGCTAGCTACAGGCTCAGAGGGCCAGAAAGATGCCCACTGCTAGCTTACCAGTCCCCAGCTAACTACTGAGACCATCTCTCGTATTCCCTCACTTGTATTCTTATCCTCTTACCCAGTTTGGCTCTCTTGACAGATCCCAGTGTTTAAGGAATGGTGAAAGGTTGTTGTACTATACCTAGAAATTTGGAGACACTGCATAAATCCAAGTATTAGGCATTTGGTGCAGCAATTAACACATATTTATCTAAAGATGTAAACTACTCTGGTACACACACAGGCAGAGAAAGAGCAGCAGGTGAAAGATCTGTTTATTTAATGTATCGGGCAATGGAGAAACAACACCCATATAAAATTCCTGAAAACAAGCTACTGGACCTCTGTTTGCCATTTTTATAAAAATAAAATGGGATACACCGCACCAAGAATTACTCCTCTACAGCTTTCTCATATAGGCCACAAAATAACTGGGGTTTCTTTTGCCATTTTTGGATGAAAAAATGTTTACCTGAAAAATTAAACTCCATTAGTTGGTTATAAGCGAACATCACAACAGTAATTTCAACAAACTCACCGCTCTATAATCTAGATGGGGTGCCAGAGATGAAGGTTTCATCCACTAAAAAGGGGAAAGAAGATGGATCTTAAACACTTCCTTGAATTTCTACATTAAAAACAAACCAGACCCAGGCTCTCCAAGAACCCTCAGTGCTCAACTTGGAAATGAATTGGAAAAGGGTTGCTGGTGTGCACCTTTGGCAGGTTGATGCAATTGAGTATCTTGCAAAAGCACAATGGGATTACCCAAAACTGCACTACTGAACTAACCAGCAAGACTGCCCCAAGACCAAGTACAATATATAGTGTTGCTCTTCCTAGCCCACCTATAGTACCTTCTTAATGAATAAATAACCATCTGAAAGACTGTACTGGATAAAACTTTTAAAAATATTTCAGTGGTACATATGCCTGATGTCCCTGATTTGAGAATGATAGGAGGTCAGACTCAGGCAACCTTCCTAAACTGTAGAATTCTGAATGTTACTGATTTACAATTTGAAGCACAGACTCAAACACATGTCCACAATAAAACTTTGCATCTGGTCCAGCAAAAACTCTCTCTCTCTCACACACACACACACTCTCTCTCTTTCCTCCACTAGGAAAATCAAATCAATAGAACCATTGTTTCAAATATTTTATTTCAAATTTGTTATAAGAAAGAAAACTGTTTAGAAAGAGATTCGCTAAACTGAAAAGAGCCAGGGACAGAAAGGAGATGTTGGTACTTTAACTGAGGCTGACAGTGAACATGGATAACCTGAACTTTCTCCTTCCTGGCTTTTGTCAGTTTAGGGCCAAGAACATTCCCTCCCAGCACCCAGTGATTCATAAGGCATTTCAGAATATCCAGAGCACTATTTGGGTTAAGCTGAATATTGCTGTTCCTCTGCCAAACAGCAAATAGAAGACACCAAAAGGTGCTGACATATTTCCATTTTCATTTTATGTCAGTTTAAAAGCAATTAAGTTTCTAACAGTTGATCTTCTAAGATTTGGTTCTAGTTTATTAGCCCCTTGTGATTCACAAGAAGGTCCAAAGGGCCTGAGCTCTTTATCTCTCCTGCCAATGTATAGGGCACAGACTAGAGGCCCTATTCAAGCAGGTGATGAGGAGAGTTAAGAGTCTGAAGCCGTTCGGAGTGAGGAAGCACCAATCCCAATGAGGTGTCCTTAGAGGCAGTGATAAATTCATCGGGAAACAGAACCACAGTGAGACCACCAGGAGTCAATGGAGTCTGGACTTGTTTCCCTCCGTAGAGAGGATCATATGTAAATTGCTTCAATTATATGATTATAAACTGTATACGGTCAGGCACTTGACATCTTCATTCTCCACTCCCTCCCCCAACTCCCCCCTCTATCCCACCCCTCCACACTTGGTTTTCCATGATTACTTTCATATTTTATTCTTCTAAAACCTTCACCCCAACCCTCAACATAAAGTTGTTTGTTAACCAGTGGCTTCTGTTGACAAACTGCTTGATACAATTAATTTGCTTGAATCCAGCTTTAATGCTGGAATACTTAAAAGTGGGTTTTGCCTTTGTTACTTTTAGAACACAGTTGATCATTCTTCCTCCCAAATCATTTTCAGGTTAATTACAAGTCTCCGAGGAGCACTAAGAAATATTAGGTGTCACGTGTGGTGTCAGGGCTGATGTGTTTCTCAGAAAACACGGTGGGATGGGGAGGAGGAAGCAGGAGGAAGGGAGTAACTCCAGCTGGGGTTTCCTTTTCACAATACCAATCCACGTCTCAAGGTGTGATGAATTTTTGTAGACTACCACACAGTCATCTCCAAACCCACACTCTCACTAACTGCACACACTTCAGGTTGGTGTGGTAAACTTCAAGCCCTGTATAAAATATACTACTGATTTCTGACTCTGCTTTTTACAGGAAGGAGTCAAATACTCCCTCCACCGAGATCCGGTACCTGAAAACGCTTCAGCCCCACCTTTCCACCTTCATTAGAGACCGCTCACCTCTCTAACCCCAGAACCCCCAGACAATGGGATAAGCCCACAGTCACTGAACAGTATCCCATCTACCCCAGCGCCTAATTTACTTTCAAGTTTTCTAATGACATCATACCTTCAGAGGCTGCCATAGTCCTCAAGAGTTCCCAAACATACCCATGCCCAAAGATATACTTGCAAACACATCCACATGACATCATAATTGCATGGGCATCATATTTTTGGTCCAGAAAGGGAAGCTTACCCTCCAAAGCTTCCAGAGCAAGGGATTGGCAAAATACCTACCCCCCTCCCACTTCTCCAAGCTGCTTACGGGATGCCACAGTATCGAACATAAAAATAGCATCTACTCGTGACCATTCCCACTGGCCTCTAGGCTTGCTGTGGATCCAAGCAGTAAATCCCAAACACTGCTACTCCGGGTTTGAAGAATGATGGCAGGGGGCGGGGGGGGTGGGGGGTGCATTAATTGCACTTCTGCAGTCAAGACACCCCACCCTCACCCTGCTCTCACCTCTTCCTCAAACAGCTAGGAGGGCTTTGTGAGTGGGTGGCTGTCCTCATATCCCATAAGTCCATAAGGCAGCCCCCACAAGTCCATAAAGTGGCCTTCTGGCCAAAATATTTGCCCACCCTCACACCAGAGGGTCTGCTGTGTGGAATGAATTCCATTCAGCGTAGTCTAGCAGATAAAAGTATGAGACTGGGAATCAGAAGGACCTGGGTTCTAATCCCAACTTCGCCACATAACTGCTGTGTGACCTTGGGCCAGTCATTTCATTTCCTCTGTGCCTCAGTTACCTCATTCGTAAAATGGGGATTAAAACTGTGAGTCCCATATGGGACATGGGCTGTGTCCAACCCGCTTAGTACAGTGCCTGGTACATAGTAAGCACTTTAACAAATATCATTAAAAAAAAAAACAGGCAACAGGTAACAGACTAGTTGATCCTACGTCTCTGCATTTTCATGATTACATTACAGTTGAAACGAAGCAATGAGGCTAAAAGGAGCCAGCTCAGGCATATCCACTATTAGCAGAAAACCATCCCAATTTAACTTGGGATAGTCAAGTATGACAGATGTGGCTCAGAATCTTCTAAATGTAAAAAAAAAAAACAAAACTGAAATACAGATTGAAAAATGAGAAGCTTGAAAAACTGGGGCTAAAAAATCAAAAGGGTTAATATGGATGGTTCAGATTACTACCATTAACCATTCCTGAGAGGCTAGGGAATGACAGCACCAGTTCATTTTTAATTTCAGGAAGTAGTGTCATACCTTTTTTTTCCTCCTTTCTGCAGCATCTGAAATATGCTCGTCTATACTGTTTCTAAATGGATTCACCTTACACACAAACACACACACACATAAGCCACACACACAGTTAATGGAAACAAATGCTGCAAAGAACCTGGAAAGATAAGTTCACAAACAAGACAAGAAAAATGCAACACAAATATTATAAATGAAATATTTAAATGAAAATAAATTAAAAAGGTTTCACATCATACATTTCCTGTTTTATTTAGAAAACCAAACAAAATCCCCAAAACATCCTAACCGAATTTTAAGAGAGGGTAGGGAATTGCCACTGATTTTGCAAATATTGTTTTGTCATGATCCAGAACAAAATATTCTTTCACAGTTGATGTTGAGCCTCAATTATTCAACTATTCTGAAGTTATTTTTTCCTCAGCAGGAAAGAACTGCTGGATCGACTAAATCCTAATCAACTGGCTGTTGAGTTTGTTGTAGAGCAGGTTATAAAAATCACCTCAATTGCTAAGATGGTCTGGGTCTGACTTTTCAATGATTTAGCTAAAAGTCCTACATTAGAGACTCTCTGATACTAGCACCTGGAAGACACAAATCTGATGTGCAAGTTGTTCTACAGCACAAAAATTTTTTCAGTTGTAGTTTGGGGATTTCAAAAAAAAAAAAAACAAGAAAAAAAATGATGCTGTCACACTGCCTCAAGCCTTTATGAAATAGATAAGTCTAAACAGTTCCATTGAAGTCTGGGCTAATCAAGATAAAACTAACCAACTTGCACTCTGGAATTGCTGGTCTCCATTTGCAATTTTCATAAACCAATTTGAGTTGTAATTTCAATACTTTGTTATTTCCTTAATCTGACAGTTACTACAAAGCTTCAGTAATCATCCCTGGCTTACGCTACTGAGAGGCACCTCATCTACTAACAAATTGTATTAGACAGGATTTATTCTACATACAGTATTCTTAAATCCTACAAAATTGCAAACTTCTCTTGCTCCTTGGCCCTAAGGTTTTTAAATACCCAGTGTAGAAAACCACAGAGTGCATAAATAGAATTTTAAAGGTTACTTGACTGATTCATTTTTCTATCCAAATATTCTCATCCAAGAAATCTAAGAACTCCCTGGTCCCTCCCCCCCTGCCAGTTCCCCATTGTATTCTTATTGCGCTATACAAGACAGAAGATAAATGTGCATTTCTGGGGGGGGAGGGATATCAATCAAAAGTTACTGACAACACACATTAAGCTTTAAGATATTTGTTATCCTCTCTTGGAGCACCCCTTTCCCACTCCCCACCCCCCCCCCCCCAAAATTCCACTTAAACAAAATACTCAAATAACATTGTTATTTATCATGGTTAGCTAAAAATCAAATCTTCAGTGTTGAACCTAGAAAATACCCACAGAGATCGCTAAAGTTAGAATAGGTCGACTTTTCAGATGCAAGAGTTGCAGGAGGTTACACCGTAAGTGTTCAATCCATGAGGTTGTGAAGTCTAGAGGGAGACTGAGATCTACTGTCCTGTATTATCAGGGTTTGTTGTGGTGCTTTCAGTGCCAATGGGCTGTACGTTGTCTGCAAGATTGTGTGCGTGCTCAAGGAACAAATCTTTGAGTACACTAAGCTCCTTGGTCAGCAGCTTAATTTTTGCTTCCAAACGTTCATTTTCTTCTTTAAGCTGGTTGACCCGCTGAAGAGTATCTTGTGCTTTCTGTTTGCTTTTTAAACGACTCTTTTTCACTGCCATGTTGTTCCGCTCTCTGCGCTGGCGGTACTCGTCACTGTTCCTATCCATGTACGAACTTTTCTTGCTCTGTTTGCTGGGGGGCACGGCCTTGCCCCCACCCCCGGGACTGGCTGGCACCAGCTGAGGAACCTGCTGCAAACCACTGGTATGTGCCTGGGTGTGAATAACACTTATTCCATTTGTTCCTGTAGTATTGTTCTGTTGTGATGTCTTGCTCATTTGGGCAAAATCTTCTTGAACAATTTAGCAGTGTTAGAAATGGTTGGAGAAAAGGGGGAAGAGAAAAAAAAACTGTGACCAACAGTTTCCAAAGAGAACTGCCAGGAAGTCTTCAGATGAACCTAGTAGAAAAATAAATTGCATTAAACATTAAAAGAAGTTCCAATTGAGAATTTACTCTCAAATACATTAGCATGCACTACTGATGGCCTTTTCCAACAGGAACGGATTATGATGCTGGAAGGCATCTACAGAGAAGCAAGCTGCCAACTGTTGAGATATTTCAGAAGTCTCAATTGGTTTAATTTGGAAAGATCAGCTAGTAGGTCATCTTTCCTACCTCCAGCACTGTGGCTGGCTAAATTGCATTCTTCCCCAACCATCCTTGATGGATGTCTAGCCCAATACTGAATAACTCCAGTAATGGCCATTTCACAACCCGCCTTGGCAGTTTATTGCATGGATTATAGAGTTTTTTCTTAATATTGAACTTGAGTTTTCCCTGTTGCCTTTTAATACTATTGCTTACGCAGTCTCAGAAAACCCATTTCTTTACTGCGAATGCCCTCCTTTCCTCTTTTCAGAATGTTACAAATTGACCTAGTATTCCCCTCAATTTGGGTGTTTTGAAAAAGGTAGTTCCAAAACAAGCTACAACATCCAATGTTGCCCCATTACAAACCAAACACCACAGAACTTTTAAAAGACTATTTTAATGTTTGGCTCTTGGTCTAGACTGTAAACTCCTTGTGGGCAGAGAACGTATCTACTGACTCTTATGTTGTACTTGTACTCTCCCAAGCTCTAAGTATAGTGCTCTGCGGACATTAAGCACTCAATAAATACCACTGTTTGATGAGTATTAGTGAGCAGTCATCATAACTGCAAGTTGAAACTTCATTTCAAAATTGATGTAAGCCTAAATTTGTCATCTCGCAATCATGCAACCTAACTTTGGCCCAGTAGATGAACACAAAATTAAGCAATAGGTAGTGACAAATGAAAGGATCCATCTAACACTCTCTTTTCTCTGACAAAATTAAACCAAGTTGTGATAACTGAAGTAGAGTGTTGAAGAACTATTAGGCATAGCCTGCCCTTAGTGCACAAAACCACAACTCTATAGGACAGTAATTGTAGCTAAACACATTTCAAACCCTTAAGTTTAAATTACAGTAAGGATTTTAGGCCAAAGCTTTTCTCCCTGTTCAAAGCCTTCTCTTTCAGACAGCTAAATAAATGGCTCCACTGGGATAACTAAGCCACTAATGTACTGAAGTTTTCTGCAATCAGTTAACTCAAGAATGTCTAAAACTTTTTAAAGTTTGTTTAAATGGAGCAATTAGTCAATGGTATTTATTGAGTACTTAATGTGTGCAGAACACTGTAACTGAGCTCTTGAGGGATTAGGACATGACAATTGGTAGGCAGGTTTCCTGACCACAAGGAGCTTACAGTCTATAAATTATTTTTCTTCAAAAAGTGCCTATGAAAATACCAAGATGTAATTCACATACAGAACAAACACACAGCTGCATTTATTTCAAAGACTGTTTAGTCAAACAGTTGCCCAGGAAATCCTGCTTAGAGTTAAGACTTAAAAGGCCAAGTAGTTCCTGATAAATGATTAGGCACCTAAAAGGATCAAGCTGTAACAGTTAAATATGAAGACTGAAAATTAAAAAGCTCTTTCCTCAAAGTATCCTAGTTTTGCTCAGTCTCAGTATAATATGCGCTATAGGTCAGCACATCTGGAAATTGCTAGTCAGCAGAAAAGATCCCCTGGAGCCAGGTATTGAGGGAGATACAGCACTTATGTACATCTCTATAATTTATTTAATGTCTGTCTCCCCCTCTAGACTGTAAGCTCTGTGTCTGTTTATTGTTACATTGTACTCTCCCAAGCACTTAGTACAGTGTTCTGCACACAGTAAGTGCGCAATAAATACGACTGAATGAATGAATGGACCCCAGAGTTCCCAGTTCAGGACTCAAAGGTTGTGGGGGTGAGGACATAGCCGACCTAAGCAAGTGTCCTGGGTCTAGGTTCTCATTCCCATTCCACCCATCCTTGCTACAGGAAGTGAGAAAACCATCCCATCTATCGGGGTGGGGTGCCCTTCCCTACCAAGGGCAATCAAGAAAGGATGACAATGCCCTGTTCCTCCTCCACAGCCCCTCTCCAAACACTTCTCACAGAACAGTCTAGGAGTTTCTCTCCAGTTGCAGGATAACTAAGGCTGGCCTGGGCCCACCCTGGAGAAATCACCAAAGGCAATGACAGCAGAACTCTAGGGAACTGAAGCAGGCTTCCCTGTGCCCCCAACAAAGCTCTCCCAAAATAAAAAGAAAAAAGCAGCCATCATTTTTAACAAATTAAAACAAATGTTCTCCTCTTAAAAATCTCATCCGTAAGGATCTGTCTGGTTCTGTCACCTAGTTTTAGACTATCAGCTCCAAGAGGGCACAGCCATAATTCTTGCCTTAAATTAATTTTGCAGAGTCTAGCAAAAGTGTTCACTGTGCATGGACTGTGTGCAGAGCATTGTATTAAGCACTTCCTACCCTCATGGAGTTTACAGTCTAGCAAAGCACCAAGCACTTATTTGATAGTCTGATCAAATCAATCCAAAATTCCACTGTCCAAGGGGTGGGGGAGGAAAAGAAAAGTTTTAAACATCACTTCCACCCTGAGCGAGGCTTTAAGGAGTGGAGTGAAGTCATATCACATATAAAATTCTTCATGCAGAATTACAAGTCTCTCCATCTCCTGCCCTGTCCTCTCTAATCACTTTTTCACCCACCTCTAGCTTTTTGACTACTCTTTGACTAATTTCATACCTTCCTAGAGAAGCAGCGTGGCTCAGTGGAAAGAACACGGGCTGGGGAGTCAGAGGTCATGGGTTCAAATCCCGGCTCTGCTGCTTGTCAGTGTGTGACTTTGGGCAAGTCACTTAACTTCTCTGTGCCTCAGTTACCTCATCTGTAAAATGGGCAGTAAAACTGTGAGCCCCACATGGGACAACCTGATCACCTTGCATCCTCCCCAGCACTTAGAACAGTGCTTTGCACATAATAAGTGCTTAACAAATGCCATCATTATTATTATTATTATTATTCCCACACTGCTCCAATCAAGTCTTCCGTGATGCTACCAAAAATTCAACTTTCCTCCACCCTGAACTTCCATATACTGTATGCTAGCACTCAGTTCTGGGACAACTTATAGCCATTGGCCCAAATCTGCCCATTGTCTAGACAATAAGCTCCTTGTGAACAGGGCTCATATCTACAACTCTACTGTACTGTACTTTCCCAAGTGCTTAGGATAGTGTTCTGCACATAGTAATTACTCAAAGAAATGCCACTGTTTGATTTAGGCCCAGATGAAGTCTTACTTTCTTGTATAATATTCTCTGATCAAAGGGTAAGAAGCACAGAATCACGATTTTTCCCCAGTAATCTTCTAGCCTAGCAACCAACCAAAAAAGGAATTCTTATTCTTGTCTGTTAGTCTTGGGGGTCCTAGCTAGTAACTGCCAGGACCAAATGCCCTCAATACTATAAAGTTCTTCAAAGTGGTCTCAATGGGCATTCAAACCAGTAATAATGAAAACAGATGAAGATGACAACATGACTGGCACAGTGAAATCCATTTGGAATTTCACTACATTTAGATTTATAAATACTTTGACTAAAGACAGATTTCTTAGAAGTGCAAGTACAATTTTTTTTTCTCCAATTCCCTGACAAAATGACAACACACATCCATGAGATGTTTAGCCTGGGGGGGGCGGGGGTGTCAAGTCTAGAGGCTTCAAGCAAGAACTCCCCTCTGAGGAGCCCCACTCATATTTCCCAGCCTCTGAAAATCTGCTCCATCCCAGCTGTCACCGCAACTACTGAATGCCCTGGGATGATTGTTGATAGGGCCCAACCTAAACATCACTTGTAGGTCTCTGCTCCTGCATTCTCCAGGGTCAACCTAGCCTGAAAAGGTGCTGGAATAAAAAAACCTCCTCATGGTCATCTAAAATAGTTCTGGCCTGAAGACACAAAGTTGGTTGAGTCCAGCATGCTCTAGTTAAAATTAAAAAAAACAAAACCTAAGGGGAACAGGTATCTATTTGCTCTTACCGTGCTAAGCAGTGGTGTAAACCCATGATAATCATTTCAGAAAGTATCCCCACAATGCAGACACGATAATGAACTTCACACACTCCAACAGGAAGATTTCACCAAGCAAGGTGACACCTGAAGACAAAATGGCCTTTAACTAAAAGAACACTAGCAAAAACACCCAGTGTGTGTTCAGATTGCATTCATATGAACACCTGCCAACATGGAAACCACAAAATGCCCACATACAGACCCGGGCAAGCACCAAGCAGGCCTAAACCCTCGCAAAAATACACCTCACTCCCCTCAATAGGCTAACATCTCCCAAACACACTCATGCCCTCACTCATGCCCTGGGACTCAGGAGGCCCTGGGTTCTAATCCCAGCTCCACCGCTTGCCTGTTCTGTAACCTTATGCAAGTCTCTGTGCTTCAGTTACCTCATCTGTAAAATGGGGATTAAGACCGTGAAGCGACATGTGGGACATGGACTGTGTCCAACTTGATTAGTTTGAATCTACCCCAGCACCTAGTACGGTGCCTGGCACATAGTAAGTGCTTAACAAATACCATAAAAAAGATAAATTATATGTGTAAATTGCACCAAGGAAAATAAAATATTTAATTTTCCTTCATCCTGGAGATGAAGAAAATCTCATATCAGGCCTAACCTTTTTTTCTGGAAAAAACCCAAAAACCCCTCAAGGTATAGCAAGGGTAACCCTAAATACGATATAAAGTTTACCTGACACCTCTTCTCAGAGAGCTCTAGTTTAGAAATGGTTGTAAAATGGAACATCACTAATAACTTCAGTAAAATGAATCACATTGGAGATTGGCCTCCACTGCTTCATTTGTGCATTCCAGAACCAGCAAGAAAGTCACTCTCATTCATTCACAGACAAATTACTAGCATTTTAAAATCTCACAGAGTATAGAATAAAAACCTGAATTTACAGAATCAGTTTTCATAAAAAAAACTGGGCTTGTGGTGTGTTAACTGAATCAAAAGAAAATCAAAAAGTGTGCAGTGAGTTCCAGTCTGAATGAGTAACATAGGAAGGACTGTTAAATTTGCATATGAACAAACACAGCTTCAGAGCTCTGCTTGCTGACAGAAAGCTGACACTCAGGTCCACCTCATGCAAATTTATTAAGTGTGAGACATGCAGCAAATACTAAAAATGGAACTTAAAATTGCACGGCTTTCCAATAATCTCTAAGCTCTGATCGCATCACAACTCTCAAAATCAATTTCTGCCCCACAGTCAGGATCATGCTGAAGCCCAGAACGTTTTATTCAGAAACAAGGTGATTCAAGTCCCATGGGTTTGAGTGAAAATAAAGCTATGTTGTTGAGGATTTCATTTGAAAAAACTAGAAAAATTTAGCCACCCCCAAAATATTTTATTCCTCCTTTCTCTCACTCTCCTCTAATGAAGGTTTATGGACACCCAGAAACAAAAAGGAGAGACAGCATGAATTGAGCACCTTAAACACAATCAAAACCCTCTAAAAGCATCTTCACCCAGTTCAGGTGGTGTACCCCAGATAACGACCATCCCACAACATGTGCACCCTGAGGCTTCAGCCTGCACAATCAGCTGATTTACACCCCCCCCCCCCCCCGTGTATTTGAGATGCCACAATGTTATATCCAGTCACTGCAGATAAATCAATTCCCTCACCACCTCTTCTCCCCATCCTGTTTCCAGTGGCTCCTGTGGTCCCTCCCACCACCTGAATTCCAAATTCACCCCTTCTGGCTTCCCCAGTACCCCACCACATTCCAGTACGTTTTCCTTGGTTTAAACTTTAAATCATGGCAGCAGCTGTTACTGCAGCCTGAGAGCCTGGCCACCAGCACTAGGGTGTCACCCCTCTCCTTCCAAGCTGGTGGCTCCTTCTTCCTTGCCACAGTCATAGCTAGAAGAATGGGGCAAGGATGGACTAGGGTCCGATACAAAGGGGTGGCACAATTCCCTCCCAAGCCAAGGATGCCAACCCACTCCCCGCGTTGCTCCCCGGTCCATCCTGTTTCCATTCCCACGGCTTTGCCTGTGGCAGGTAGGCGGGACTCCAAGTTGGGAAGGGAAAGGGAGGCTGTGGCCATGTCTGCAGCAACTGCCATTGCTACAAATAAAATGCAAACAAACAAACAAAAAGTTCTAGAATATACAGCGGGAGACTGAAGGGAAAATCTGGGGTGTGGTGAGACAGTGGGCAGGGGAAGGAGCTACAGTGTAGGGTTCAGCCATCACATCAGGGCTGGTTTGGTAACAGATCCTAACTGTATGTAAACCTAAAGGAAAGCATACCCCACATTACCCCCATTCACAAATCAACCACATTTTCAGAGAACGCATTCCGGTTGTTTCCTATAGTACGCCCGCCCGACGCTTAAAGTACACTGCACCCAGTGGGCGCTCAATTAGTACCACTTTTACTAATACATTATTGAAATACATTCATTAGCCACCTCTTTAAAAGTCTTTTTGGCCCTGACATAAGAAAACCATTAAAATACCAACCACCCTTGGTTTCCTTCAGTAGCTGGTTTCTCATTGAAAAAACACTATTCCTGTTTTGTCTCTGTTGCTCTCTGGTACGATTTTCTACACATTCATTTATATCCTTAGAGTCCCGTCCACCTAATAACTCAAGTTCTTTGGAGTGTTTCAGAAGAGTAGACATCTAATTGCCCTAAAGCTTATTAGTTCTGCCAGGCCAGACAGCTATTACAGTATTTCTCTTTGTGATGCCCTACTGACTCTTATGATGTAGTTTGCAGGTAGGTAATCCAGTTCAACCAATCAACTGTATTTATTGTTTAATCTGTGCAAAGAACTACACTATGTGTTTGGGAGAGTACAATACAAGAGTTGGTAAATATGATCCCTGACCATAAAAGGGAGGCAGACATTAAAATAAAGTACAGATATGTATATAGGGACCGAGGGGTAGGGTGAATATCAAGAGCTTAAAAGGTACAGATCAAAGTGCATGGATGTCGCAGCAGGGAGAGGGAGTAAGGGAAATGAGGGCTTAGTCAGGGAAGGCTTCTTGGAGATGTGATTTTCTTAAGGCTTTGAATGTGTTGGGGGGGGGTTATCATATATGACAGTGCAGGGAGTTACAGGGCAAAGGAAGGATGTGGGCAGGGGGTTGGGGGCGAGGTAGAGATTGAGGTAAAGTGAGGAGGGTGGCGTTAGAGAAGCAAAGTGTGGTTGGGTTGTAGTAGGAAATCTGTGAGGCAAATATTGGAGGAAGCAAGGTGCTGTAGCTTTAAAGCCGACGGAAAGGAGTTTCTGTTTGATGAGGAGTGAGAAGCCGTGAACTGAACTTTAAAAAAAAAAGAGAGATCCGAACAGCAGTGTGAAGTATAGATTGGAGTGGGGAGAGACAGGTGGCGAGGAGGTCAGGAAGGAGGCTGATGCAGTAGTCAAAGTGGGATATGAGAAGTTCTTCCACAGCACATGTTTTTACTGCACAGTTTAGACAGAATACTATTAAGGATTCAGGGAAAGTTCACCCAAAAGGGATTGATGCACTGTGATGCAGGGTCAGAAGAAACCATTTTTTGAGCAGACATGCAGCATTAAAGTGGGAGAGTTCTCTGTAGTTTGAGGTTCTTCAGGAACACAACCCTGGCACTAAAGAAATACTGACTGGCTATGAAAATCCTGGGTCCCCAGAGATCCTCCACCTTCCATTAATAAGAATTCAAATTTCCTAGTGACTAAAACAAACAGTTTATAGGACATATGTTGACAGAACTTAAGTACGTTTCACTTGACAGGAGAAGGCTAACAGCCTAAGAGTCAGCATTCCTAGCCCTATTTATGCTTTTGCCACTGACTCATTGTGTGACCTCTGTTTACCTACTCGGTAATATCACCTCTCCAGGGTGAGGGAAGTTAAATGGCATCTGTAAAGGGCTATGAGATCATGAGATAAAAGGAATCCTTCATATAATGAAGCTTCTGGGAAATATTTTTGGACAAAGGTTTAATCCATAATTGAACCTATCCATATACAGCAAGAATTTCGACAAAACTTTGCAAGTGCCTCAAGTCTGTAATGTGGATCCATTCATTTCAAAAAAAGCTGAGTTTTCAAACAGTGATTCATTTAGCTACTGTGGCACTGTTTTACTGTAAGAAAATGTCATTCTAGAATGGTAGGAGATAACCTACCTGAGCTAACATTGCCTTTAAGAAGCACTAGCTGATGAAAGCTACAAGACTTTTAAAAATTCACTTTCTAATCAACAGAATTGAAGTATAGGAATTTGGTACTCAAACAGGATTTGCTGCAAACCTAGACACGCTTAGCTAAACACTTTCTGAAGGTGCTTCAGTTTCAGTGATGATGACCTCTTAAGCAAAGAACATTTTGTGTTCTCTTCCGTATTAGTGCAAAATTAGGATAACTTTAGCAGAAAAAAACTAAAACCACGTCAAAATCTTTTTCCTCATCTTTAAAATCCCTTCCGCTCATCATTTTTGTAATTACAGTCACTCCGAATTACATCTGTGATGCTCATTTTCCTTTTATCACCCACCTCTTTTCCGATGAGTTTGTCTGGTTGTTACATGATAATCCAAACTGAAAAACTCTCATGTACCATTTGTAAACTGAAATTAAAATTATAATTACCATAAAGAAAAGCAAAATATGAGCTCAGTACCACTTTGTTGCGTATCTGAAATGACCTCAAGATTTTTAAAGCCCTTGGTTTTTTTTCCATTCCTCCCCCCCACCCCTAAATAAACTCCTGCTATTGTTTGCACAGAAATCTGTGCAGAAACATGGGCAGTAAATACATTTCCTATTGGCAATAAACTGTGATACTGTCCGTCTTCCTAATATTTTGGAGACGGTTCTTGCACCCAAGGGGCTAATACAAATCTGGATTGTCAGTTACAGATTTCGCAAACAAAATATTGCCTTTCTGGAAAGAACATTTAGTTTTCTGTTCCAACCCCACACCCCTTTATTGCTGAGCCTCAGCAGAATTTGGCATTTCACTGGAGAGGGTGGGAGGAAGCTGGGATACAAAGTAAGATCTTCAGCGGAGAGAAGATGAGAGGAGTTCATCACTAGGAGAAGAGTTAACAGAGAATAGGGGTTAACATCAGCAATGGGGATTGAAAGTCTTCTCTCAGAGAGAGGTCAGGGGAGGTAGGAAAAGTAGAAGATGAATAAAGAGAGGGAACTCTAATCAATCCGTGCTATTTATTCAGCACTTACAATGTGCAGAGGAGAATACAATTTAACAGATTTGGTTTCCCTGCCAAAGAAGGGGAAGGCTGGATTTTGGGTATATAAGGTAAGGAGGTTACAGTGGTTGAAGCGTCGTGTAACAGTGAGTACTACAGTAGGAGAGGGTGGGAGGTAAAAGTCAGGGAAAGGATGAATTCTGCCTGGCAAAGTTGAAAGTGATAACACAGTGGGTTATGGAGTGAATCGCTTATGATAAGCTCCCCTTCTAGACTGACTACCAACTCTGTTATATTGTACTGTCCCAAGTGCTTAGTTCAGTGCTCAAATACGATTGATTGATCGTCTAAGCACTCGGCAAAACAGAATGGAGTTAGGGAGACACAATCCCTGCCATCAAAGAGTTTACAGTCAATCGTATTTATCGAGCATTTACTTTGTGCACAGCACCATACTATGCACTTGGGAAAGTTCAGTACAATAGTAAACAAATATATTTCCTGCCCACAACAAGCTGACAGTCTAGAGGGGGAGAAGGACATTAATATAAATCAACCCTAGCTGGGGAGACGGACACTGAAGCAAAATGCACACAGGGGGAAGCTGCAGAGTTTAAAGCTCTGTCCCTAAGGGACACTGAGGCCAGGGGCTCGAGATATGGGGAGGGCAGAACGGGAGTAGGCTGGAAACACAGTCAATGGGCAACTGGAGGGAAAGGAAGCCACAGGGAGGAAGAGAAGGCCAGAAAAAGTTGCCTTAGTGAGAAGTGGATAGGAGCACGGGCCTGGGTGTCAGAAGGACATGGAGTCTAATCCCCGTTCTTCCATTTGTCCACTGTGTGACCCTGGACAAGTCACTTAACTTGTCTGGGCCTCAGTTACCTCATCTGTAAAATGGGGATTAAGGCTGTGAGCCCCATGTGGGACAAAGACTGTGTCCAACCTGATGTTCTTGCATCTAACCCAGCACTCAGAACAGGACTTGATATATAGTAAGCATTTAGAGCATGGGCCTGGGAATCAGAGGTCATGGGTTCTAATCCCAGCTCCACCACCTGTCTGCTGTGTGGCCTTGGGCAAGTCACTTCACTTCTCTGTGCCTCAATTGCCTCATCTGTAAAATGGGGACTGAGTCTGTGAGCCCCGCATGGGACACGGATTGTGTCCAGCCTGACTTGCTTGGATCCACCCCAGCGCTTATCCCAGTACAGTGCCTGGCACATAGCCAGCACTTAAGCAGCATGCAGTATTGGATAGACCATAGGCCTGGGAGTCAGAAGGTCATAGGTTCTAATCCCAGCTCTGCCACTTGTTTGCTGTGTGGCTTTGGGCAAGTCACTTCACTTCTCTGGGCCTCAGGTACCTCATCTATAAAATGGGGATTAAGACTGTGAGCCTGATTTGGGATAATAATAATAATAATAATGTTGGTATTTGTTAAGCGCTTACTATGTGCAGAGCACTGTTCTAAGCGCTGGGGTAGACACAGGGGAATCAGGTTGTCCCACGTGGGGCTCACAGTCTTAATCCCCATTTTACAGATGAGGTAACTGAGGCACAGAGAAGTTAAGTGACTTGCCCACAGTCACACAGCTGACAAGTGGCAGAGCTGGGATTCGAACCCATGACCACTGACTCCAAAGCCCGTGCTCTTTCCACTGAGCCAGGCTGTGCGAAGCACTGCGCTAAGCGCTTGGGGGAGCACACTAGAACATGGGGAGCATTCCCTGCCCATATTACATATTTCTTGATTCTATTTATCGTGATTATGTTGCCTCTTGATTCTATTTATCGGGATGAAGTTGTCTTGTTTTTGTCCATCTGTCTCCTCCCATTCGACTGTGAGCCCGTCAAGAGGCAGGGACGGTCTCTATCTGTTGCCTAATTGTCCATTCCAAGCGCTTAGTCCAGTGCTCTGCACACAGTAAGTGCTCAATAAATACTATTGAATGGATGAATGAAATGGAGGGGCGGAGCTGGTCGCGGCTGACGTCATCGACCCACACGGAGGGGGAGCGCGCGGGCCGGCGGTGACGTCATCGACACGGGGAAGCGCGGGGGGCCGGCGGTGACGTCAACGAAACGGGGAGCGCGCGGGGCGGCGGCGACGTCATCGCCACACGCGGGGCAGCACGCGGGGCGGCGGTGACGTCATCGCCACACACGGGAAGGGGCGGGGCGGCGGTGACGTCATCGGCTCCGCCGGGAGGGGGCGGGGCGGCGGCGACGTCATCGCCACACAAAAGGGAGGGGGGCCCCGGAGGATGGGGGAGGGGAGGGAGATGTTGCCCGCAGGTTGCATCAGACGCCGCACACGGAGGCGCCGCCGCCGCCTCTCCCCTCCCCCCCCACCCCCGGCTCCCCGCCACCCGCCGAGGGTCAGCCGGGGGCTGCGGCCGCCGCCTCGGCCCGGGCCCGCACGGGAGCGGCGGGGAGCGCGCCCAGCCCGGCGGCCGGCCCCGCCGCGGCCTCCCCGGCCCTCCCTCCCCGCCTCCCGCCCGCCCCCGCCGCCGCCGTCGCCGCCCCGGAGCCTCTCACCTGCAGGCCTTGGAGGGCGGGAGGGAGCTCCGGACCGGCCGAGGGCCCCGGCGCCGCCCGACGCTTTGATTTGAAGGGTTTGGGGCGAGCGAGGGGCGATTGCGAAACCAAGCGGCGGCCGCTCGCTGTCGGGCGCTCTGGCTCTCCCCTCCCCCCCTCCCTCCTCCCGGCCGGCCCCCCTCCCCCCTCCATTGACCCGCCGCCGCCGCCTCCACCAATGGGGAGCCGCCGGGCCGCGGATGATGCAATCCCGCTGCACAGATCGACGCGCCTCTCGGCCAATCGGGAGCGGGCGCGGCCCGCGGGGGGCGGGACCCGGGGAGGGAGGGGCCGGGGCCGCTCCAACCCCGCCCTTCCCCGCCCTCCATCTTGTCTCCTTCCTTCCTTCCTTCCTTCCTGCCTTCATTCATTCAATTCCAGTTATTGAACGCTTACTAGGCGTTCCTTCAGTAGTGTTTATTGAGCGCTTTCCAGTCATTCCTTCGATAGTATTTATTGAGCGCTTACTAGTCATTCATTCAATTGCATTTAGTGAGCGCTTACAAGCCATTCATTCATTCAGTAGTATTTATTGAGCGCTTACTATTCAATTGTTTTGATTGAGCGCTCACAAGTCATTCATTCATTCGATAGTATTGATTGAGCGCTTACTAGTCATTCATTCAATTGTATTTCTTGAGCGCTTACAAGCCATTCATTCATTCAGTAGTATTTATTGAGCGCTTACTATTCAATTTTTTTGATTGAGCGCTCACAAGTCATTCATTCCCTCAATAGTATTTTTTGAGCGGTTACTATTCATTTAATAGTATTTATTGAGTGCTTACAAGTCATTCATTCAATTGTATTTATAGAGCGCTTACGAGTCATTCATTCATTCAATAGTATTTATTGAGCGCTCACAAGTCATTCATTCCCTCAATAGTATTTATTGAGCGGTTACTATTCATTCATTTAATAGTATTTATTGAGTGCTTACAAGTCATTCATTCAATAGTATTTATTGAGCGATTACTATTCATTCCTTCAATTGTACTTATTGATCGCTTACTATTCATTCATTCATTCGATAGTATTTATTGAGCACTTACTATTCATTCATTCAATTGTATTTATTGAGCGCTTCCCATTCATTCATTCAATAGTTTTTATTGAGTGCTTACTATTAATTCCTTCAATAGTATTTATTGAGCACTTACTAGTCATTCCTTCAATTGTATTTATTAAGCGCTTACTAGTCATTCCTTCAATAGTATTTATTGAGCGATTACTATTCATTCCTTCAATAGTATTTATTGATTGCTTACTATTCACTCATTCATTCCATAGTATTTATTGAGCACTTACTATTCATTCATTCATTCGATAGTATTTACTGAGTGCTTACTATTCATTCATTCAATAGTTTTTATTGAGTGCTTACTATTCATTCATTCATTCAGTAGTATTTACTGAGTGCTTACTATTCATTCATTCAATAGTATTTATTGAGCGCTTACTATTCATTCAGTAGTATTTATTGAGCGCTTACTATGTGCAGAGCACTGGACTAATCGCTGGGAATGGACAATTCGGCAACAGATAGAGACAATCCCTGCCCGTTGACAGGCTTACAGTCTAATCGGAGGTAACAGACAAAAACATTAGCAATAAATAGAATCAGGGGGATGTACATCGCATTAACAAAATAAATCGGGTAATAAAATTATATACAAATGTGCAGAGCACAGGACTAAGCGCTTGGAATGGACAATTCGGCCACACAGAGAGACCATCCCTGACCTTTGACGGGCTCACAGTCTAATCGGGGAAGACAGACAAAAACAAGACAACTTCATCACGATAAATAGTAATGTTGGTATTTGTTAAGCACTTACTATAATAATAATAATAATAATGTTGGTATTTGTTAAGCGCTTACTATGTGCTAGCACTTTTCTAAGTGCTGGGGTAGATACAGGGTCATCAGGTTGTCCCATGTGAGGCTCACAGTCTTCATCCCCATTTTATAGATGAGGGAACTGAGGCCCAGAGAAATTAAGTGACTTGCCCAAAGTCACACAGCTAACAAGTGGCAGAGATGGGATTAGAACTCACAACCTCTGACTCCCACCCCCATGCTCTTTCCACTTAGCCATTAGTGCTTCGCCAAGGCAAGTGAAGTGACTTGCCCAAGAGGGGATGCCAGAGGGGAGTAGACTTAGAAAAGAGCAAGGAAGTATCTAGGACTTAAAACGTGAACTATAGCCTGTTGTCACTTTTAAAATCTGGATTTTGAAGATGCCGAGGTTGTGTTGTAATAAGTAAATACCTGCTTAAAACCAACATGGAACCAAACCAAAACTACAATTAACGGAGATGTACTTTAAAAGGATACAATTATAAGACTGTTAAAACAGCTAATTAAAATGGTAAACTAAACATTGATTTGGTATGACATGTTTATTAATTACATCCATTGTCATGTACTATACCCAAAATGTTTCATAAAATAGAAACTTTAAAGTGATAGGAAATTTTTCCACTTATCTTTTGCATGCAGACGTGCACCTCTCTGCAGGTCCTGAAAAATGCTTGAGTTGATTTTTCTTTTTTCATTATTTAGAGGTGCCCGACATCGGCTCTCAGTATGACAAGGTTCAATTTTAAGGGTGGGTGGAGCAAAACACAGTATTTGAATAATATTTAGTGAAGATGACATAAATAAAATCAAATGGATTCCAAGCTACTGATTGTAAATATATTTTTTTAACTTTGGTCTCAACTGATTGAAGTGGCTGAAGATGTTCAAGATTTTGTAAAACTGTAGTATTTGTAAAGCCCTTACTAGTAACTAGTAGCTGGGGTGGATACAAGCAAATCGGGTTGGACACAGTTCCTGTACCACATGGAGCTCAAAGTCTCAACCCTCGTTTTTACAGATGAGGTAATAAAGCCCAGAGAAGTGAAGTGACTTGTCCAAGGTCATACAGCAGACAAGTGGCAGAGCCGAGATTAGAACCCAAGACCTTCCTACTCCCAGGACGGTGATCTATCCACTTGGATATGGTGCAAGAACAAGAGTGTTTCTATTAAAATAATTATTAATAATAGTAATTAGGGTATTTGTTACATGCTTACTATATGTCAAGCATTGTCCTAAGCACTGGTAGGTACAAGGTAATCAGCCTGTCCCATGTAGGGCTCACAATCTTAATCCCTCTTTTACAGATGGAGAATCTGAGGCACATTGAAGTTGTGACTTGCCCAAGGTCACCCAGTAGACAAGTGGCGGAGCTGGGATTAGAACCCAACTCCTCCGACTCCCAAACCCGAGCTCTTTCCGCTAAGTCAAGCTGCTTCTTGATTATTATTATGATTACTGGTGATGCTTAATTAGTGCCAACTGTTAGAATCAGAGATGTCTTTCCAGGGCCATATGTTACTTTACCAAGTCCCTTTTCCTTTGGGAAATAAATCAATCACTGGCATTTGAGCTCTTACCCTGCAGAGCACTGTACTAGACTGTGAGCTCCTTGGGGAAAGATCATATTAATATGGCTACCAATTCTGTTACATATTACTCTCCCAAAAGCTTAGTACAGAACTCTGCACATAGTAATTGCTTAGTAAATATGATTGCTTGATTGATAACTAAACGCTTAGAGTAAAATGCAAGAGAGTTGGCAGACACATTCCCTGTCCACAATAATTTGCCAACACTAATATAATGATAAGAACTTTACTACATAGAATAAACAGTAGTTCTCACATTTATATTAACATCTTCCATGAGGGATCTCAAAGCATTTTATAAATAAGGAAATAACCTTGCTTTACAGCTGAGTGAAAGAGATTGATTGGTTCAATTTCTTCCTCCTTAGCAATTTTATCACAAAAATAGATGTGAAGGAAGAGGAAATCATTTCGTCATTGCTTCGGAAAACAACCAACTTACCTCAAAGTGGTTGTGAAGACCAGGTAAGAGATGACTATAAAACATTTACTATGATATACTGTGTAAAGACGGAATTATATTCCTCGAAACCAGTTTACGGACTTGTAGTTTATAGAAGTGTTACAAACACTGTCAATTTGTTACACATAGTATCTTTAGTCTTCATTTGGACTGGATATTTTGGAACCCGCTGGTGCCGAACATTATATTAGGCACTTGGGGAAACCCAGAATTAAACATAAAAAGTTATTCTTCGCGCTCAAGATGCTAGTGGTAGTGAAATTCACCTGAGTGCACGCGTGACTGAAAAGGCCGTAGCAGAACCCATGGTCTTGGCTGCTCAGCCACTTGTCAGCTGTGTGACTTTGGGCAAGTCACTTAACTTCTCTGTGCCTCAGTTACCCCATCTGTAAAATAGGGATTAAGACTGTGAGCACCATGTGGGACAACCTAATCACCTTGTATCCTCCCCAGTGCTTAGAACAGTGCTTTGCACATAGTAAGCGCTTAACAAATGCCATCATCATCATCATTGTGCACACACACACACAAAACTGTCCTTTGTTGTGTTGGTATGTTTGGTGTTTGTAGTGACTGGATCAATTTTTGCTTTTGCCACCTTGTGTCTGAGTCCTCATAAAGCTTCTACTAACAGAATTACATCGCATTATTGGTGGTAGTAATGGTGGTAATCGTAGCAGTAGCATTTATTCAATGTGGGTACAATACATTGAACTAAGCTCTTGAGAAGTAGAAAACAAAAGAAGTGCAAATCAGGCAAATGACACATTTGCGGTCCACAAGGAGCTTACACTCTAATAGAGGAGATAGAAATAAATGTATTTACAAGCAGGATTTAAAATTAATAATTGAATGCATTAGCAATCAATAATATTTATTGACTACTGTGTGCAGAGGACCTCAGCAAGTTCTTAGGAGAGTACAGTAGAATTAGTACATGATCCCTCTGCTCAAGGAGCTTCCAATCTAAAGGGGGAGAAAAACAGTAAAATAGATTACAGGTAGGGAAAACATACAGGAGAACATATGCACAAAAGTGCTAAGAGAAAGGGTTGAGTGTGGAAGTGCTTAGATGATAATAATAATTGTGGTATTTGTTAAGCGCTTACTATGTGCCAGGTGCTGTACTAAGCGCTGGGGTGGATCAAGTAAATGGGCTCTGTCCCATATGGGATTCACAGTCTTAATCCCCATTTTACAGATGAGGGAACTGAGGCACAGAGAAGTGAAGTGACTTGCCTAAGGCTACACAGCAGACAAGTGGCAGAGCCGGAATTAGAACCCATGAACTTCTGACTCCCAGGTCCCTCATCTATCCACTAGAATGAGAAATCCTGACGTGGTAGTTGCGGGGGGGACATAGGTTGGAGAGATGAGGGAGAAATCAGAGAAAGCCTTCTGCAGGAGATATGATTTCAGAAGGACTTTTGAATTTATAAGTGAGGAAATGTACATACATAGTGCTGATATAGGTTTTAGAATGTGAGCTCCCTGAGAGACAGGGACCCCGTCTGTGTCCCATCTGTGCATTCTTTCCCATTGCTTAGTATAGTGCTCTGCACAAGGTAAGTACTTAATAAGTAGCATTACTATTGTAAGTAAATATGTAATTGCTAGAGATGGCTGATTTTTTTTTTCACTTTGGTTGCTGGGACTTAATCTGGGAAGGCTTGTTAGAGGAAGTGGGCTTTCAGGAGGGCTTTGAATGTGAACAGGGCTGTGTTCTGTTGGATTTGAGGAGGAAGGGAGTTCTAAGGCCCCTGTTTTACAACAGTTGTGAGAGAGGGGATAGAGGTGGGAGAGTTTAAAATGAAGTACAGTGGGAAAATTAGCTTGGGAGGAATGAAGAGAGTGGGTTGGGGAGTAATAGGGAGAATTGGAGTAGCCTGGCCTAGTGGAAAGAGCACGGTGTGGGAGTCAGAGAACCTGGATTCTAAACCCATTTCTGCCATTTACCTGCTCTGAGCCCTTGACTTGCCCATGACTTGTGCAAGGTCACACAGCGGACAAGTGGCAGAGCCAGAATTACAACCTAGGTCCTTCTGACTCTCAGGCCTGTGAGCTACCCTCTAGGCCACACTGCTTCTGTGGACCAATGGAGGACGGTGAGATGCCTCAATAATTACCACAATCTAATATTTTGCTTTTCTTTTTGAAGTTGATGATCATGGTGGTATCTCTAAGATCCTATTGCATGTCTTCAATCAATCAGTCAATCAATTGTGTTTATTGAGAATTTACTGTGTACCAAGCATTGTATTAAGTGCTTAAGAGAGTAAAATATAAAACAGACACATTCTGAAGAAGATGCATATGAGTGGTGATTTAGGGTTTCTCCTCCATGTTTATAGGTCTCAACAGGTATGCCATTGGGTCTAAATGTTCTTCAATTTGGGAAAGTGAAGTGATTTGCTGGGGTGACTTCCCAATAGTTGGCACAAGTCCATGCCTTAGCTCGTTGGAAGGTTTGGTATGTTTTGCAATGTCTCAACTTCAATAGTAGAGAGTGTGCCGAGGAGAACATTGAGAAAGAGTGTAGCCTAACAGAAAGAGCACAGATCTGGGAGTCAGAGAACCTGGGTTCTAATCCCAGCTCCACCACTTGCCTGCTGGGTGACCTTGAGCAAGTCTCTTAATTTTCTGTGCCTCAGTTTCCTTATTGGTAAAATGGGGATTCAGTGCCTGATCTCCCCAATATTTAGATTATGAACTCTTCCATAGGACAAGGACTTGGGTGTCTGACCTGATTTATCAGTGCTTGGCAAATAGTAAGTGCTTAGCAAATACCATCATAATTATTATTGAATTGTTCTTGCCATCTCTTCAGGATTCCCTCCTTGCCCATGAAAAGCGAAGAACTTTCCTAACTCTTCATGGGTACCATGATGGCATGACAGGACCACATAATGTCTTTAGTTGTTGTTTAGATGTTTAGTAGTTAATAGTTTCAGGGCACTCTGCATAGCCCGGAGTATCTTCTGCTTTGACACCCCACCAATTGTCGCACAGGTTCCTTTATTTTATTTGCCAGTCACACTCTCTAGACTGTAAGCTCACTATAGGCAGAGAACGTATCCACTGATTCTGTTGCATTGTATTCTCCCAAGCACTAGTACAGTGCTCTGCCCACAGCAAGTGCTCAATAAATACCACTGGGAAGCAGCGTGGCTCAGTGGAAAGAGCATGGGCTTTGGAGTCAGGGCTCATGAGTTCGAATCCCAGCTCTGCCACTTGTCGGCTGTGTGACTGTGGGCAAGTCACAACTTCTCTGTGCCTCAGTTCCCTCATCTGTAAAATGGAGATGAAGACTGTGAGCCCCACGTGGGACAACCTGATTCCCCTATGTCTACCCCAGCGCTTAGAAAAGTGCTCGGCACATAGTAAGCGCTTAACAAATACCAACATTATTATTATTATTACCACTGATGATGACAGGTTGATGAAACCTGATTGGCAGAAAGCGTTTACGTCTTTCCTACTCTCAGCTGGTGCACATCCTCCAAGAGACCTTCCAGTGTAAGCCTCCTTTTCTTCAGCTCCTCCTCCCTTCTGCGTCATCTTGACTCTCTTCCTTTGCTCTTCCCACCCTCTCCCCGCCCCAAAGCACTTATGTATATGTATGTATCTATAATATCTATAATTCTATTTATTTATATTGATGCCTGTTTACTTGTTTTGATGTCTGTCTCCCTCCCCGCGCCCCCCCCCCCCAGGCTGTAAGCCCTGATTGGCTCTCTTTATTGCTGAATTGTGCTTTTCAAGAATTTAGTACAGTACTGTGCACACAGTAAGTGCTAAATAAATACAATTGAATGAATGAAGGAACGAATGCTGCTGTGGGATCCTTAGGGAGATTACCAGAGTTCAGGAAGCCTGGCAGTGACATAAAAAGAAGACACCAGAGCCATCAGAAAGCTCAGCAGCAACTGATTCAAGAAGAACCTTTAAAGCGCTCAATCACCTTGACCCTTCTTACCTGACCTCGCTGATTTTCTACTACAACCCAAGCCGCACACTTCACTCCTCTAAGGCTAACCTACTCACTGTACCTCGATCTTGTCTATCTTGTCTCTGACCCTTCACCCACATCCTACCACTGGCCTGGAACACCTTCCCTCTTCATATCCAAGTGCTTAGTACAGTGCTCTGCACATAGTAAGTGCTCAATAAATACTATTAAATGAATATCCATTAGATGATCCCTCTCCCTACCTTCAAAGCCATATTGAAGGCACATCTCCAAGAGGCCTTCCCTGACTAGATCCTCATTTCCTCTTCTTCCACTCCCTTCTGCATCACCCTTCCACTTGGATTTTCACCCTTTATTCACCCCACAGCACTTATGTTACATATCCATAATTTATTTAATGTCTGTCTTCCCCTCTAGATTGTTAGCTTGCTGTGGTTAGGGAATGCGTTTACCAACTGTACTTTCCCAAGCACTTATTATAATGTTGTGCAGAGAGTTAAATGCTCAATAAATATGATTGATTGATTAACAAACAGTGAGAAAAGGCTCATGAAGTTACAAACTCGTGGCAAAAGTATCCTGCCTCCAAGGTCTCAATCTACTACGTTTGAGCCAAAGTTGTTGGGTTTTTTTAATATCCCACTAAAATTAGCTGGGTCACATTGGAAATATCATAAAGGTCCATTAAGGCATATGGAGATTCCATGAAAATTTATTTAAAACACAACAAGGCTTTCCACTTTCAAACTCAACCCTAATGTTATTTGAACAATGACAATGTTCTGGGTTATTGATTATGGATTTTTTCAAAATTCTGCTTATACTCTTCATTGAAGTTTTCATTTTTACATAGGAATCAGTCTCTGGGAAATGGTCTCTAATGACAATTGAAATAGGGATATTTCCAAATATTTGCTTGAAATGTATTAAGAAATCCTGACTTAAAAGTAGAAACAGATGCTAACTGATAAAGCACAAATGTATTGAATTAAAGCTAAAAACAGAAAAAGCTGTAATGGAAAATAGGAGTGTTACAACCAGGTACTTAGTTGGCTTTAACAGCAGTACATTCTACAAAATAAATGCCAAATCAAAATGAATCTTTTTCAACAAGAATATCAATTGTACATTTTTTCTAGATTTAACTACAATTATGCAAATGAGAGAATGGTATTTCTCTGATTTGAGATTTTCAGAATTAAATTTTGCAAATTATAAAATTGAGAATACTTACTCTAGTGAAGTAAGAATGTTTAGATTGCATTTTAAGAAATGCATTTGGGATTTTAATTTGACCAAATCGTCACTATTTTTATTAGTTTCAATAAAATCTTGAACCAAATAAACCACTATGAAATTTCAGTTCTACAGATCTAATTTGAATCTAGAATGGACTGATTATGTACTGGCTGTCAAAATTTTAAACTATCGCTCTGATGGCCTCTGTTCCCTAAGCTATTACCATGGCCCCAAAATTCTGGCTTTGATGATCCCCAAAGGGGCATATGTATATTGAAAAGAAGAATTGGTGTAATGTAGGTAACTGTAGCACAATATAGGTAACTGCATCAGGATAACATAAATATGCTGGCCTATATAAATATATTGTTTCCAGCTTGCTTTCTTTTGTCTTCTTATCCTCAGGGAAGCCATAATTGAAAGCAGATCTGCAAAGCATCAGACATGCAAAAATTCCTCCCAATCTGCCTCAAGGTTCTCCACTTACTCTCCCCATCTTACATACTGGCTCTCTTCACCGCCTACTCCACAGCTCGTTCTCTTCATTCCTTTCAAGCTGTCCATCTAACTGTACCCCATCGTATCACCTTTGCAATTCCCCTGGTTTGAACTGCCTGCCTCCCCAAATCTGATTGCCCACTGCTCTCCCCACACTGAAAAGCCTCTTAAAACCCCACCTCATGCAACAAGCCCTTCCCAGTTGGTTTAAATAGTACGCCAAATCATTCAAGCCCACCACTTACACCTTTATTTATACACACCCTCAGCACTTTTGTAAAGATGTTTATTCAATTGTACAAAGCAAAGCAATTTTAAAATAGCTTCTCACCAGGAAAATGTAACGTACTTTTTATATTTTAAATAGGAATCAAGATTTGTATCCATTTCTTACTGGTTCTTTCTTAATTCTTGTTTCAAATACTTCTACAAAGTAGATTGCGTGATTCAAACAATAACTCTCAAGCTTCTCTTTGGTAGAACTTTTATTCATCAGAAATGTCATTCCAACTTTCACCTCCTCATTTTCCTTTGAACTAATTTTAATCAAAAAGAAACCCCTTAAAAAAATCCCCTATGAGACCTCATTTGTGCAACTCATTTCCCTTTAGATTGTAGTTATTATTGCATGTTTTTCTTTGAGGAGCAAAGCCAAAAGTGTTACATCTGTAAGTCTGAGGCAGAATCTCAAAATTTCTAGTCCTGGTCACATAATTTTTTCTGTGCCTGAGATCAATCCCACTGACCCTTCTATTTACTTGCCTTCAGTTTAAAATATATTTTCAATAATATTGAATTCAAAATGGTTGGTGATTCACCAAGCTTTAATGTTTGGTTATCTTTTTCTTGAATTTTATTTGTAATTTGGTTGTAGATAGATGAAAAAAGCACTAATATCCAAGAAAGCAAAAAAAACCTCTGATTTGAATCTTTACATGATTATTGAATCCAACAGCTAGCTGTATTTGAAATCAGCATTACACCCACAAGCTAAATGAAGAAGAAGCTGAATCTGCCCAGAACAAATTAACTCTAGGTTGAAACAATCTGGTGGAATTCCCCTCTGTCTTCTGTTACCTACCTATTAGCCTGCTACTGGTAGGGGGATTTATCACTGATACTTTTTGTCATAATTTAGCATAATAGGGCTTCTAAACAATAGACCAAATCAGGGAGGTGGTTCAGTTGAAGCATCTTTTTGTGTGGACCTTCTAATTGGCCCGGGTGCCCTTCAGATTGACAGCTGCTGCCTAGGGGTACTGGTGGCCCTGGACTCTCCTCTCCCTACATCCGTCTGGATTCCAGGGACAGTCTTGACAATACCAGAGCTGGGACATGGTGAATAGGCAGAGCTGGAAGAATTGGAAAAGCATCTTGTTCAGGTGGCTGTGCTAACATCAGGCCTTGGAGTGGGTTCAGATGTAGAATGAGTGCTAGTTTGCTCCTCAGTTTGGGCTATGTCTAAAACATAGGTTGCTGCTTTGGCTTTAGATTTGCCCTCTGACAACTGGGACTCATTTTCCACTGAAAATTTATCTTCACAAACAAACTTGCCCCAGTTAGATTGAATCAAAAAAAATACATGGACTTGACCCAACCATATGGCAAAAACAGTTGATAATAATAATAATAATGTTGGTATTTGTTAAGCGCTTACTATGTACCAAGCACTGTTCTAAGCGCTGGGGTAGACATAGGGGAATCAGGTTGTCCCACGTGGGGCTCACAGTCTTAATCCCCATTTTACAGATGAGGGAACTGAGGCACAGAGAAGTTAAGTGACTTGCCCACAGTCACACAGCCGACAAGTGGCAGAGCTGGGATTCGAACTCATGAGCCCTGACTCCAAAGCCCATGCTCTTTCCACTGAGCCACGCTGCTTCTCCAACTGCTTCTCAGTTGACTGAGTGGAAGGGTCTTCCACCTTCAAATATATTTAACTGGAATTTGAACTTAACTCTTAACTGAAAGGCTAGTCAATGGACATGCCAACAAAGGGGGTGAGAACTTTTTTTGGAAAGAATATCTCAGAAGAAAAAATCAGCTTTGCCCTAAATCTGCATAAGGAAAATGCCCAGACAGAACTAAATTTAGGGAGACATATCACTCTGTCTCTCAATATGCCCTAAGAACCCTGATGTGACTTCCTCTACCTGACTGACATTACAACATCTGTCAAGAAGCCCCAGCTGTCAGTGTGTGGAGCCCCAGGACCATCAGCAGACAGGCAAGAGGAAGTAATGCCAAGGCAAGGCTGCCTTGAGTGCTTGAACAGCCTATCATCTTCTGACACGGCTGTGTTGAATCATGACTAGGAGTATTAATTAAACACAAAGTGCCCATGTAATGCAACTAAATTACTGAACCTAAACAGTAAGAATTTTAAAAAATTAAGAAAACAGCATGGTTCTGCCTAGAAGGTTGAATTTCCTCTTTCAAGAGGGCCCTGAATCTGGGCCATGGGCAAAATATTGAAGGAAAATAGAACTGTACCTAAAAAAGACATCCAAAAAAAAAAAACAAAACTGGGGGGGCCTAGAAAAGGGAAGAGTTGAAGTCATCTGAGACTTGGTAGGTAATTTTCTGCTATTCAAGTTGCCAAAAAATTGGGACTGGGGAGATTTTTCCTCCTTTCCCTCTGGCGTAATCCAACCTTCATTCTGAAGAGTCTGTAAATGATGAATGGAAGAAAAGGAATCCAGTTAAAACACTTGCAATAACTTAAGAATGAAATAGCTAAGTAATAAAAATTATGGTGCTTAAATCCTGCCCTCAGGTTCACATGCATAATATGCTTTTGTTTTGTACATTTTCACTTTCTTGGCCTTTCTCATAATTGTAATTATGATACAAAGTCAGAAGGCAAACATTTCTTTTGCTAATGCAGCACTTTTCCCTAAAATAAAGCAAACATCATAAATCAATATAGTCAAATACTATTTATTAAGTACCCAAATGCAAAAATCATGACATGATTATATATATTTCCCATTTTACTAAAGGGCTATTTAATGCCACAATTTATTGCTCATGATGGAGTGTTGACATTTAGTCAAGTGGGTTTCAAAGACATGTTACTTACTAAACATGTTACTTTTATTCTAAAGACAAGTTAGGTTTTGGAACCCAGATTAAGCTGGTGTGAGTGGTCCATTATCGTTGAATGATGGATAGGCATTTTGCATTCAGTCTCCAAGATGAAATCTTAAAGACATAAGTAACAGGATCCTCCAAAATGTGGTGCTGGAACTATTAGACATTGCCCAACATCCGAAAGGAACCATATTGTCAAACTGACATTTTTAGATGTCCACAGAAAGTGTGCTTATTGAGAAGCAGTGTGGGCTAGTGGAAAGACCACAAGTTTGGGAATCACAGAACCTGGGTTCTAATTCTGGCTTTGCCATTTGCCTACAGTGTTTCTTGGCAAGTCACATATCTTTTCTGTGCCTCAATTTCCTCATCTGTAAAATGGGAAATAGATACTTGGGGAAGCAGCGTGGCTCAGTGGAAAGAGGCTGGGCTTCGGAGTCAGAGGTCATGAGTTCGACTCCCAGCTCTGCCACTTGTCAGCTGTGTGACTGTGGGCAAGTCTCTTCACTTCTCTGTGCCTCAGTTACCTCCTCTGTAAAATGGGGATTAACTGTGAGCCTCACGTGGGACAGTCTGATTACCCTGTATCTCTCCCAGTGCTTAGAACAGTGCTCTGCACATAGTAAGCACTTAACAAATACCAACATTATTATACTTGTTCTCTCCTACTTAAGACTGTGTACCTCAAGCAGGGACAGGAATTGTGTCTGACTTGATTAACGTACATCTTCTCCAGTGTCCACTACAGTGATTGACACTGTACATTTTAACAAATACCACAATTATTGTTTAATTATTATCACATAAATACTATTATTAGCATATGAATCAACTTCAAATTGTATCATATTATCACATAATATACACCATCACCAAGGACTAGCATGTAGTTTTAGTCAACAAATGATTCACCTAAGCATTTTCTCTTTCAAGTTCCAGAGGCCTTTACTTTACTGTCTTTTCCATACAGTGTTAATGTGAGCTCATTCAGAGGGATAGCGAGATATACTCAGATCTAGGTCCATTAGTAAACTAATAATCTCGCTTCCTCATCTGACTAGGATGGTAAAGCCAAAAATGGGGAAAACAAAAATCACTTTCCCAAGGTTTGGCCAAATTAGATCCCAGGTGAAACAGCATGGCCTAGTGGCTAGAGCATGGGCCTGGGATTCAGAGGGACCAGGGTTCTAATCCCAGCTCTACCACTTGTCTGCTGTATGACCTTGACCAAGTCTCTTCACTACTCTGTGCCTCAGTTATCTCAACTGTAGAAGGGGGATTAAGATTGTGAGCCCCATGTGGGACTGGGACTGTGTCCAACCCAATTAGCTTGTATCTACCCTGGCACTTAGAACAGTGTTCGACGCATAGTAAGACTTAACAAATACCATCATCATCATTATTATTATTAGGTGAAGGTGAATTTGTGTCTGTGCGACCAAGAAAAAAAATGTAACTAATATAGGAGCACAGAAGGAAATATCTAGAAAATTTAGCTTGTGTTGATAATAGATTCCTCTGAGGTTAGTAAACTTTTCTTGACAACTGCACCTAGATCTCATTCTGGTTGACTAAGAATATTCTACCTACCCAAGATGGAAATTCAGCATGGCCTAGTGGAAAGAGCACAGGCCCAGGAATCAGAGGACTTGGGTACTAATCCCAACTCTGCCATTTACCTGCTGTGTGACCTTGGGCAAGTCACTTCACTTCTCTGAGCCTCAATTTCCTTAATTGCAAAATGGGAATTTAATACCTGTTCTCCCTCCTACTTAGACTTTGAGTTCTGTATGGGACCTGATTATCTTGTATCTATGCCAGTGCTTAATACAGTGCTTGGCACATAGTAAGTGCTTAACAATGTTTATTATTATTATTATTATTCCCTTGAAAATAATGCTTTTGTAATATACATGTCTATGTAACCTCTTGGCTAGGTTATTACCAGAAGTTTTCAGTGAACTTGACCTACAAACTTCAGCTGGTGAAAGGTACAATGGGCTCCTGTTTATAAAGATTGTTCCAATAGAATAAAATTATACTTATGGTACATGCCTGGTAGTGCCTGCCTATTCATTACCAAGCCCAATTTTATGCTATGATCCTTGGATCATTTAAACCTCAGTTGTTTTAGTTCTAGTCCTGAGAAATCCTTATAGCAATTGATCTTTCTTGAATATTTTATGTATTTCAATGTAAGGAGACTAAAGATGGAAGGTTACTAGGGAAGAGTCCTTCTATTTAATATCCCCTTCCCTTCCTGGAGAAGTCTAGAGTTTTTGACTTGAAGATGATGTGGTTGGGCATATTCTGAAGAATAATAAGAGCCACAGTTTAGCAGTTTAACTAGGAGCCTGTGTTTCAATGTCTTTATGTCTGTCTCTGTGCAATTTTTAAAGAACTGTGTATAAATATCCAGAGGCCTTTCAGCACTTGGCCATATTTTAAAAACAAGCAACTGATGGCATAAATGAATTATTATAGATTATCGTATAATTTTTTTAAGGGATAGTATGTTGATGCAGCAAAATTAATCAGTCAAGTATATCAAAGCTGTTCTTTCTGCACTTCATGTTCTAATCTAACCTTAATGAGTTTGGTTCTCCTAATGAATATCTGCTTTTTTCCTTTCACCTTTCAAGTAAAGGAGGATAGAAAATAATATTTATCTCTATCACTACAGTTATTATACATCAGTATTTTGCAGCCATAATTTTTTCCACAAAAAAGTAATTTTGCATAACAGCAAAACTTCCATGTGGAACTTCCCAAAGTTACCCTTCTTCATATTCAAATCTAGTTTTGTCTATATTCTTTTGTGAAAAACTTTTACATGAACCCATTTTCAAAGTGAAATCATAAATTATCTGAATTCATAGCACCAATATTTTGCATTTACCTATCTCCTTCCTTTCAAGAAATGCTATAGTAACAGTCCCAGAATCCCATCACCAGCAGGGTACAACCCTGCTTTCAACTGCTTGTCCCCAATTGCAGCTTACTTCAAGACAAGTCCCCTACTACTAATAATTGTGATATTTGTTTAATGTTGATTATGTTCTAGGCAATGCACTAAGAGCTGGGGTAGATACAAGATAATTAAGTAGGATACATGGAGCTCACAGTCAAAGTAGGATGGAAAGCAGGTAGTGAATCCCCATTTTACAGATAAGGAGATTGAGTCACAGAGAAGTAAAGTGATTTGTCCAAGGTTACCCAACAGGCAAGGAGAAGAGTTGGGATTAGCACTCAGGTCCTCTGACTCCCAGGACCGAGTTCTTTCCACTGTGCCATGCTACTTTACCCAAATTAGCCATCGTCCAGCTTCCCAGGTCACCCCAAGAGACTGAAGGAGAGAACTTTTGTTTCCTTGCACTCTCCAGCTCTGCAAGGACCACTCTGAGCAATCAGTCAATCAAAGGTATTTATTGAGCACTTACTATGTGCAGAGCATTGTACTGAGTGCTGGGGAGAGAATAATACAACAGAATTAGGAGACATGTTCCCTGCCGATAACGAGCTTACAGTCTAGAGGGGACCTCGTCTCAGATTCCTTTCCGTTACCCATATATTCATTCATTCATTCAATAGTATTTATTGAGCGCTTACTATGTGCAGAGCACTGTACTAAGCGCTTGGGATGAACAAGTCGGCAACAGATAGAGATAGTCCCTGCCGTTTGACGGGCTTACAGTCTAATCGGGGGAGACGGACAGGCAAGAACAATGGCAATAAATAGAGTCAAGGGGAAGAACATCTCATAAAAACAATGGCAACTAAATAGAATCGAGGCAATGTACAATTCATTAACAAAATAAATAAGGTAACGAAAATATATACAGTTGAGCGGACGAGTACAGTGCTGTGGGGATGGGAAGGGAGAGGTGGAGGAGCAGAGGGAAAAGGGGAAAAAGAGGGTTAAGCTGCGGAGAGGTAAAGGGGGGATGGCAGAGGGAGTAGAGGGAGAAGAGGAGCTCAGTCTGGGAACGCCTCTTGGAGGAGGTGAGTTTTAAGTAGGGTTTTGAAGAGGGAAAGAGAATCAGTTTGGCGGAGGTGAGGAGGGAGGGTGTTCCGGGACCGCGGGGGGACGTGACCCAGGGGTCGACGGCAGGATAGGCGAGACCGAGGGACGGTGAGGAGGTGGGCGGCAGAGGAGCGGAGCGTGCGGGGTGGGCGGTAGAAAGAGAGAAGGGAGGAGAGGTAGGAAGGGGCAAGGTGATGGAGAGCCTTGAAGCCTAGAGTGAGGAGTTTTTGTTTGGAGCGGAGGTCGATAGGCAACCACTGGAGTTATTTAAGAAGGGGAGTGACATGCCCAGATCGTTTCTGCAGGAAGATGAGCCGGGCAGCGGAGTGAAGAATAGACTGGAGCGGGGCGAGAGAGGAGGAAGGCCGACACAATAGTCTAGCCGGGATATAATGAGAGCCCGTAACAGTAAGGTAGCCGTTTGGGTGGAGAGGAAAGGGCGGATCTTGGCGATATTGTAGAGGTGAAACCGGCAGGTCTTGGTAACGTGTGGGGTGAACGAGAGAGACGAGTCAAGGATGACACCGAGATTGCGGGCCTGAGAGACGGGAAGGATGGTCGTGCCATCCACGGTGATGGAGAAGTCTGGGAGCGGACCGGGCTTGGGAGGGAAGATGAGGAGCTCAGTCTCGCTCATGTTGAGTTTTAGGTGGCGGGCCGACATCCAGGTGGAGACGTCCCGGAGGCAGGAGGAGATGCGAGCCTGAAGGGAGGGGGAGAGGACAGGGGCGGAGATGTAGATCTGCGTGTCATCTGCGTAGAGATGGTAGTCAAAGCCGTGAGAGCGAATGAGTTCACCGAGGGAGTGAGTGTAAATGGAGAACAGAAGAGGGCCAAGAACTGGCCCTTGAGGAACTCCAACAGTTAAAGGATGGGAGGGGGAAGAGGCTCCAGCGAAGGAGACCGAGAATGACCGGCCAGAGAGGTAAGAGGAGAACCGGGAGAGGACAGAGTCCGTGAAGCCAAGGTGAGATAAGGTATGGAGGAGGAGGGGATGGTCGACAGTGTCAAAGGCAGCAGAGAGGTCAAGGAGGATTAGAATGAAGTAGGAGCCATTGGATTTGGCAAGAAGGAGGTCATGGGTGACCTTAGAGAGAGCAGTCTCAGTAGAGTGGAGGGGACAGAAGCCAGATTGGAGGGGGTCTAGGAGAGAATGGGAGTTAAGGAATTCTAAGCATCGATTGTAGACGACTCGTTCTAGGATTTTGGAAAGGAAGGGTAGTAGGGAGATAGGGCGATAACTGGAGGGGGAAGTGGGGTCAAGAGCGGGTTTTTTTAGGATGGTTCTGCTCCCCTACTGAACCCTCTCTCTTGGGAGATGGGAGATGTCAGTCCCTGGATATTAAGACCATTACATCAAATTTAGCTTATATTAAAACATAAGTGAAATGCAAGTTTTTTCAAGTCACATTCAAATATAGACAGTAACTTTGGGTGGGGAGAAGGGAAATATGGTAGCCATACTTAAGGGACAATTCCTTAAGCCTAATTGTATTCTTCAGGGTATTACGTATGTGTCATAGAGAAGTAATATGAAGAGAGCCGGGGGTGTGGAAGTCAGAAGAACTGGGTTCTAATCCTGGCTCCATCACTTGCCTGGAGTTTGACCTTGGGCAGGTCATTTAACTTCTCTGTGCCTCAGTTTCCTCATCTATAAAATGGGGATTCTCCCACCTGCTTAGACTTTGAACCCCATATGAGACAGGGACTCTATCCAATCTGATTATCTTGGCACGTAGTCAGTGCTTAACAAATACCACGAAGATTATTATTACTATTTTACAGATGGAAGGAACTGAGGCAGTAGTAGAGCACATGATGTCCCCAAAGTCTGAGCCAGCAGAAGGCCTGGAACACGGATTTACATCACATGGGCAGGATTTTGTCTAGGCATTCAGCCCCTGTGCACAACACTGATCGCATGCCTCTCTTTCCCCCAGCAGCTTTTAGTAAGCCCTGTTATTGAGAAGCATGACTCCTGCAAAGTAGTGTGGTCTAGTGAATATAGCTTAGGCCTGGGAATGAGAAGGTCCTGGGTTCTAATCCCAACTCTGCCACTTATTGCTGTGTGACTTGGGGCAAGTCATGTATTTTCTCTAGGCCTCAGTTACCTCATCTGTAAAATGGCCATCAAGAATGTGAGCCCTGTGTGGGACCAGGACTGTGCCTACCTCGATTATCTTGTATCTAACCCAGTGCACAGTACAGTGCCTGACACACAGTAAGCACTTAATGAATACCATTAAAAAACAAAACACCTCAGAATGGGGAGGAGTGGAGGTGCTGATGTGAACAGCGCCTTGCCATTTCTCTCCAACAAGTGTCCTCTCCCAGGATCTTGCTTTAGCACCTAACTGCCCAACTTGATGGCCGGGTGCTCACAGAAGGGTAGTGGTGTGTTCATTGCTTAGAGAGGCAGTGTGACCTAGTGGAAAGGGCATGGGCCTTGGAATCAGAGGACCTGGGTTCTGTTCTCAGCTCTGCCACTTGCCTGCAGTATGATCTTGGGCAAGTCCCTTACCTTCTCTGTGCCTCCATTTCCTCATCTGTAAATTGGGGATTCAGTATGTTTTCTCTCCTGCTTAGACTGTGAGCTCCCTATAGGACAAGGACTGTGCCTAGCCATATTACTTTCTATCTCCCCCAGTGCCTAGTACAGTGCTTGGTATATAGTAAGCACTTAGCAAATAACATTATCATTATAATGTGAAAGAGATCTTGGCCCTCACCAATTCAGATGCATCCCTCCTTCCCCACCATACTCATATACTCAAATCTTTGCCCTATCCCCAGCATTGGGGAAATGAGCTTTGGTCAGAATTGTACAGGAAATCAAGAAAAATGGGATTTTGGTGCTGAACTGTCCAGATCACCTAGCAACACCAGCAAATTGCTAAACCAGGCTTCACTTTATGTTAAGAAATCCAGAAGAGGCAGACTTTTCTGAGCTGTGATTGATGGCTGAGATTGAACGGGGCTATAACATCTATCACTAAAAGAAGTTTTTTAAGCAGAGTCCTATGTGACATGTAAGTTCTTCAGGGAACTTAAGTCTGTTATTGCTCTTCAGCAGCCATCCATGGGAAAAGGCCAGCACCAGTCCCCCAAGACATCCTGGTGTTATCCCCCAGGGCTGAGATGGGGGTCCAGTCTCCAGACCGACTGTGACACTTAAGTTCCCCTGGGGCCTGCCTGGCGCGGACACTGCTTCTGAGAGTGAGGCCTCCATTTTCTTCTGGGCCTTGAGCAGTTATGGCCTGTCTCTTCTGGGCCATCTTGGTCTAGGTGGCATTGCGTGGCTGGTGGTAGTGGCAGCGATGATGCAACAATGTCCTTTTCCAGTTTCTTTTCACCCATTCCTTCCCTTTCTTTTTTCCTCCTGTACTTCTCTTCCCATTTTCCCCCTCCTTCTCTTCCCTCACTGTTCTCATCCCTCTTCCCTGTCCCCTCTTCTTCCCTCCTTCCATCCCTCAGTCAATTATTATATCAGTGGCATTTATTGAATGCTCACTGTGTGCAGAGCACTGGGAGAGTAGAACACAATGGAGTCTGTAGACACAATCCTTGCCCACAATGGGCTGACTGTCTGCTGTTTCACCCCTTTTCCCCCACTCTCTCTCAACGTATTTCCCACTCTGGCTCTCTTACTTCCTTCTCCCCATCTTTTCCCCTCACCTGTTTTTTTCCCTCTCTTTCCCTTCTCTTCTATCCTCACTAGGAGCCTCCAATTTTCTGTGCCCTAGGCCCCCAAAGTTTTGATCCAGCCCTGGAAGCAAGACTAAGGATTTGATATGTGTAGGCTTCCTCTACCACTTATTTCCATAACTGTACTCCATATAGGGAAGTAGTATGGTCTAGTGGATAGAGCACAGACATGGGAGTCAGAAGCCCTGGGTTCTAATCCCAGATCTGCCACTTGTCTGCTGTTCATTCATTCATTCATTCAATAGTATTTATTGAGCGCTTACTATGTGCAGAGCACTGTACTAAGCGCTTGGGATGAACAAGTCGGCAACAGATAGAGACAGTCCCTGCCGTTTGACGGGCTTACAGTCTAATCGGGGGAGACGGACAGACAAGAACAATGGCACTAAACAGCGTCAAGGGGAAGAACGTCTCGTAAAAACAATGGCAACTAAATAGAATCGAGGCGATGTACAATTCATTAACAAAATAAATAGGGTAATGAAAATATATACAGTTGAGCGGACGAGTACAGTGCTGTGGGGATGGGAAGGGAGAGGTGGAGGAGCAGAGGGAAAAGGGGAAAATGAGGCTTTAGCTGCAGAGAGGTAAAGGGGGGATGGCAGAGGGAGTAGAGGGGGAAGAGGAGCTCAGTCTGGGAAGGCCTCTTGGAGGAGGTGATTTTTAAGTGTGTGACCTTAGGCAAGTCACTTCACTTCTCTGTGCCTCAGTTACCTCAACTGTAAAATGGGGATTAAGACTGTGAGCCCGATATGGGACAAGGACTGTGTACAACCTGATTTGTACAGTGCCTGGCACATAAAGTTAAACATATACCACCATTATTATTATTATTATTTTTATTATTTCTCCTAGCCTACCTACCACCGACTCCGATGTGACACCTAGAATGTTTACCTTAATTTTTTTTAAATCATGTGAAACAAATTTTCAGAGTAAACATAAAACACCCCCATTGTCCCAGGTGAATGACACAAGACTGACATGTTTTGTCTTCAACCCAACTATAAAGCCTCTTTAAATGGCAATTTCGAAATGGATTTGGGCACCCATTAAAATTTTCCTTTCCCTGTTTTTAAAACTCAGTGGTGCACGAACAAAAATACGTATTGTTTTTATTAAGAATAGACTAGCATTAGTGCCACCGACTGACTGCAGTCACTTTTTCAAATACATCTTTAATCCCAGAAAACCACATCAAGGTGGGCACTGCTTATGATCACTCTCTACTAGTTGAAGGTGTTTGGCTTCCCACCTCATTGCCTAACAGTAAACCTGAGGCACACCTTTCCACCTGAGAAATACACACTGAGGCATGGCTGATGAGTGAGGTTCTGAGCTCCAACACCCTGGGATCTTGCCAGCGTTATACATCTCTCCTACTCAGAGATCTTCTAAGGCTAGTTTATAGTACAAACATATTTTGGGGATACAATGGGTTTGACTTCCTTCAAGATTCTATCTCAGGATAGCCAATGTATTATTTCAGTGGCTAATCCCAGGTCAACTGGATGAGCCACATTTTAAAAACCAGCTTCCTTTTTTGGCAGGTGCCACTTCTGCACTTGTAATTAACACTGTGAACATACTTGGCATGCCCTGAAGGTGTGCGTGCCGATTTTCAATGTGGGAGAAACTCAGATGGTGAGCTACCTAGCCCCCAGTTTTCAGGGTGTGACTGGTGTGAGCATAGCCAGGTAGTTCCTGTAAAACCTTTGGCATGCACAAACTGGGTGCTTCCAATTGATCATAGAACCACTAAAAGGGACACACACTAGTTACCACGTAAAGAGTAGGCAAAAAAACCCCTGCAGCATTTTTCTGGGGTGATTCCTTTGCTGATTTTCTAATATTTATTAATTCTGAAATTGACCAGGTGCCTTAAGTTCTAAGGCATTTATTTAAGGTCATTTTCCAATCTGGGATTTTTAATTCTAACCTCAATATGGAAAAAAACCAACAAACAAATCTTCCACTTTTCCTTTCATATATTTTTGAATGTGGGTTCTGGGAGTCATAAAAATGGGCACAAATTTTCATGCATCTAAATGAAGTAAAGCATAAATACTGTCAGCTATCATGATCTGTATAAAACTGCTGCACAAAGCAAGCCCTGTTCAGCAATCCTCAGTTTGTCCCTTTAGTAAGTTTAGTTTCAATGCTTCTGGCCACACTGCAGTGAGTATCGTGTCCAGGAGAGATGTTTTCCCCCTCCACACAGAGAACTGTGTATTGGGCAAGGGGTTTACATTTTTATTGCCCGTTCTCTGATTCATCAGTAAGCAGCGTGGCCTAGTGGATAGAGCATGGGGTAGGAGTCAGAAGGACCTGAGCTCCAGTTCTGGCTACACCACCTGTTTGCTGTGTGACCTTGGGCAAATCACTTTACTTCTCTGTGCCTCAGCTACCTCATCTGTAAAATGGGGATTAACAGTGTGAGCCTCACATGGGACAGATATGGTGTCTGACCCAATTACCTTGTATCTACCCTAGCGCTTAGTACAGTGCCTGACACATAGTAAGCACTTAACAAATACCACAATTATTATTATTGTTATTATTAGGCCACAGTCAGAGGTGCAATACTGGATAAGGGATCAGAGACAAAGTGACTACTTTTTTTCTATAATTCTGGGTGACAACTGGCTTAGTGACCAAAGATAAACCTGGGTTTAACATTGCCTTAAGCAATGAGAACACTGAATTTTCCCTCTTGGTTTTAGCAGAGGTAGCAGAGCCTGTAGCAGTAGTAGCAGTATTTATTAAATTCTCAGTGAAGACACTATCCTAAGCACTGAGAAGTCGTAAGGCCTAGTAGACAGAACACGGGCCTGGAAGTCAGAAGGCCTTGGGTTCTAGTTTTGGCTCTGGGACTTGCCTGCTGTGTGACCTTGGCGAGTCACTTCACTTCTCTGCGCCTCAGTTACATCATCTGTAAAATCGGAATTAAGATTGGGATCCCCATGGACTGATTACCTTGTGTCTACCTCAGAGTTTAGAAAAGTGGCTGGCACATAGTAAGTGCTTAATAAATACCTTTAAAAAATTTAAAAATATATAAAGTGGCCTAGAGATTAAGACGTGGGGACATTATTGGTATATATTGGATTCCACATTACTTTCAAAGATCATGCTTCCTAAAATCTCTAAAACACTTCGGATATAACTGTTGACAATGCATTTTAAGTATTCAAACCCTAATAAAGGAATTGCTCTGAAGGGTTGTTTATTTACAGACCTATGAGTCAGTGGATTGTGTGGCACCTTTGCAATTCTTCCATGGATGGCCATAGTTTAAGACTACTAAATTCAGTAGGCTTCACATTTTCCAGTAGCCCTACGTTTGTTTAGGCTTAGCCCAGGTTACCACCACCCCTCAATGCTTTCACCTGGGAGACACAACTTATGCCCTCTGTTGACTTACAATGGCACAGTTATGCCCTCCCTGGGCATTATGTCCATTTGCTGCAGGAAAATCCCTCCTCCCTTCACCTTTAGCCAATCAATCAATGATTTTTACTGAACGCTTGCTGTGTGTGAAGCATGGTACTAAGCGCATGGGAGAATGCAATACAATAAAGTTAGTAACCACAATTGCTGCCCACAAGGAGTTTACTGACCTTGCTCCAACTTCACTCTCCCCTGCCTGGCAGTTTTGCCTCACAAACCCTCCACCCCAGCTTTGCCCCTCATAATCTCCCTGATGCACCTACCAAGTTCTTTTTTATTATGTACCATGTAATATATTGTTTCTGATCTTTCATTCAGGGATAATTTTTCCCTTAATAGCAGCCATGACAACTGCTGCCACTCTGCCTACTACCTCCCTACCTTCTTTCCCTTCTCTACCATGCTGCCCCAGCCGAAGTCTCAGGAAACAGCAAGAGAGAGGGTCAGACCAGCGTGGGATGAAGAAGACAAGAAGGTCCTTTCCCAGGTCTCCCCCTCCACTGCCTGGGGGTGGGGGCAGATTCAGGGTGCAGGGCAGTGGGACGACGCAGAAAAGTTGCAGGGACCAGGGAGGAAGTAGGAAGAGGGAAAGGCTCAGCCTTCATACTGAGATTTCTTCTAGAAAGGATCAGAATGTTAAAGCTATAAATCTATGGGAAAGCATACCCCATATCACAATCATGTTTTTTCAAGGAACATATCCCTACTGAATCATGAGGTGTGCCTGTATTGTGTATTTCAATTCCTTCCCTCTATATGCTCATCTTTCACATTTGTTACATCAGATGTCAGATTAGGGCAGTGTTTCACTGATTTAGGAATAACCAACTGAGAATCCCATTACTGTTTGTCATAATCTAAGCAGGTATACCCCAGACTTTAGCCAGTCTTTTTTTTTCTTTTTCTCTCCTTTTGTTTTTTTTCCACTGTTCATCTCCAACCCTGACCTCCTTGATTGCTTTTTTTCTCTGTCCCTTGGTTTATGCACCTGAATGTTTGGGACTACTCTTCTTTGTAAGTCTTCCCATGTAGAGCTTAGTCCAAACTTTCCAAGGGCAAAATTCATTTTTGAAGTTGCCATATCATTTTCCTTTTGTTAAATTATGTATACATATAATGGGGGGAGGAGGGAGAGAGGGTAAGAGAAGTGTCTGAGTGCATGCTGATTTATAGTCAAAGATGACATCACCTAGACATAGCAGGCAGTAAAGTTTACTTATGGGTGTGAGGGTGGTTAAAAAGATCCATCCTGGCCCAATAATCCATAAATGGATTATGGGATGGCCCTACCATCCCATAAATCCTCAAAGATTGTCCCTTATTGTGGGGTCAAATTAGTATCCAAAACTGTAAAATGACCTGCTGAAAATAATCATATTAATCAATACTACCAAATTATGAATTGTTTAGCACTGAAGGATTTCACAGAACAAGAGAGTTGTAAACACGCCTAAATGCCACTATGTTTTCATTGGCAAGATCCTGTTCCATTCAATCCAATGGGCCTGAATTTATTTACCTTTCAAAATATGGGAGATTGGACTTGAATAAATTGGGTGATTTATGCATTCCTTTCTTTGGAAAAACTCAAAGTGCCTAGAAAAGTGCTTTGGAGCTTTAACCCTTCCAGTGCAAATTCAACTGCACTTGTCAAGTCCTCGTGAATCCCTTATAGTGACTGCATTCCAGTTCTTGAGTCTTTTGCCTGAAATTGTTTATCTTTCTAGTGTTTGAGTTTCATAGGTTGTGATTGAATCATCTTTGGGAAACAGATTTTGGAAAGGATTACCTTTAGAATTTCCTTCCCAGAGGGAGGTCAAATTATTAATTGGAAGAAAAGTCACCTGCTAATTAGCGACACAGGAAGTGGATCCTGTAAGAAGATTTCTCAAAAATAAAATTGAGGGAAACCTACTCAAAGCCTGGCTGAGCTTTGATTTAAGGGACTCGTAGACCCAAAAAAACATGTCCAAACGAGAGTAAATGACATGCACCTGGGAATAAAAGGTGTATTCTCTCGTACCCAGGTTTAGTAACTGCCACACCTGTCCTATTTCCAAGAGCTCACATGAGACCTGCAAGGATTTAGCTATCTTAGCATGTGAATGCACAAGGGCCATGGCAAGGATCCAAGGAGGCTTCAACCCTGGATGCAAATCCCCACCCATAATTACTGGGGCATTCATAATTTTATTTGTCATGGAGAATATTTTAATGGAAAAATGCTCTCTGAATCATGAGGTAGGCAGATATTAAGTATTGTTAATGGTTTTCAGGGTAAATCTTCAGTTAGCACTAAAAGCTTCTTGTAGGATCAGAAATAAATCTGAAACAGAGACCCCACATAAAAAGAAACATGAGAAATGCAGCACTGTTCAAACTGGTTGTGTCCCATGGGATGGGAGAAAAGGGGTGCAACTGATCCTTCTTTTGATTACCATTCTCAGTGGGCTTGGTGGATTTTTTTTGGAATTGCAACCTCTGTCAGCCCTATGATTCAGAAATTGTAAATGCTGTTTATCAGCAGTTGCTATGGGAGAAGGAATCCACCAATCCAGGCACCTGCTGAATGGGGAAATTAGATGAAAATTAGTTCTGGAGACCTCGGGGATAAAGACTGTGCAGGGATAAGTTTGCTGGGATGAATTATTACTGCCCCAAATACCCAGGTTCACTTACCTCATATATCTTCTCTGCTCAGCCCCAGGTTAAAACTAGCAAGCTCACTACTTGCCTATCTTTCCCTAAGAGATTGAAATCACACAGTCACCTCTTTGCCCTCATAAAATGAAATCTATCCTGTAGACTTGTTCCATGATTATGTAGAAATCTTGTTGTAAATAATGGCTACCCTTCATTCTCTTCAGCCTGAATATACTCTCTGTGTGATTAAGTCTCTTAAGTCCCTTGTTGGCTTGTCTATGATGTTCATACACCATGCGTTAAACATCTCCTATGGGAGTGTGAAAGTATTTCTAATAAACCGGAGCCCATTATCAGATCCAATTTGGCACAGGTTTCCTTTTGAGGTTTTAGGCTAAGTCCAAATAGATAGCAGTAGCAATTAGAATGATATGATAGGGAGTAGTTTCTCATGATTTACTCTGATAAAGAAAGGCACATCAGGCAGCTGGTCGAGTGAAGAAGAATGATTTGATTTTGTTTCCGCTCAGTCTCTCTCTCTCTTTCTTTTACCCCTGGAAGACAAATATTTAGTACACCAAACAAATAACCTACTACCTCTGTTAGTTTAGGAGAATGCATATAACTTCCATAAAAGCCCAGTTTATAATCATTTTGCTCAGTTGTTTTCAGTTCTCCCCTATCTGGAAGACAAGGACAAGTCCACCTTTGTGGAATGATGGAGTGTGATGGGAACAATTGATGAGTTTCATAACTGAAGCCTGAAAACTGAGCAGCTGCCTAAAGGAGATTGATGATATAAATAAATGTGTTATTAAACACTGTACTAAGCACTACAAAAAATTATGCTATCACTAAGTGGCTTAGTAGTTAGAGCATGGACTTGGGAGTCAGAAGGACCTGGGTTCTAATCCTGATCTGACAGTCTGCCACGTGACCGTGGGCAAGTCACTTCACTTCTCTGGGCTTCAGTTACCGCATGGGGAATAAGAGTGTGAGCCCCATGTGGGACATTAACTGTGTCCAGCCTGATTAACTTGTACCTACCCCAGTGCTTGGCACATAGTAAGTGCTTAACAAGTATTATTATTATATAATATGGGGCCCACAAGGGATTCACAGTCTTGCAGGGAGGGAGAACAGGCAAATGAATACCCATCTTGCAGATGAGAAAAATGAGATATAGAGAAGTTAAGTGACTTGCCCAAGGTCCCACAGCAGGCAAGTAACAGAACTAGGACTAGAACCCAAATCCTCTTGACTCCCAGTTCCATGCTCTATCCCCTATGCCACAACTTGCCCTCCATACTCTCTCTTCCTTTCAGGCATATTCCCACAGGGCCAGAGTTCAGAGCTAGTAGTCAGGCAGGGATGCTGCATATTGTGACATGAAATACCTACAGGACCCATTAATGACCAAAGTGACTCCAGCATAGTGCAGATGCTCTGCCTTAGCACCATGACCTGGAAGTCAGTTGCCTTGGTAGCAGCTGCCATCCTTGCAGTCCCCGTTAGCCACTTTTTTTTCAGGGTTCCTGCTGGGTCTATCCATCTCATGGAGCTTTGGTCAGAAACCTTCCCCACTGATGGCACAGCCCCATAGGCCAAACTGGGACTAAAATCCATGTCTCACAATTCCCGAAGTAGTATTCTTTTCACTGGGTGAATAGTGGGGCTAACGGTGTTGTAAATTCATCAAAGCACCACTACATTTTAATCTCTGACACTTGTCTGGCCTGTTAAACTCATGAATCTGAATATACCTGGCTTTGAAAATAAAGAATCCAGTTTCAATAATACATTATAGGACAAGGGAGTAGTCTACTGAAGGGCATTGGGATCTCCTTTTAGGACCAGAAATAACCGTATAAAGATCCATCTTTCAAGGATAGTTTAGATATTTTGCCTGGAGCCAGAGGAATGCGGACGTGGATTCAGAGAGCCTTTACAACCTGATGTTTCTATGAAATTCTGATAGAGAAAATAGTTGTGGCATTTAAGTGCTTACTGTGTGCCAGGCACTGTCCTAAGTGCTTAGAAAAGAACAGAAATATAATCAAGAGACTATGATGAACATGTCTGCCAACTCTGTTATACTGTATGTTTTCAAGTGCTTAGTGTAATGCTCTGCATATAGTAAGCACTCAAATACAATTGATGGATTAATTTTAAAGAGCAAAATATGTTAAACTTGGCAGCTGCCTTCCAAACCTAATTAATACGGGGAAGTTGGGCATATTTAATATATTTGAGCTTGTGCAAGTACTTATTCTGCCTAGGCACTCACCAAAAATCACTTGAAAAAAAGACTAGATTGAGTAGAGTCCTTCCTGAAAGCCCTGAAAACTGAAAACAGCAGGCAAACGATGAGGCTAATTATTGATGTGTCAGAAAAGAAAAGTAACCTGGGACACCACTTTAAGGTAAGGTCAGACTTTTACTTATCTTTGCTAACTATCTGGTGAAGGATGAAACAATACATTTTTTTCAGATGGTTCTAAATTAGAAGGTATTATAACAGGAATCCAGAAAAGTTATACTGAAATGACCATGAGAGCTCAATCTAGTCCTTCCCCACCTTCCAGAAAAACATATCATCCCAGATAAACTAGAATCAATCTGGAGAATGAAACACATTCACAACGAGGAAGTTCTTCCTTATACCCAACACAAATCTCTCATGCTGCAGTTTGTGATTTCTTCTAGTCTGATACTCAGTAGACACACCCTTTGGATAATCACCCTGTGTATGTTCAAATATTATTGTCACCTCTCTTCCTTCTCTAGATTCCTTACACTTCTCATGTTCTCTAGGAACTGTTTCAGAAATAAGAATAATCTATTGTGACAGATTTCATTTTGAAAATGTGAGTTAAGTGATTTAAATTAGAAAAATGCAGAGCAACATTTTTGGCAGTGGGACTTTGCTGATAATTAATACTGTTAAAGAAACCTCAGGCTGAAAGGAGTAGCCCAATCAAGATGAATTTAGAAAACAATATTGCAGCCAAAAAAATGAGGGCCCTACATAGCACCATAATGAGACATCCCTCAATAGATTAGGGAAGTGATAATCTACCTCCATGGCCCTGAAGAGAAGCCACACCTAGAAAACTGTAGTTAGTCTGGGGCTGCTGCTACCGCAAATATGTGGGAAAAAATTTGGAAGGAGTACAAAGAGGAACAAAAGTTATTGAGAGAATGGAGGAACTGATCCATAGCAAAGGGTAAAAGCGCCAGTTAGGCTTCGTTTGGGCAAGCACTGGGATTCCGAAAACTGCTCAAAAATATCTGAAGTAATTAAACAGTAAGGGTGGTGAGGAAGGGCAGAAAACTAGAAATAGGTGGAATTTTTTGCAAAGAACTCAAAAATAGTAAGTAAAAACAGAGACACAAACCTACAGAGGTAGAAATATCTCCATTTGAGACTTCTCTGATCAGATTATTTTGGTTTATTTTAGATCAAAATCTTGTTGTCCCAAGAATGAATTAGATAACCTAAAAAGTTTTTCCATCTCTGATTTCTTTGTGGATGAGAGTTATTCAGAGTCACAATTAGAACCAAGCAATCTCTTAAACCCCAACTGAAAGCATGGGGCTTAGCATTCAGAGGGTGCTCAGTACACGTTCATTGATGATGAAGCCAAAAGAAACAAGACTAGAGCAACTTAACAAAACTCAACATGCTCTGGAAAAGGTAAACATTTCTCGTGGTACATTAGATGAATATTTCCATACTTTCATACTGCTTCCTGAAAGTTATACAACTCATATTTCATCATTTTAGTAGCTATGAGAACCATAGTAGTCATCAGTTTCCTCCAAGATAATAATTGTGCTTACCTGATATCACTTTGCATAGATCCAAGCTTCATCATCAACAATACCAACAGCATTTACTAAATGCCTTTGAAGCAGAGAACACCACATTAGAGGTTGGAGCACTGTATGAGTTGCTTTGGTGTCTAAAAAGCTACTGATGTGAGCAGTCCTTTGTAAGATAATCATAAGTGGTCAATAAAGCAGTGAAAATTCAATCAATCAATGATATTTATTGAGCACTTACTGGATGCAGAGCACTGTACTAAACACTTGGGAGAGTGCTATACCAGAAAGTTGGTAGACCCATTTCCTGCCCACAGGAGCTTACAGTCTAGATGGGGAGACAGACATTATTATGAATAAGTAAATACCCATCCTTCAGAATTGAGAAATATTGTGAGAGATGAACTTTCCCTGGGAGAAGATGACCAGCAAGTTTGGTTTGAAGAAACAGATAACCATTCTGTTACTATGATTTCAAAAATATTATCTTCTGGGTGCCTTGCAAAAAATCAACCCAGAAACCAACCAACCTAGGACCTTCGCTTCTCTAATGCCAACCTACTCACCACGATCTCGTCTATCTCACCGCTCACCCCTCGCCCACGTCCTGCCTCTGTCCTGGAACTCCCTCCTTCTTTATATCTGACAGACGACCACTCTCCCCACTTTCAAAGCCTTTATCAAAAGCACATCTCCTCCAAGAGACCTTTCCCGACTAAGCCCTCATTTCCTCTTCTCCCAGTCCCTTCTCTGTCACCCTTGCACTTAGATTTACACCCGTTTTTCACTTCTCCCTCAGCTACATGGCACTTATATACAGATCCATAATGCATTTATTTACATTAATTTCTGTCTTCCCCCTTTACACTGTATGGTCTTGTGGGAACCCGATTTGCTTGTATCCATCCCAATGCTAGTACAGTGCCTGACATGTAGTAAGCACTTAACAAATACCGCAGTTATTATTATTGTGTCTACCAACTCTGTTATATTACACTCTACCAAGCACTTAGTACAGTGCTCTGCACCAGTAAGTGCTCAATAAATATGATTGATTGATTGATCAACAAGATCAGAAGGATATGCTCAATTACATTGTATTTATTATCATATGACATCTAGAACTTTGTTTTCTCCTTCTAGTAACCCACCAGAACAATATTCTGGTACAAACTTTAATGAGAGGTGTTCAACCCATGCCAAAATTCAACAATAAGAAAGCAACCAGCTTGATGGGAAGAGTGGAGTGGCAAAGTTTATTTTAAAAGTTACCCTGCCCCCCTCAAAGAGTTATTGAGTGGTCCTTCTGCTCCATCTCTGGACCAGCATTCTTCTCCATTTTTCTTTCCCAAGGAGTTCTGAATTGGAAGTCAACAAGTCTGGGACACTGTTTCAAAGAAAAAACACAGAGTACCTATTCTGAGCTGAAATATGGTTATTTGTTGACAACTCACTCCCCTGTTTTCTAATTCACAGAGACCCTAACTGGTCTCTTTATCCTGTAACAAAGAGAAAAGGTCTGTGGGATGAAAAATAGTAGTTGCTTTGTAAAAAACAAATTAATTTAAATGCTTTCTAGATAGGGCCTGTAGATTTGGGTCTCAGTTTCACCTAAAATACATGGACTTTTTACTATGACAATAAGCTGTCAAAGGAATTTGATGATCTGGCCTGGATAAGACAAGTTAAATTCAAAGTTAGAATTTGTTGGTTGATGGGATTCTGGAACTAAGTACTTTGCTTATTTTATATAATCAAAAAGGGAAAGCCATTCCAACTTTGACATTCTATAGAGATATTAATGTGTGAACTTTGGCAACAAATTCAGCTGTTTGTGTGCGTGACTATCTGATGGTACTGGCTAACAAGATGAAACAAAGAAAAGCTTCTTGACTTTTATTCCTGTCAAAAGCTGAATGAGAGAAATTCATCAAGAATGAAAAATACAGGCCTCAAATTGCAGGCAGAAATGGGTTTTCAGTAGAATAAATTCATTTCTGAATTACCAAATAGAATGAAATAAGTGAACTTGCTATTCTTGTATTATTGCTTGAGATCGTTCAGTCTGAAGAAGAGCTGACTTGCCACTGATGGGGATATGAAGGGTTAGTATTAGAAGCATGTTCGTCAGCTGGTCTATGTTTCTGCTGAGACCACAGAGGAAAAGGTGGGGCCTAAATTGCAGCAGGAAAGGGTTAGGTTAGATTGAGGGACATTGGGAAGCACGATGGCCACGTGAAAGGAGCATGAGCCTGGATGTCAGAGAACCTGGGTTCTAAACCTGACTCTGCCATTGGTCGGCTCACTTAACTACTCTGTGCCTCAGTTTCCTCATCTGCAAAGTAGAGATTAAATCCTACTCTCTCCTACTTAGACTGTGAGCCCCATGTGGTACTGGGGAAAAGCCCCTTTCAACTCTATGATCCTAATCATTTGGGGCTTGACTCTTGATCACACAGCACAGTGTATCTTGAGCAATCATCTACTCTGCTTTAATTGACTAAACATAATCACAGCTGATTTTTACAAGACCCAAACTTCTGCCTATCTATAATTAGAATCAAGCCTCTTGGGGAATTTCAGCTATGACATATTTACTATTACAAATTAGTAGTTAATCCAAGATGAGTATGTCTAGCAGTATAAATGTTCAGGCTGATTCACGTTAACTAGGTCTCTGACTTTGGCCATGGTGGTCTTTTTAAAAAAACAAAAATGAAGGAAGCCACAGCTACCAGCCACTTTGCCTTTCTAAACTATCATCCACTGGGGAAGAGTTGAACTATGTCAACTGGCAGTTTTATGAGCAAATGACTCATTCTAGTTTGTCTTTAACTGTTATTGCACCTTAAATGAGATAAAACATAAATTTGAAACATAGGACTTCGACAACTATAAAAAAAAATCTTGGTTTTTAAGACTTGGTTCTGATTCTCTTCATTTTGGGCCAAACCTCTGCTTTTGTGAACAAACCTGTTCAACCTTTGAACAATGTTGTCTCAAGTGCATTTGAGAACTTTAGGGTGGGGTGTTATCTCCGCAGAAGGGGAGTGTCGGGTTAATTGGTTATGGGCTTTCTAAGTGACCTTTGGAATTTTAATTTAAAATAATGGGGACAATCTCATGAAACCAAGCCCTGGGTAGAGAGGAACCCCTCATGGATCTACATGTTTACTGCTTGCCATGAGTTAAATTGAGCTGCTAAAATTACTGGCAAAATGACAAAGTATTGCCTCCTGGACTGTAAGCAGGGAACACGTCTGCACTTTCTGTTGTAGTGTACTCTTCTGAGTGCTTAGTAGAGTGCTCTGCACAAAGTAGAGCAGCGTAGTGTAGTAGAGCAGCATGGTGTAGTGGATAGACCATTGACCTGGGAGTCAGCAGGTCCTGGATGCTAATCCTGGCTCCGCCACTTGTCTGCTGTGTGACCTTGGGCAAGTCACTTCACTTCTCTCTGCCTCAGTTACCTCATCTATAAAATGGGGATTGAGACTGTAAGCCCCACAAGGGACAAGGATTGTGTTCAACTCGATTTGCTTGCATCCACCCCAGCGCTTAGTTCAGTGCCTGGCACATAGTAAGCATTTAACAAAACCATTGTTGTTATTATTATTATTACATAATAAGTGCTCAATAAATGTGATTTATTGATTGGAAGGCAACTATCATGTTTTTTGAAGAACTTTATTTCTTTTTACTGATTGGCTATGGCTGAAACATCCCTTAAAGCTCTCAGTAAGATCCAAGTGGAGAGCTCAGACTACAGATTTTAGATGCAAGAGTTACCTACTTATTTTGATTTGGTGTGAACTATTTTGCCATTATCCTGGAAACAGTCTCACTTGAATAATTGTTTCATGAAAATTGAGTAAGCTAAAAGAATGTGATATTAGTCTACGGGTAGAGAGCATGTTAATGCAGTAGTCATCTAAAGTAAGACAACCTATTTAAAAAACAACCCAAAGAGTAGTTGGTATAAGATAAGACTGGGGAGACGCTGGTTGAAAACTAACTTGTTGTTGGGAATATAGAAGAGTTGAGCTTTGAGCTGAGGGAATCAGAGCGGTGGAGCATTAGGAAGCAAGAAGCTGCTGATTATGAACACAGGACCCTGTCTCCCTCACCCTCAAAGGCCAGTTGAGCTTGGTCATGGGTTCTAATCCAGGCTCCTCCACTTGTCTGCTGTGTGACCTTGGGCAAGTCACTTCCCTTCCTCTGTGCCTCAATTACCTTATCTGTAAAATGGAGATTGAGACTGTGAGCCCCACATGGCACCGGGACTGTGCTTAATCCGATTTGCTTGTATCTTCCCCAGCGCTTGGATCAGAGTAGTAGCAGTTTGGATGGGGAGGAAATGATGGATTTTAGCAACGATGAACCCACAGGATTTCGTGACAGATTAAATATATGGGTTGAAGGGGAGATGAGTTGGGATCCCAAGGCAAAACTGAACCCTCAAGGCAGAGCAGAAACCTACCCAGTGTGAACTTTCTCCTATTTCAATCAGTGCTTAATCTCCCACCCCTTGTCTTACGCTGTCAAGTCATCTCCGACCCATAGCGACTCCATGGACATATCTCTCCCATAACACCCCACCTCCATCTGCAATTGTTCCGGTAGTGGATCTCTAGAGTTTTCTTTGTAAAAAAATGGAAGTGGTTTACCATTGCCTCCTTCCACACAGTAAATTTGAGTCTCCACCCTCGACTCTTTCCCATGCCCCTGCTGCCCAGCACAGGTGAGTTTTGACTTGAAGCAGATTGCCTTCCAGTTGCCAGCCACTGCCCGAGCTAGGAATGGAATGAGTATGCCTCTGCTTGGCTCTTCCTCCCATAACCAAGACTGGTAGAGTACTGGAAACTCTCCAGGTGTGATCCTTGGAGAGATTCTCTCACCCCTACACCCCTGGATTTGGTGGGGTCCAGCATGTCAGATGCTTTCCTCTAGTAGGGAATAGACTGGGATAGGACTCTTGGAGCTGCTGTGGACCAGATGCCTTGGTTGGACCAGGCAGTTTCTAAGAGGAAGAGTGTTCCTAGTAAACAGCCATTTGCCTTGTTGTCTAATTCAATCCCCTGTCAGTCTCTGTTGCCCCCTGATTTCATCTATCACACTGCCAGCCCCTTTTCCACATCCTCTCCCTAGCCTGGAACTCCCTCTCTGTCCATATACGACAGACCACCACATTCCCCACCTTCAAAGCCTTATATCTCCTCCAAGAGGTCATATCTCTTCCAAGAGGCCGTCCCTGATTAAGCCCTCATTCCCCCAACTCCCTCTCCCTTCTGCATCATCCATGCATTTGGATCAGTGACCTTTGGACATTTGATATTTGCCTCACCCACAGTCCCACAGTGCTTTTCTAGATATCTTTAACTGATGTCTGTCTCCCCTCAACTAAACTGTAAGTTCACTGTGGGCAAGAAACATGTCTGCCAAATCTGTCGTATTGTACTTTCCCATGCGCTTAGTACAGTGCTCTGCACATGGTAAGTACTCAATAAATGTGATTGAATGAATGAATTAATAAATGCCATTGATTGATTGATTGACTCTGGGTTAAATTTGGTTTGTACAGTCTTTTGCTTTGTGTGGGGGCCAGCCAGCAGGAGCCAGAATTGGGAAAGAAAAAGTGGGGGGAAAGGGAGAAAGATCACAAAAGTCTATTTGCAGAGAGGGGGCAAAGATCTTGGTTGGAAATGAAAATAAGAAAGTGTGCAGAGATTCCCTACTCTGGCGTACACCCTTGGTTTAGAAATAATTTCTCAAAAGAGAGGTGGGGAGTTCAGTAAAAAGGAACTGGAAATTTCATGGGTTTCTTAATGTAGGACCTAGAGTGGTCACCAATTCCTTTACATATAGCTATTAAGAGAAAGAAGCTAATAGGTAATAAGCTAATAAGACATAGGAGTGTCCCACTGATCTGCTTTTATTGGTTTATGATACTAAATGCTCTTATGTCAAACTTGAAATCATCTTGTACAGAAAATGTAGTTTTGCCCAGTGTTGTTAATATTTTAAAACTGTACTTTTTAAATTAACTTGAGGTTAGGTACATATGGACCTGAAGGATAGTGAAATGTCACTATTTTCCATTTGTTTTAAATGATTTTCATAAATAAGCACCAACGGGTTTATGAACTCAGAAAAGCTTCTACTTTGAAGCACTTTTTTCTGGAAAGGTTATATGGGAAGCAGCAGGGCACAGTGGATAGAGCATGGGCCTGGGAGTCAGAAGGTCATGGGTTCTAATCTCAGCTCTGCCACTTGTCTATGTGTGGTCTTGGGCAAGTCCCTTAACTTCACTGTGCCTCAGTTACCTCATCTGTAAAATGGGGATTAAGACTGTGCACCCCATGTGGAACAGGGACTGTGTCCAACCCGATTTGCTTGTATCCACCCCAGCACTTAATACAGTGCCTGGCACATAGTGAGTGCTTAGACTGTGACCCCATTGTTGGGCAGGGATTGTCTCTATCTGTTGCCGAATTGTACATTACAAGCGCTTAGTACAGTGCGCTGCACATAGTAAGCACTCAATAAATACGATTGAATGAATGAATGAATGAGCAAACACCATAATTAATATTAATTACCATTATCTCCTCTATCCAACTAGTGATTTGGAACTAGACTGGCTCCTCTGTCCAATACTTTGAGTTGAAACTTGTACCATGGGAATGGCTCATGGTATGCCCTTCAGTATTGAGGAATTGAAGGGTTGTTTGACTCTCCTGTAATATCAGGGGAAGGATGTAAGGAGATTTGTACCACTTTGGCTTGTCAAGAAAGTAATGTTTCTTTTCCAAGTAGTCAATATGGGCTCCTTCAGAAATGCTGAATTCAATAAATCTGTTTTTTATTTTTACTTTTTTTTCCACTTCAAGTCTTCCAGAAGACCAGGTCTCTGGCTGTAGTGCCCCAGCCGACTTTTGTCTTGGTCAGTAAATAACCAGTGAACACTCTGGAGCAGTTCTCCTATTCCATAGTAGCACTCGCAGGTCCTTCCTCTGAGATGGAAGACTAGCTCCCTCAAGAGTTGATAGCAGTGTTGCTTCACGGAATAGTGATGCAATTTACTTCTTTCCTCCTTAAGGCTATATACATTAATTCCTCGTTGATCATGCACACTAAAACAAGATCAATAAACCAAGGGGCTTGAATCCGAGCACTGGGAGAGCCAACATTATTTACAAGTTAGGAAGGAGGTTTCAAGACAGCAGGAAGAGTGCCTAGTTTACAAGCTTTCTAGCCTTTTTTTTTTACCCCCTACAAACACTACTTTTTCCCTCCAGTGCTACTCCCTCACCCCTCTTCTATTCACTTAAAAAACTCAGCGAATACAATCCCACTTACTTACGTTCCTTTTCTAATCATCTGTAAATCCTTCCGGTAGCCCATACTTTCCTTGTTAAATATAAACTCTGGGTGCTGTCTATCTCACCCTTCTGGTTCCTAAACCCTTCCATCTTTTACTCTATCCCTCTAGGCAGTAAACTTGTTGTGGGAAGGGAATGTGGCCACCAACTCTGTTGTACTGTACTCTCCTCAGTGCTTACTACATTGTTCTGCACACAATAAGCTCTCATTAAGCTCTCTCTGTGCAGAGCACTGTACTAGGTGCCTTTTTATGGTATTTGTTAAGTGTTTACTATGTGCCAGGCACTGTTCTAAATTCTGGGGTAGATTCAAGCTAATCAGGTTGGACATAGTCCAGGGCTCACATGGGGCTCACAGTCCCAATCCTCATTTTACAGATGAGGTAACTGAGGCACAGAGAGGTGAAGTGGCTTGCTCTAGGTCACACAGCAGACAAGTGGTGGAGCTGGGATTAGAACCCAGTTCTTTCTGACTCTCAGGCTCGGGCTCTATCCACTACGCCTCAAGTGAGCCCATTGTTGGGCAGGGATTGTCTCTATCTGTTGCCGAATTGCACATTCCAAGCACTTAGTCCAGTGCTCTGCACATAGTAAGTGCTCAATAGATATGATTGAATGAATGAATACTGGGAGAGGACAACATAACCAAGTTGGTAGATGCATTCCCTGCCCACAAGGAGCTTACATTTTAGTTTGTGTGCTTTCTCTGATTGGGATTTTTCCTAAATGTTGTCACTGTCTAT